>NC_080085.1:96873797-97185757 GCF_949987535.1 Balaenoptera acutorostrata | reverse complement strand
TCTAAAGCACAATTAAGAAAAAAAAATAAATCAGGGTCCCATGTCCAGTTGTCTGTGATCCAAATTCTGTGGAGGTGAAGGGACTCCTTTCTGGAAAAATAATTGGGTCAGGCCAGAGCTGCCATTCAGGGAATAGCTGCCTTCCAGGCACTAATAACCACTTCCCCTATTAGTCATTGAGTCAGACCTTTAGATCCCTTTCTTTCCCAATCACAAGGTCATGACAAGGAAAGTATGGGGAAAGGGGGAGGCATATTGACAGTACTTTTCCTAGGGATGGAAATAACCTGAGTAGGTGTGGCCAAGGGTAGCAGGGAAGAGAGCCTAGGGGTGCAGGTCTCTGGGTCCCTGTAAGGGGTGGGTGAAAATTGAGGCAAAAGACTACTGTGGCTATATCACAAAATTGCTCCAGGCTCACCCCTAGGCAGGCTATAATCCCAAATCTTGTGCCCTCCTTGGCCAAATACTTCTCTGTGTCATGTCCAAGTGATTCTACAGACCTGTTCAGAAGTACTGGTGTATCCTGCCCATCCTACATACTGTGGATTCTATTTTTCTCACAGAGAAGAGGTCCCTAAGGAACAGCAACATGTGGCTGAGCAGACCTTTAGCTGGTAGGACATTCTGCAAGACAAAAACACATTTCCCAGTCACCATTAGTCAATGTCTTCTTTATGGCTCCAGAAATGTATCTCCAAGTAACAAAATATGCCTATTGGCTAAACCACAATAGCTAGTCTGGACTGAGATAGACTAGACTAGGCTAGAGAAGAGACAAGCATTATGAGGTATTCATAACACTAGGGTTGGTTAGGATATCAGCATCTCCTCCATCCCGTTCACCTCTATCCCTCCAATTATGGAAATAATGGGAGCAGGAAGTAGCTAAACACACTTGTAGCTAGCAAAGAAAAAACTAAAATTGCAGAAATGGAGTGCATGCTTGTGGGAAAGGCAGGGGGGAAGAGAGGGAATAAGACAGGCCATCACATAGAAAGAGGCTCGGGGCTTCAGAAACTGTCTCTAGCTAGACAGGAATTGACATCTTGGTTCCAAGAAGTTTGAGGAGCAGATAAATCTGGTGATTAGAGACAGCTGGGTTAAAGACCAATGGCAGAAGAGCCATCCTGATCAGGAGCTCTCTCCTAGAGGATGAATTGTCCTTAGGAGGTGAGTTATACCGAAAGATCGCCTTGAACCCCCTGGATACTGCAATTCCAATAACGACCAGCCAATATTTAATAAACTTCTATTATGTGTCCATGCTTGATTGGGGTACTAAGATACTAGATCATGAGGTCACAATCCAGTATAGTAACCCTCTCCCAGTCACTGTGCTCAGTCCTAGGGATTCAGCAGTGAATAAAGCATTATGGCCTCTAGAGACAGCTATGTGTTTACGAAAATCCTTTCCTTCTTCTTCGCATGTACATAACTAGACTGTATTTCCCAACCTTCTTTACAGTTAGATGTGGTTTTGTGACAGAGTTTCAGCCAATAGAAAGTGAACAGAAGTGATGTGTGCCATTTAACAGGCCTGTCCCATAAAAACCACTTTAGGTGCATGATCTTCTCTCTCCTCTCCCATTAATGGGCTGGATATGGGTTCTCAAGAGGACATTAGAAGCCACATGTTAAAGATGCTAGCACCTCCATCAGCCTGCATCCTGACTGACTTCATGGGACAGAATACACAACATTAACACCCACCCTGCCATCACTACCTGGACTTTACAGGAGTGAGAAATAATTTCTACTTTGTTATGCCATTGAGATTAAGATTTGGGGATTTATCTCTTACTGGAGTTTGAATTAAATCAAGGTCCACGGAGCTTGCAGCCTAGTGGGAATACTGTAGAGGAGCGTCCAATATTCTATGGAAACATAGAGGAGGGAATGACCAACTTGGTCTAGGGCAATAGCAGAAGACTTCATAGACTGTAACATTTGAGATGAGTCTTGAAAGGGATTCCCCACAGGAGACAGTGAGTCAAGTAGAGGGCAGCATATGCTAAGGCCTCCGCAATGAGAGAACTCAACTTGAGTATGGCTGAAAAGTAGAGGCAATGGGATTGGGGGAGGTCCATGGGGATTCAAGCACTGATGAGAAATGAAAAAACTGCCAGGCTACTCTGTGTCTATGTGATCCCAAGCATCAGTATATTTGGAAATATATGGAGGTTTGTGTGGGTTAGCATGAGACAGTCTCCTTCATGATGTCAACCCAAGCCAGTTCCCAGACAAGGCAGGGGCCGAAACATGAAGGCTGTGACCTCAATTCTTGCTGTTGGTAAGTCTGGATTCCCTGACTCCTATCCTGCACCCCATCCCTCAACATTCTCACCCCTATCCACTGGAAAAGGAGCCCAATGAGTGGCCTTGTCATCACCACCAAGTCCCCTCCCATTCACAGAAATTGCTCTTCTGGGCAATAATCCACAGGCTGTGCTCTGCAGCTGGAGCCTGTGAACACCTTCCAGGAGGCAAGATCCCAGGAGCCAGGAGGCAAGATCCCAGGGGCCAGGAGTCCAAGGGAAAGAGAAACCACCCGCATGTTTTTTTGTATCTGATTAATTTCCAACAAATATTACAATGCTTCATATGTTCTTGGACAGCTCTCCAATATCCTGCAATTAGCCTTAAATGGATACGCTCCACACAGAAAGATGGAATGAGGGTGACTCTGATCTGAGGGTGTAGAAAAACAAGTAAAACTATAGACTGAACTGGAAGGGAACTTTGAGGTCATCCAGTTCGAATGCTTTGTGCAACAGATGAGAAAACAGGTTCAAGGAGGGGTCATGGTTTGCCCCCATGTCACAGAGTGAGTCCATAGCACAGACAGGACCTCTAGGTCTCAACTCCCAGCTCAGTGTTCTTTCAACTATACTCGTCAGACATCTAGACAAGTTGGAAGAAGCATGCTGAAAGTTACTGATGAAGGAAATGGTGGGTGGTTCCAAGGCAGGGAAGCTTAACATCTGGCCAAAATGTTACAGACAAGGGTCAGTCACATGCTTTCCTTGTATGGTCTTTCCACTGGGTTGTGTGTATCTGGAAACAAAATACAGAAGAAAAATTAATTTGAGCCTGTGTCTGGTCCACTTTGTAGAGGAAGGAGACAGTCACCTTTGTGATCTGGCTTGAGGAGTGCTGAAGAGGCTTTCCTGCCTCAGATGATCTTCCGCATCAGCCTGCTATTCCAGGTAAGTATTACCTTTCTTTGAGGTTGCCTTTAAAAGAGCCTTGGAAAAAAACACTAAAGACTGTTTCCAGCCACTAAAATCTTAGTATGAACTAGGCATATATTTGATTTACAGAGGTTTTATCAATTCACATTGAGGAAAGCAGTGAATAATGTAAGCCAGGGGCCTGACCAAAGATCATGGGGTGTTTGGATTTCTTTAGAACTCTCCTGTCAATCTAGAGAAAGTACCCCTGCTTTGGAGATTAACTGCAGTAAGAAAATGTCCCAGAGACTTGGATGGGGCCTAGAAATCCTGCCTCATACTGCAAGCTCCAGGGAGCTCTGTTGTGTGCATGCTTTAATCCTAATCACTGCCATCCAGAGGTGTCACTGGTTATGCCCTTGAACTTGTCACACAAAGAGTCCTCTCTTCACCTCTTTCTGCACCTGGATTCACAGCAGTCACTCCTGTTCCTGGTCCCTGGGGTTAGTATAGTGGGGTACAGCTTACAAAACTCTCTCCCTGTACCTTGTAAGACAGGTAGAAGAGATAGTCTTATGCTTCTCATTTTACAAGTGGGAAACCTGTGGCCCAGACAGATTAAGTGACTTGCCCAAAGTCACAAAAGCAATAGAGGTAATTGTCAAGTCAAACTGGAACCCAAGTGTTCTGTCTCCAAACCCTGTCTTCCTTCTCTACATTGGTATTTCTCAAAGTTTTCTCCACAGAGCATAAGTTCATTGAGAATCATGTTGGCGGAAAGAGGAATTCCATGATATAATACGTATTTTCTTCTTTTTCTACTCCCCTTGTGGTGATACACTAGGCACATAAACATGTTAGAGGCTCTGAGATGTAATCTGTATAACTCAGAGTTTCCGAAAAGTATTTATGAATAAGAAGAGTTCACATTAATTGAGTACTGTTCCAGGCCTTGTGCTAAGTATTTTACATGCAGTAGCTTATTCTATCCACCAAACATTCTTATGACCTCTGTGCTGTGCTTATTCTCATTTTACCAATGACAAAACCAAGGCCCAGGTGACTTGCCCAAGTTCACGCAGTAGGAACATGACCAGGAAGGTTCTTAAACCCAGCCATTTGATTCTATGCAATATTTGGCCACAAAAATTTTCTGCCCACAAGCCCTCTTTATATCCCACAGAACTAGTCTCTTGCAGAATCAATTTTGGGACGGTAGTTCCCCCATTTACCAACCTCTTAACTATAACCTTGCCTTGTTCTCACTGCTTCATCTTTCAATGCCCAGAATCACCCAGAAAATGGGTTACTTTCAACCACTGAGCAAAGAACTTACACACTGGAAAATAAGACAGATATTTGGCTACAGGAGGAGAGAGAAAGGTGTAGAGAATATCAGCACTGTGCCAGGAAGGGAACCGGAAAGATGAGACATCACCAACCAAACAGGCCTGTTTCACGCTTTTGCTCTACATGCTCAGAGGAAGAATCAGAACAGAATTCTCAGTTGAATCAATCAAATTTGTCTTCTCTCTACCCAGTGGGGCAACTGGAGTGATATAGATCCACTACGGGCCTGCTGCTGATTGCAGTGCCAGGTAAATGGATCACATTGGGTCAGTTCAACTGAAAGCAGCATTTGAAACCACTGGATAGAGGTTCTGTCACTGGGTGTGCATGAACACACATGTGTACACACACGGATGTACCGAACCAAAAGAGGCACTGACTAATGAGGTCAATTCAGTCAAACAACCAGTCAATTTAATGGAAAGAAAACATGTAAGTCAAAGGAGATGCTTGACTAAACTGGTCAGTCAATTCAATCTAGTCACTCAGTCCATAGGAAAGCTCCAATAGATACAGCTCAGTTGTCTCTGGGGATATAGACAGCAATAATGAGGCCCATGACCCAGGAAAAGAGAGGTAAATTGCAAAACAAAGAATTTAGGTTAAATGTCAGGGAAAATTTTTTGACAGTAAAGGGATGTCTAAATAGCTCCTTTGAAAGGAATTCACAAGCAAAAAACAATGGAAAATTTTCAGTAGAGAAACAAAGCAGGAGAAAATATTTGCAACACGTAGGACAGATTAAGAGTTGATATCCCTCATATTTTTAAAGGCTCTTACAATCTGATATGAAAAAGACAACCCATGCAATAGAAAACAGCAAAGATGATGAACAGGTGAATCATTGCAGAAAATCTCTGCTTGCTAACTTAGAATCACAGCAGAGTATCTCAGAATGCAAATGGCAAAGCCATATACAACAATACAAAATACTCAAACTTACTAGCAGTCGGGGAAATGCACATTAATATAACAAGGAAATACTTTTTACCCTTCAGATTGTAAAAATAAAAACGAAGAAGATTGTTAGTATTCAATATTGGTGCGCACCTCCTTACATTGCTGGTGAGAATGTGAATTATTTCAACTTTTTTCTGTTCTGGCAGTAGTTATAAAAATCTTAAATACACGTACACTTTGATCCAGCATTCTTACTGCAGGGAATATATTCTGCAGAATTAAAAGCATAAGTATATATGGAATGTAAAGCAGCATTTAATATATATATATATATATATATATAATAGCACAAAAAAATGGAAACAACATAATATCCATCAATAAGGGGATGGTAGACTAAATTAAGGTACATCCATTTAACAGAATATTCTTCAGATTTTTTTAATCAGTTAGTTCTATACTACTGACTTGGAGGAATGTCCATGACATATTGGTAAGTAAAAATAGGTTATACAATAATGTATATAACACACTACTATATATCAAATAGATAAACAACAAGGACCTACTGTATAGCACAGGGAACTATACTCAATATTTTATTATACATATATATAACTGTATCACTGCTATACACCTGACACTAACACAACATTGTAAATCAACTATACTTCAATTAAAAAAATAAATTTAAAAAATTAAATTAAATTTAAAAAAAGAATAATGTATATAGTGTGCTTTCATTTTTGCAAACCAAAAAAGGGGGGAAACCTATGCATTTATGTGTGCCTGTACATATAGAAAAGTATGGAAATACATACATCAAACTGATAATATGTATTTCATTAGGAAGACAGAACTGGAGAAGGAAGAGGGGAAACAACTATTTTGTTCCTCATACAATGCTTTACTTTTTGTTACAATGGAATATATTACATTTCTGAAGTAGAAAATATTAGCATTTTTATTAATATAATGAAGGAAACATCACCTTTTTTAGTTAGCAAAAATTAAAGTGAAAATACTTAAGGCATTTTTGACTTTTAAAATACTTTATCCCAATACTCCAAGGTCTAGTAGGAAACAACAGATGACACTTTCCCATTCCTAGAACCATTCTGTGAAAATCCAAGAGAAAGAATCCTTTCTCCCCACTGATTAGAAGTTCTGTCACAGTGGAAGCTGGGCTCTTGGGAAACTATGCTGTGGAATCAGGGCCAGAGGCCAGTGCTGATGCCCGGAGTGTATGTTCATCGCACAGGATGTGTGACTACAACTGAAATATAAAAACCTTGTTTCTTATGTGTCTCATAGGCTAATTCTAAAGGCATTTCCCCAAAAAAAGTCCAAAATATTTGGACTCTAGTGGCTGCTTTGGTGTAAGCATGTTTCCCCAAGGTTGTTATTTGGAAGGACAACACAGTCACTTCAAAGTGATTCCCATCTGTTAGTGTAAAATGTTCTGGTCTGTTGATATAAAAAACACAACAAAAGGGCAGTCTCATTTTACGGCCCCACCAATTCTGCTAAGTGCAATAACTACCTAACCATGGATATTTGCACCATTTAATTCAACCTTTATGGGAATTGCTCCATTTGTTTCGTGTGACTTATTGCAGAGCTATTCTGTTGTCAATGCACTCTCAGGGTCCTGAGCCCTGCATAGTGAAAGCCGACCTCATTTTGAAAGCCCAAAGGGTTTGGTGGTTACTACTTCTACTACCACCAGTATTGAGAGAGGCTACCATTTTTTTAGAGAGAGAATTATTCTTTAACTGTATAGCATGAATCTCTTACTAGATAATTCTTAAAAAGCTCAAAGAATATTCTTTAACTTTTTGTTTGGGGGGAAGAGTATAAAATTGGAGAGGCTACCATTCTGAGCGCCTATTCACCATGTGCCAGACATTGTGTCAAGTGACAAAGAAATTGAGTCACCAGGGGGTTAAGTAACTTGCCTAAGGCCATGCAGCTGGTATAATTTGGAGCTAGAGAATGAAACCAGTCTGATTCAAAAGCCTTTGCTCTCACCCTCTTTGTTATATGCCTTAAAGGGCCACAGTGGTTGTCCAGCTTCAGCTTTTAGTTCTATTCAGTCATTCATTCATAGAATAATTCTACCAAATTTACTGAGCATCTACTATGTGTAAGCCATTGTGCTGGGGATACAGAGAAAAGTGAGATACCATTCTACTCATGACAAACTTACATTCTGGCATAGGATATAAGTAAGCGACCATAAGTAAGTAATGTAGTATGACAATGTAATATACACCAGGAGCCAGGAGTGCTTGGGGGCATGTATGAGGAGCCCCCTGTCCTGCCTGGGGAAGACAACTGTTTTAGGTCCAGAGAAGGCTTGATTGGAAAGAGACCATCTCAACATGTATAAAGGTCAAGTCATGGATCCTGACTTTTCTTTAGCATTTCTGTTAGGATCTAAAAAGTATAAGATATAAGAAAGCACCTAAAAAGGAAAAGGTGGAAAGAGCCATGTGAAAAGAACACAATCTTCCCATTAAAAAAACTGAGAAACATTGAAGTCCCTGAAATTAGTAATGATGTGCTTACTCATTAGGTACTTTCACTAACACAATTAGAAATAAAAGCAAAGCACTTGATGAAGTGCAAGCAGAGCAAAGCTATCAGAGCATGAAAGTTGCTTGAACTGCTTGAAATACGCAAACAGGTAACTGTGGGTCAGCTTTCTGACATCTGATGTGTGTGAGAAAGATTCTCTATCAGGGTAAGTACTATCTGGGGTAGATTATTTGAAGTTTATTGTGAGAAAGAGAACTAAGCGTATAGCAGGATTTATGTTTTTTTAAAAATTACTTTATATTATCTTTTCTCAAAAAGACAGAATATTTAGAGATAATAATTGATGCTGTTATTTTAATAAGAGGTTTTCTTTCATAAGATAAAAAGGTAGTGGGTATGTTAATCTAGCTGCTCTTAGTTTCACATTAGAAGATGACCATGGAGTGGGCACACAAGACCCAAATATTCACCTAAGCCAAAAAACCTTGTCATTACCATGGATCTAAGCAGACAAAGGGGTCAGTTTTGCTCAGGAGGTTAATGAGTGCTGTGGAGGAGAACAAGGGTGTGAGTATGGGCTCATTAGATTGAGCCAGGTGTAGAAGAAGAAGAAAAAGGAACCAGCTACAACCTGCCAGCAATAAGTCAGTGAATACCAACTTTGTGAAGAATAGTGTGCCATCAACTTCTAGACTAAGTCATGCCGAGAACAAGTGATGACTTGGAATCCATAGCTCGTATGGAAACCTTTCTGCTCATCTATTGCTTCAGGAGATCTTCTCTCTAGGATCTCAGTAACTTGGTTGGACTTGCAGTTCAATTCCTTCAGGGTGGTTTCTGCCATTTGAGGGAGAGTGGAGGGGGAGAATGTTGGAAATAGTCAACGTATACCAGTTATCTATTGCTGTGTAACAGATCACCCCAAAACTTGATGACTTCAAAGAACAATCACTTATTTCGCTCATAATTTTGTGGGTCACCTGAGTGGTTCACTGGGCTGGGATTAGAGGGAGGCAAGGGAAATGCCTAGGACACAACATTTAAGGAGGCATCCACTCATAGGGTTGTGCAATTGTCAACTCTGTACTTGCATGATCCTGAGAGTGAGTGCCTCCTTAAAATTTCTACTCTAGGCACTTCACTTGCCTCACCCTAGTGCCTGCCCTTGATGATTCTTCTCATCTAAGCCAGCTGGGGTGATCTCTGCTGGGTTCTTTCATGCTGTGGTATAGTGGTCAGGTTGTGAGTCGGCTAACAGCTAGGTGATCTAAAATAGCTTCACTCACATGCCTGGCATTTGGTAGCCTATTGACAGGGGCAATAGGGGTGACTGGGCCCCATATTTCTCTTCATCTGGCAGGCTAGCACAAGCTTCTTCACCTGCTGTCCTTTACAGATTCCTGTAAACAGTGAAGGAGAGCAAGTCCCAATGTGTGAGCAACTTTCAAGTCTCTGCTTGCATTACATCTGCTACTTGTTCCAATGGCCAAAACAAGTCACACAACCAACCCCAGAGTGAGTGTGGAAGGAGATTATACAAGGGCATGGAACAGGGAGATATGAACAAATTGAGACCATTACTATACCACAATGTCCAACAGTAAATTACAGAAATGAAAGAGAATGGCTGTGGTGAATGCATCAACTGAATAAATAACCAATTTGTAATCAGGAGAGCACCAGGGAAGGATTCTCTCCAGACTGCATCAGCCAGTCAGGAAGGAACTTCCTCACTGAAAAAGTGAGATCGCATTGATGCAGCATATGCATTCCTCAGAGTTTCAAACATAGGTTTTCCAAGGACCTGTCCCATGTGTGACTTGTTCCCTAAATCTCTATGTGGTGAGATCCCAGAGCAGGACGTCTCCAACACTCCCACAGGGCACCCACCACAAGAGAAATTGGGGATTCTATCCACAGAAATTCCTCCTCTGGGAGAGGTTGAGAATCCTTGTTTTAGAGGAAAAGCAACCTTAATTCCTACCCCTAAATACATAAACACCATTTTGCCATTGGATGTAAGCACTACTTCTGTTTGAAACTCAACTGCTCTCCAAATCTGCCTCTAGTTACATAAAAAAAAAGTTACCTTTTTCCTAATTGGTTATGGATAGAATTTGGCAAATAAACCAATAAAAATATCTGGACATTTACTACTCCTTTTAACCTCATCTCCTATTTAGCTAACCCACTCCAGTTCTATCTGGAATTGGGAGCCTGACACAGCCAACCACATTGCCCCAAATCTGTCTTGTAGCAACTCTATGGCCATTTTGACAATGAGAAAAGATCCTTTGCTCTTGTCTTGGGAACGCTGAAGAGAAGAATTCTGAAGAGCATGTTCCTTGCCTGCTAGGAGCTTCCAAACACCAACAACACTGATGTGTGTAAACAGGAGGACAAGGGAACAATGGTTGGATGATTGTGGAATCAGTCACTTTACATGGTATACAAGCCTATCCCAAAACAAGCCAGTTGGAGCAACTGTCAAAGACAGTTCTTCTCCAAAGTGTCAGCAGTCTCAGTCACTCATTCTTTCCCTGGAAATCATTCCAGACAAAAAGGATCTGAGATGCTCATTTTCACTTGGTGGAACCAGAGAGCACATTATTCACTGGTGAGATGAGCTGACGGTATTTTACCAATTTACAGTTATTCCCCAGGCAGATCATCAAAATGCAGCTGTTTGGGGTAATTATGGGAAATGTATTCAAATACATGTGAGATGGGTCATCTTCAGATGAAAGACCAGGGAACTGAGTTGGGGCTTATTTGTGAATACGCACAGGAGCGTTGTTTGAAGAAAACTCCCAAACTGTTGGCTTAACGAGGAATCTGAAGCTGTAATGGGAGCACTGGGGAAAAGAATGTCTCAGACCTTACACCACACACAGCTTGCCCAAGAGGTAGATCAATTCCATCAAGAGCCAGCTCATTCTCTAAAACATTAGGTATTTTCCTGCCGTTATTTAGGAGCAACTTTCCCCTTTCACCATATCTTGACTGTAAATGAGAAAGATAAATAGGCTCTTTTGAAACTGAAGGCAATTAATTCTAGCATCCAACATTTCCAAAACCGTTTCCATGACCTTCCCTATGATCCCTAACAACATTGCTCATCCTAGGACAAAACATTCATTTAAGGAGCAATGTTCTACATCTGCTTTTTGTATGCTCACACTGATTTAATAGGCTTTGGTGGAGTTACCTCTCAGTTTTTGAAATGCAATTGGTTTTGGTCCCAACTGGGTGTGGAGGAAGGTGACACCACTAAGACATTAGATTTTATCAGGATAATGGTCCTCTAGCCTGCTCTTTGGGAAGAAGAAAAGTCATTGGATTATAGCACGATTACACAAGGGCAGTTAATGTTGGGTTTGAATACTAAGCAGAGGAGTTTGGGCTGAGCTTACCCTCCCACAGACACTCTCTACTCCATTTTTACTGATTATCTCATTGTCGTCCTAACTTCTATGTTTCTCGTTACTATATTTCCTATGCTGTTTCTCTACCTGGAAATACTTTCCTCTGTTTCCTTTACCTATCAAAATCTTAATAGGTTTTTGAAGCCTAGATCAAGTCCAATATCTTCTGAAAAGTCTTCCTTGACTGCCCCCAGACTAAGGACATCTCTCCCTTTTCATAATCAGTAACACCTACACTAGCACTTGGCTGTGTACCTCTTGTATTGCTCTGTGCCCGTTTCATAAGTATTAGCCCTTTCTCCCTAAATGGATTCTAAGATCCTCAAAGGCAGGAACCACATATGTTATGTTGCTCATGAAATACTATCTTTCAATACACACACAGTGTCTATAAGAGCATCTTGTACGAAGCAAACAATAAATGTTTGTTAATTATCTATGTGTCAGTGGGAAGTCAATAAAGTGTCTTGAGTATGTCTTTTAATGAAAGCAAAGTCCTCAGAATTGTTCTGAGGCAAACTTAAAGAAACAAAACATATCAGATTGTTTCCATGGCTGATAAATAATATTCCAACGCAATTAGCTAAATTGATTCACCCTACATGGAGAATTTGTGGAGAGGTGGCTACTTTGAGGGAGAGTGACGACTTCTGTTTTTACTTGTACATGTAGTATTTTGGTTGAATAATTAGTTAAGTGACTGGGGTTTATGAACTATTATTTTCTACTTTTCAATCAGTGGTTAAAATGTCAGATATAACCTCAGTGGTGAGACAGCCACAGACCCAAGCTAGCCCAGTGAGAATGAGCAGTGTCACCACAGCCAGGATGGCAGCATGGGGAGATCAAAAGAACCCTGAACCAGGGAATCAGGAAAGCCAAGTTTGAGTTTAGTCTCAAATCTAGCTGGGTGATTGATGGATTGGGCCCTTTACCTCTTTGAGTCTGAGTTTCCTCATCTATAAAAAGATGACAAATATCCCAAAAAGACTGTAAGAAGATAAGAGTCACCACATCTTAAAACTGGCTGAGACAAGGTCTGAGCAGACAAACAAACAAACAGCAGGACATTTTCTTTGCCAATTCTGGGCCGCACCACAGTTACAGCACACTAGGTGTAGCTGATAAGCATCGGGAGCTGTCCGCTGCTGTAGAGTTCATCCATCTGACAAGGCCAGGCGTACTGTGCCTTATGAACCCGAGCTGTGTTGAAAGCCAAGCCAGTGTTTATCACTATCTCAGTTCACCCGCATGTCATCCAAGTCTCTCATGGAAAGGGATGTTCTTTTCAAGCAAGAAATTTTACTGAATGCCATAAATATAAGCTGTCACCCCACTTCAAAGTTTTCAGGTTTGGTGTTGCTTGCAACACTTCTCTTTTAGGGAGAAATTCAAATGCTCTTCAATTGCATAGGCTGTGTTTTATCACTGTGTTGGGGGAACAGAGAGATGAAGGTTAATTACTTTGGTCAGACAAAGAGTATTGAGGCCAAAAAAAGACACTACCGACAACCTACAGAAAATGTTAATGGAATGAACGGGTTAAGTCAGCATTTTAAAAATTCATACTGTTATTCATTTAACAAATGTTTTCATGAGTAGATGCTCTGTCAGGAGTTGTGCTACGTGCTGCTTCAGGAGAGGACAAAGTAAGGTTCTCCTTCTCCATCCAGAATCCTGTCTCCCATCCTGACCGCCTCTCCTGGATGCCATGGTTAAGATGCTGGAGAGATTAGGGCTGTAGTTTAACCTCCTTGGAACTCTAAGTCAAAACCTCACAACTCATACCAGGGTAACACATCCTAGAGGTAAACCCTCACACTGCAGTCTTCATCAGCTTTCTCAGTCATCAGAGACAAGGTGCACAAATATTAAAAAGAGACACATTAAAAAGAACGTGAGAAAAGCAAGCAAAAATGATACTAAGAATGTAAATAGGGGGAACAAAAAATAGCCATGAAAATCACATTAGTCAGCCTCAAAAAGGTCAGATGAGTCAAATGTTCCATGAACTTTCATAGACTATATGATACTTCTTTCCGCAGCCAAGGCTGGTGTCCTTGGACCTCCAAGGCTCTAATCCATTGTGGGAAGGCCCAGGGGTAACCATTAGGGAGCTGGAAACCCCTTAATTGAATCAATGTTAGTCTCTAAGAACAGGAGAAGGAATCTTCTGCAGAGACTCAGTAATCATTTGTTTAATGGTCCCATTGTAGGCACTGGGAGATCTAAAATGAGATCATGGGTGCCCCACAGCTGGAAAGAATATTAAAAACTGGTTATCCGGAGGTGAGTGACACTTGGAAATCCAGGTAGAAAACCAATATCCAGGATATATGTTGGCAGATAGCTGGGCCCCAACCACTGGGTTAGGGGTTTATGACAGGATTCCTGTCCCAAGAGCACATAGACAGAGTAGAACTAGAGGTACTAGATAGTTAAACAAGACAAAATGAGTAATCAGGAAATAAGGCTGCAGGGCAGTTAGAGCTGGAACACAAAGTCGGGTCTCGCCTAAAACAAGGTTAACCTAATGCCCTTTCCCAGAGTATCAGACTAGGAGGCTGTTAATCCTTCCTGACCAAGGCTGGGAATGGTCCTTGAGAACAGATGGAGCCGAAGCCTACAGGGGGAAAGCAAGTAGCCTCAGCTCTGGGAAAAAGAGAATGTAGAGTCTCCGAAGCAGAGAGCATCTGATACTCAGAGTCCTGCCATCTGATAGGAAGCTAATAAAAAGAATCCAACCAAGGTTTTATTGGCTAACTGTGTCATCCTTTTCCAGAACACATTTATATTTTAATCCAAGATAAGAAATAAGTAGAGTGCCCATGTAAATATATTTCTGGATGGAGTTGGTGGTAGGGAGTGCAGAGTGCAGGAAGAAACCTAGTGGACCTAAGTGTCACATGGTCTAGGTGTCCCAGAGATACAAATTGCCTATTTTATATAAAGGAGGCATCTGAACTTTTTGCTTGGATTGCATCTTGAGACTATATGCTGGGAAGATGGACCTTTATAGAGTTGAATCCCCTTGTCCACCCCTACATTCGAGAGAAAAAGAAGGCATGGATCAGAGGGTAAGGCCCACCCACAGAATTGAAAGCAACCACCTGAAGTCCATCTGGACTTGGGTTTTCCATCTGAGGAGTCAGAAACAGTTGACCAGAAACGATTACATAAGAAATCATAAATTTTACAACTTGGCTCCACGTTTGCTATTTGTGCTTGTTCTCTTGTAGTGATTAGCCTTCAAACCTGTCAAGCAGCAAACTTTTTCTATAAATTATCAGATAGTAAATATCTCAAGCCTTGCAGGCCAGCTGTAGTCTCTTGTCACAGCTACTCACCTCTGCCATTATAGTGCAAAAGCTGTCATAGCCAATACGTAAACCAGTGGGCGTGGCCGTGTTCCAATAAAACTTTATTTACAGAAAGACTTTATTTACAGAATGCCCAGATTTGGACAGGGGACTATAGTTTGCCAACCACAGCTCTAGACCCTCAAATGGCGGAGGGTGAGGGGCCAGAAGCATCAACCAGGTTTAGGGGGAAAAAGTCCAAGCTGGGCAGCCATGGAAGAAAGGGAAATTAACAGAGACTTCGGGTCCTGCTGCTACAAGGGAAGAAAGGATGTCAGAAAGTAGGTCTGGCTCTTAGAAGAGACACTGAGTTTGAGCAGTGGAAATCCTTGCGTGGTGCTCTCTGGTGGTGCCTCTGAAATCACAGCACACAACTGCTTCCTCTATTTGTCCACACGGCCAATTCTGGAATGGACAAAATGTAGGTGAAAGAAAAGTGAAGGAGGAAAGTAAACTCAAGGGAGCTTGGGAATAAAGAAGCCTGACTTTTTCTTATTCAAACAGCTTAGGCAAGAAAAAGTCTGAGAGTGCCTAGGACCCTGGCATAGGGCCGTGAGGCCTATGGGGAGATTTGAAAATGCAGGTCATAGTTATAGCAGTTAAAGGAGTAACTAGCAGTCGTTAAAAGAACTCTTCTTGAGGTCTGAATTGGACTGTTGACTTTTTCTTGAACTGCTTTGAGTGTACAAATGTTACACTTTGTCCTCCAGGGCTCTCCAGGACTAATAAGTGTGCAAACCAACTCCGAACTACACGTATAATGCAAAATAGATTTATTCGGGTGAAGCAACTTGTATATATGCTTCGAGATAGTCTATTGGGACATTTTTCTCAACTGTGCCCTGCAAATAACAACTGGATCCTAGACACATAGCCAAATTTTGTAGAATCCAACAATAGTCCCCATGGGAATAAAAACTCCTATTTCTCACTGTGTCTTCGGACATCTTAGCAGATACTCAAAGGTGAAAGGCACTTAGAAGACAAAAGATTTGTTATCCCAACCCCAAACTTAGTCTGCTCCAGGTCAAAACGATCTGATCTTGCTTCTTCTGAACTCTCTCCAGAAAGAGAAAGGCACACCCAGGAGGACTGTTCCAACTTAGTCACAACTATGGGGTAAGCCAACTAAGTAACTTAGGGGGAGGGGGAAAGGAGGTTTACAAAAACACACCCTCGAGCATGTGTGTTCACTCTGGAGCCAAAATGAATCTGAAGAAGAATGAACTCTTCATTTTCCACTTAGTTCTCATTAGGTTTTCTCTCTTTTGCTGTGTGAGCAGAAGACAGTCTCCCTGGTGAATAAGAAAGGCTTTAAACAGAATCTAGACAGAGCTCATGAATCAGACATGATGGAAAATCGGTGACTCCAATTCATTAACCCAGGACCGTGACCCCTCAATGGCAGAGAACTAGAAATTCTACTCTGTTGGTTTATGGGGCCATCTGAATAAGCTGGGACAATTTAGAAACACTGAGCCTTTTCAAATACACTCATCTCAATCATGTGTCTGTAGATTTGGCCTAAGTCTAAAGAGACTCCATCTATTGCAAATTTGTTTGCACAATTAGAGACATGCTTGTATATGTTATGAACCATATTTCAAATATGGCTCTCCTTATACCAAGACCATATCTACAAAAATAGTCAACTGTTTTGATTGAATTGACCAGGAACAATTTAGATCTGTTCTACCTGCTAGCTGAGATTCAACTAATAGTACTGTCTCCACATTTAAATGACCTAAATAAAAAAGTATTCAACGATAATAGCAACAATTTACCATAGGGTCCTGCATCTTAACCCAAAACACAAGTCCTTTCTTTCTTCTTCTTCTTCCTCTTCTTCTCCCTGCCAAGAAACTAACAAACTTAAGTGGCTAGGCAGTTTTCAAGCATTAGTGTTGATAATTAACAACTTTGATATCAATTACAAACCAGTGTTTTTAATCAAAAGGTGGTCTAGTTTATTAGTGGAAATTATGTTAATAGTTGTGATTTCACTTTGTCAGATCGGCTTAGAGTCAGAATTGGGCATGGTCCATAACACGTAGGTAGAAAAAACAGGCAAATGTCAATCTCTTGGTTGATACATGTCTTGAATCCTCATATCATGTCTGGTGTCCTGGTTTCCCCGAGGAGGAGGTTCAACCCTTTATTGACCTGTGTCTATCTTCTGGATTGACTGGTCAGGAATAATTTGCTCATCATTATCTATTTGATAACCATCCTCAGGGCTGTTCTGGTGACTGATTCTATGGCAGTCTCCACTTGGCTTTGACCCTTTTACTGACTTCGGAGTCTCAGCTTAAGTTTTCAATTGTGGCTTAATAACTCTGACCCCTGACTGGGCGGGACCCTGGACTGATTTCTCCTGGCAACTTCATTGGGTGTCCTATTTTCTAACCTTAAACTATGGCTCTGAAATTGGCTCACACATCTCTGCCTTGTTCCTGCTATCTTCATTTGGGAAGAAGATTTATCTTCTGATGTTTAGCATGAGAAAAGTGTTTGATTTTATGGTCTTGACAACAAAAATTCCTTCTGCTATGGTCTGGAGTTCTCAGCTATAAACTGGGGATAGTAATGCCTATTTTGCTTGGTTGTGATGAGGATTAATGAGACCATTGCATAGACTGAGGCTGAATACATGTTTCAATTCAAACAATGTTTACTGACCGCCTACCACGTGCCAGACACTGAGAGTTACAAAGATGTAGAGAAGAACTCTTGGGTTAATGGGTGAAGTATCCACATATACAATGTGATAAGCAGAGTGCTGTGAGAGCCCAGAGGAGAAAGAACAGCTAACTGCCTGGGAAAGTTTGAGGTGGGCTATGATGAATATAATTTTGGCAGGTAGAGAGGAAGGAAGTCGGGTGGGGTTAACTGGGGAGTATATTCAAAACACAAGAAACAATTCAAAGCAAGACTAGGCTGGATTCAAATCTTTAATGGCACTAAGCACTTGAAAGACATATAGTGCCTCCTTCCATATGCCATTCAAAATAAACATTCTGTATAAGGAAGTATAACTAAGTTCTGAATTTTCCTAAGAAATAATAAAACACTTCTATAGTTCTTACTGTGTCCCAGGCACTGTTGTAAGCATTTTACGTTTGTTAATGCATTTAATCTTCATAATAATCCTATGAGACAGATATCATTATTATCCTTCATTTTACAGGTGAAAAAACTGGGGCTCATAGAGGTTAAGCAACTTGCCCAAGGTCACACTGCTGATAAGTAACAGAGTCAGGATTTTGGCCCCAGTTTATGTTCTTAATTGCTATGCTATACAACCTCTTCAAGATGATACTTCTCTCTCTGTCTCTGTCTCTCTCTCCCTTCCTCCCTCCTTCCTTCCTTCTTTTCTTTCTTCTGAGAAATGAAATATCAGCAAATTGGCCCTTGTATCCCCTTTGCTTTTCCTAAACATAACTTTAGACTTTATGTAAGTGTATGAGTGCTTCTCAAACTGGGATATGTGTCATTACATACAGAGGGTACATGAAGTTAGAGGATAAGCAAGGCTCATCTTCTTGGAGCATCAATTTTATTCAAACACATATGGTTATATGGAGCAAAAATTTACTGAGCACTTAATATGAGTCAGGCATTTAGTCCTCAAAATAACCACATGAGGTGGATGATATTATTATCCTCACTTTAGTGATGAGGAAACTGAGGCTTATAGAGACTAAGTAACTAGTCCAAGGTAATAGTTAATAATCAGTGGAGACAGCCCAACTTGAAGGTTAACTTAAAGCCTGGTCTCACTGATGCCAAGTACTTGTAACTACTATGCTCTACTTCTTTAAACTGATGCCAAGTATTCATAACTACTATGCTCCACTTGTTTTAAACACAGAGATTTAGTAGAAAATAAAATTCAAATGCATAACACTTTGAAGAAATATCAAACTTGTAGCCAGCTACTTTAGGCTACAAACTCAGATCCCACTGATAGGGTAAAACTTCACTGTCTTTAGCCAGTATGGCTACCGTTGTAAGGGAAAATGAGAAGCCCTCCTAAAAGTGAACATACCCAGAATTGGAAGAGACTGGTGGATTCAATGGGCCCCACTCATATTGACTAACAGAGATTGTCTTGTGAACATCTAATTCTGCTTTCCTGTACCATTGGGGTCTCAACAGAAACAGATGACACACTCAAAAACAGGAGAATTCGAGAAATGTTGAATAAGGAGCTATTTTCCCCCCAGCTTCACTGAGATATAATTGACACATAAAAGGGGCTATTTACATAAAAGTGGATGGGATATAGGGGCCACATCATGGATAGTGCAGTACCTCAGAGCTAGTAGCAGCAAAGCTATTACCAGCCCTAAACCTGAAGGCACAAGGTAAAGGATGGTTGCTGGAAGGCAGAGGGGAAGGTGGTGTGGAGAAGGCTGCCTTGAGAGGAGCAGTGACCTTGGTTGAGGGACACAGCCATCCCTAGGAAACCTCACAGTGAGAGAGCCAAGGGAATCAATACTCTGATCTCCCTCTCCTCCTTCCCTCTGACCTCCTGTGGGAGTTTCCTATTAGCCAAACTCAGCCAGATGCCAGAGGGCAAGAGAAATGCTTGATGTAATCATACAGTTCAGATTTCAGAGGGCAGAGAGCAAGGAAGAAAAGGGCGAAGAGGGGATTTAGAAAGGGCAAATAGAAGACACCCCACACAGTTCCCTTGTGACAGCGCTGTGGCAATGGCCATCTACAAGAATGTCCTGTTACCTCTTTCTGCTGATACCATGCAGTCTCAGTAGGTTACCTCCAAGAGATCATTCTAGAGCTTAGATGCTAAAATTCACAGTGTATTAATTAAGAAATTGCTAGCTATTCTAATACATAAACTCTAAATTCTCAATGACATAACACAGTAAAAGTAGTTCCCAGTCCAATGTGAGTGTTCCTAATTGTGGAGGGCTCACGTGGACATTGAAGACCCATATCCTTCCATCTCATTCTTCTGCCCTCTCCAGGGCCCTCAGAGTTCCCTCCATTCAGCTGGTAGATAGGGAGATGGACTAAAGTCACTGCTTCTTAACTACTTTGGCTTAAAAATGACACAAAGCAATTCCTCCAAAATTCAATTAAATGTGAGATGTCCTCATCTAGCTGTGAGATGGGGCTGGGAAATGCAGTGCCCAGTCACATGGTCCCTCTAGATGTGACAGAGGCTGGAAATGCAGTTCTTGGCTGGATAGCCACTATCCAACAGCAACTCTACAGCATGGAATGGGAGCAGGAAGCTTTGGGAATCATTTAGACATCTTTGCCACAGACAGCTCCACAGACTGATATAAACTTAAGTTCTTCATACAGACTCACAGATATCCTATCATCAACCATTTAATCAAGCAGTTATTTCAGGCTGTTCTGTGGTAGATGCTATGTGGGAGGAAAAGGGAGTATCAGGCATGGTAACTACCCTTAAACGACTTAACGTATTTGCAGAAGCATCCAGGTAAAAAAGCTAAAATTGAATAAATTATTCAACTGTTTGCCCGTTCCTTGTGCTTGATACTGTGGAAGCATAAAACATATGAATGATTGATTGAAGTTATTCCTGTTTTTCATCTAGATATTTGCAGTCTCTCCACACAGACTCAAATAATTGTACCACTCTGATTAAAACTGGTCCATCAGTTTTGTTAAACTACCAGTAAACTATTTGGTTATTCGGAAAATACAGTCACGCATTTTGTCTGTAGCTGGAGCAATAGACTTGCGTCCCCTAGTCACTACAGACTAGCCCCCTCATCCCGCCTCAGTATCCTCAGGCCATTCATTTAATCCCAAGGAATAGTTATTAAGGTGCCTAATTTTATTATCTCATGAAAAGAAGAAAATTCCAATTAGTTACATGTAATTTTACCCCAAGGTTCCAACCTCTTATTCAATTTCTATTGATTGAGGCTTTTTCCTTTTTCCTTCCACACATCCTTTAAGGGTACCTTCTTTATTTTATTCTTTGAGATTGAATTTTGTTAAAAAGGGCAGTGACACACAGGTCAGGTTTGCTTTGTAAAAGCCAAAAGCCGCCTGGCAAAACAATTAGCAAGGGGACTGTGAGAAAGGCTGGAATCCACAGATATAGACAAACATCTGCATTCCTGACATGCCAATCTCATGTTTTGCTGGGGGGAAAAAGTTACACTTCTAATGATGTGAATATGTGAAAATTTTCTTTCTCCTTTAGATCAAGAAAAAGCTGTAATAGGTTTTAAAATAAATAAAGCAGCAACTACTGCCTGGCCTGCCAATGAAGTCATGGAGAAGTCTACATAAAGAGCCTGGATAATTGAAATCCACAGTTATTTTAAAACCTTAAAAAATTAGCCTGCCAAATTTTCAACCTCCTCCTCTACCCAGCCAAGAGCTGCTCACCAGAAGCAAGACCAGCTCCTTTAAATTGCACCCCCTGGGCTTCCCTGGTGGCGCAGTGGTTGAGAATCTGCCTGCTAATGCAGGGGACACGGGTTCGAGCCCTGGTCTGGGAAGATCCCACATGCCACGGAGCAGCTGGGCCCATGAGCCACAATTGCTGAGCCTGCGCGTCTGGAGCCTGTGCCCCGCGACGGGAGGGGCCGCGATAGAGAGAGGCCCGCGCACCGCGATGAAGAGCGGTCCCCGCACCGCGATGAAGAGTGGCCCCCGCTTGCCGCAACTGGAGAAAGCCCTCGCACGAACCGAAGACCCAACACAGCCAAAAATAAATAAATAAAAATAAATTGCACCTCCTTTTCCTGGCCTTTCAGGCTATGGATTTATGCTAGAAGGAGAGCTTGGAGCTGACTACAAGTCCTAGATCGTGGAGAGGCTACCATTGCTACAGCCATATAGTGCTGATCAGATAGAATCAAAATAAAACATCTTAGAGGATTCACTGGACATGGCTTTGTGACTGGCCACACTTCCTCTAGTACAGCCTTAAGCTACTGTGTGGTAGGGAAGAAGGGAGTCACACCAGTCCAGCAGCCAATCTTGTACTTATGTAGAACAGGTGGCCATTTATGGAATGTTCTTTCAGTGTTCCAGGAAGGCCCTTTTGCCCAAACTAACTAGTCTCCCCTATTTCTGTGCTGAAATTCTCTTAACAAAGCCAAGATCTCCCTTTCACAGGTAGAAGTAAAATGAAAATACTAACCCCATGAGAGAGCCGGGAACACTGACGTCCACCAGATCTCTGAATGACGAGATTAAGAGAAAAAGAAGACCTGGGAGCTCAGAGACCATGCTTTTCAGATTTCCCCTTCAAGCTCATCAATTTGTCTGAGGAAGGAAATGTAAAAAGAAGATTCAGGTAGTGAGAAAGGCAACCTAGACAAGAACAGCAAGGCCCTAAGATCCTGAAGGGTTGCCAGAGCCAACTCCAATGTTTTCAAGTTTCCTATTTGGCTGAGAATGGATTCACTTTTATTTTTCCTGCTTGGGTTTCAGTGGACATTTTCACTCGTGTCTATGTTCAATTCTGGAAAATTCTCAACCATTAAAATCATGCCTCCTTGTTTGGGATTAACAGATACTACTGTATATAAAATAGATAAATAACAAGGACCTGTTGTATAGCACAGGGAACTATATTCAATATCTTGTAATAACCTATAATGGAAAAAATCTGGAAAAGTATATATATATATATATATATATATATATATATATATATATATGAATCTCTTTGCTGTATACCTGAAACTAACACAACATTGTAAGTCGACTACACTTCAATTAAAAAATAATAAAATAAAATTATGCCTCTTCATTATCCCTATTTTCTCTTCCTGGAACTCCTATTTGATAAATGTTGTAACTTCTCATTCTATCCTTCATATCTCTTTCATATTTTCTCTGTCTTTAGCTCTCTATCCTGCATTCTCGGTAATATCCTCATTGAGAGATCTCATTGAATGAAATCTCTGATTCAATTCAGTAATTCTCCCTTCAGTGGTATCTAGTCTATTGCTCTATGTATCTACTGAGGTTTGGTGTTCAATAATATATTTTATAAATTAACTTTATTGAGGTATAAAGTACATGCAATAAAATGCACCCATTTAAGTGTGTGGTTTGATGACAGATGTATATATTCATGTTAACAGTCACTCCAATCAAGATATAGAACATTTCCATCACACCAGAAAGTTCCCTCATGCTCCTTCGCAGTCCACTTCCCTCAAGTCTAAAACAACCACTAGGGACTTCCCTGGTGGCACAGTGGTTAAGAATCCGTCTGCCAATGCAGGGGACATGGGTTCAATCCCTGGTCCGGGAAGATCCCACATGCCACGGAGCAACTAAGCCCGTGAGCCACAACTACTGAGCCTACAAGCCACAGCTACTGAGCTCACGTGCCACAACTACTGAGCCCACATGCCTCAAGCCCATGCTCCACAAGAGAGGCCACCGCAATGAGAAGCCCGCGCACTGCAACGAAGAGCAGCCCCCACTCGCCACAACTAGAGAAAGCCTGCACACAGCAACGAAGACTCAACACAGCCACAAAATTAATTAATTAATTAATTTTAAAAAAGATAATTGGAGAATATTAAAAAAAATAAAGCAGTTACTAACGTTATTTATATATCATAGATTACTTTCGGCTGATCTAAAATATGATATATATGGAAGCATACAATATGTATTCTTTTGTGTCTGGTTTCTTTTGTTCAGCTTACTGCTTTTGAAATTCACAAGTTACTGACAGTATCAGAAATTTATTCCTTTTTGTTACCAAGTAGTATTCCATTTATGGCTATGCCACAGTTTATCTATTCACTAGTTTATGGACATTTAGATTGCTTCCAACTTTTAGCTATTACAAATAAAGCTTCTATGAGCATTTGTATGCAAGTCTTTGTGTGGACATATGTTTTCATTTCTGTTGTGTAAATACCTCCAAATGGAATTGCTGAATAATAACTAGGTGTATGCTTAACTTCATAAGAAACTGCCAAACTATTTTTAAAAGTGGATGTGCTGCTTTAATATGCACCTGTAATGTAAGAGAGTTCCGGTTGCTCTACAACCTCACCTACATGTGTTTTTGTCGACTGACAAAATTTTTTTTTAATTTTAATTTTATCCATTCTAGTGGCTGGGATTTGGTATCTCACTGTTATTTTAATTAGCATTTCCCTAGTAACTAATTATTTTAGATACCTTTTCATGTACTTATTGGCCAATTAGCCATTCATATATATTCTTTGATGAAGTGTCTGTTCAAGTCATTTGCCCATTTTTTTTGTTGTTGTTCCAGTCTTATGTTTATTAAAATCTAAACAAAGGATTCCTCTGCAAGGTATTTTCCCATGTGATAGATAGAAACAGCTGCCCCACTGCCCACCTACATTCGCTCTAACTTCCAGTGACAAAAAAGGCAGAGGGTGATACATGTCACTGATTATAAAAATCTATGCTCTGTAATTTAAACAAATTCCTTTCCAATGTGTTTAGTTATTTCTGAAGAACTCCATGGCTCATCAGTTGGCTAGCAGGCCAATGGACAATCATCGCTAACTACAAAGTACTTCGAGTCTATAAATTCATCTCTCAAGTTTCGACATTTAAAGAAAAAGCACTGCACAGAGAATAATAAACAAAGACGGGATGACTGAATCAGTCCACACCAGAGTTCTTCATGGCCCAACACCAGAGCTAAATTTCTTCAAAAATCAGATTCCAAATGTCCCACAATCTCTTTCAAATGTGTGTTTTTACAGATTAGGGAATCAACATTTCTTTATAGGAGCACGTAAACAGTTTTCACCTCTGAAGGAGGAGTCTGTAAAACCTGAGAAGCTGTATAACTGAGAATCTCTTCGGAATGACATGTTTACGCTGAGAGAAGGGACAGTGGTAATGTTCTCTCATGGTTCACAGGCTTTTGTTGATGTTGCTGGTGTTTTTAATCAAAGAAAAGATGGAGTATCTTTTCTAGGTCTTGCAGGCCACTTTCTCTTTTTATCATCTATATGATTGTTCAAGTAGAACAATTATTAGAAATCTTTAAACTATTATTTCTGGACCTTCCTTAATTTCCTTGAAAAAAAACTACACTGGAAACATGCAATACCTAATTATTCAATTAGATGAAGCAGCACAAGAAGAGATCCAAGGACGCCCCTGCTCACATCAGACAGACAACTTGGATCTGAAAGATTAACACATTAAATGACCGCCAAATAATCAGATTCCAAACATTACAGACAATTACATATCAAATAGCCAAACATGGTGGTATATTTTAAAAGATTGTGCCCACAGTAAGCAAATGACATAGTGATGGAACATCAAAACAAAGCTGATGAATAAAAAGGCACACTCTAAAAATTCAGGAGTAGAAAGAACAGTTCTTTTTGGTTTGTTTTGTGTCTAATGTAGGAGGAAAGGAAAACAGGTGTATTCAAATCATTTTCAGGTGAAGGGTTCTGTCAGCTGAAGCAGTTAATGGTGGCTTCTTTCTCCCAGGACCAAAGCAGTCTTTTCTTCCATTGGCTTCTGAGAACGTGTTTAGTGTTCCGATGTGTAGAAGTGACACATCAGGGCTACAACCAGTGCTGAGACGGCTGGGATCACTCAGTTGGTCCACCAGCTGGAATTAGAATCAATAGTAGTAATAAGAGTTTCCGAAGGCTTGGTTATCTTTGAACTGTCATCCGGATGCAGCTCCCCAGTGATAAACGTTTTGGACAATTCTCGAGCATCTGTAGAGTGTCCGACATCCTCAAAGTTTTAAGTAGCATCATCTCCAGCTTGTTCCCTTAAGACTTCTTCCCCACCAGGGTGCTCCTCCAAAAATTTGGTCAAATTGTACGCCTTGTAATGCAGGATCAGCCAGGTGCTCTTGCTGTGGTTGTGCTTCTGGATCTCTTCCATGGTGTAGTACTTCACGGCTTTGTCGGACTCCCCGGCCATTTCGGAACACGGCGAGCCTCAGGCCCTAAAGGGAGCAGCGGAGCCGGGTAGAGTACAGCGGGCGTCTCCGCGAACTTGCCCCGGGACATTCCCCGTGGCCCGGCTCTGCGCCTGGGCAGGAAGGCAGGCCCATTTGCCCATTTTTTAAAAACTGAGGTGTTTATGGCTTATTAGTATAAAATTAGAAATGAAAAAGGAGAAGTTACAATAGACACCTCAGAAATACAAAGCATCCTAAGAGACTACTACAAGCAACTCTAGGCCAATAAATGGACAACCTGGAAGAAATGGACAAATTCTTAGAAAGGTATAACCTCCCAAGACTGAACAGGGAAGAAACAGAAAATATGAACAGACCAATCACAAGTAATGAAATTGAAACTGTGATTAAAAATCTTCCAACAAACAAAAGTCCAGGACCAGATGGCTTCACAGGTGAATTCTATCAAACATTTAGAGAAGAGCTAACACCCATCCTTCTCAAACTCTTCCAAAAAATTGCAGAGGAAGGAACACTCCCAAACTCATTCTATGAGGCCACCATCACCCTGATACCAAAACCAGACAAAGATACTACAGAAAAAGAAAATTACAGACCAATATCACTGATGAATATAGATGCAAAAATCCTCAACAAAATACTAGCAAACAGAATGCAACAACACATTAAAAGGATCATACACCATGATCAAGTGGGGTTTATCCCAGGGATGCAAGGATTCTTCAATACACTCAAATCAGTCAATGTGATACACCATATTAACAAATTGAAGAATAAAAACCATATGATCATCTCAATAGATGCAGAAAAAGCTTTTGACAAAATTCAGCACCGATTTATGATAAAAAACTCTCCAGAAAGTGGGCATAGAGGGAACCTACCTCAACCTAATAAAGGCCATATACGACAAGCCCACAGCAAACATCATTCTCAATGATGAAAAACTGAAAACATTTCCTCTAAGATCAGGAACAAGACAAGGATGTCCACTCTCACAACTATTATTCAACATAGTTTTGGAAGTCCTAGCTACGGCAATCAGAGAAGAAAAACAAATAAAAGGAATACAAATTGGAAAAGAAGAAGTAAAACTGTCACTGTTTGCAGATGACATGATACTACACATAGAGAATCCTAAAGATGCCACCAGAAAACTACTAGAGCTAATCAATGAATTTGGTAGAGTTGCAGGATACAAAATTAATGCACAGAAATCTCTTGCATTCCTATACAGTAATGATGAAAAATCTGAAAGAGAAATTAAGGAAACACTCCCATTTACCATTGCAACAAAAAGAATAAAATACCTAGGAATAAACCTACCTAGGGAGACAAAAGACCTGTATGCAGAAAACTATAAGACACTGATGAAAGAAATTAAAGATGATACCAACAGATGGAGAGATATACCATGTTCTTGGATTGGAAGAATCAATATTGTGAAAATGACTATACTACCTAAAGCAATCTACAGATTCAATGCAATCAAATTACCAATGGCATTTTTTATGGAACTAGAACAAAAACTCTTAAAATTTGTATGGAGACACAAAAGACCCCGAATAGCCAAAGCAGTCTTGAGGGAAAAAAACGGAGCTGGAGGAATCAGACTCCCTGACTTCAGACTATACTACAAAGCTACAGTCATCAAGACAATATGGTACTGGCACAAAAACAGAAACATAGATCAATGGAAGAAGATAGAAAGCCCAGAGATAAACCCATGCACCTATGGTTAACTAATCTCTGACAAAGGAGGCAAGGATATACAATGGAGAAAAGACAATCTCTTCAATAAGTGGTGCTGGGAAAACTAGACAGCTACATGTAAAAGAATGAAATTAGAACACTCCCTAACACCATACACAAAAATAAACTCAAAATGGATTAGAGACCTAAATGTAAGACCAGCAAGAAGAGGGGGCTTCCCTGGTGGTGCAGTGGTTGAGAATCTGCCTGCCAGTGCAGGGGACACGGGTTCGAGCCCTGGTCTGGGAGGATCCCACATGCCACAGAGCAACTAGGCCCGTGAGCCACAATTACTGAGCCTGCGCGTCTGGAGCCTGTGCTCCACAACAAGAGAGGCCACGATGGTGAGGGGCCCGCACACCGTGATGAGGAGTGGCCCCCACTTGCCGCAACTGGAGAAAGCCCTCGCACAGAAACGAAGACCCAACACAGCCATAAATAAATAAATTAATTAATTAATTAAAAACAGCATTGAATTAAAAAAAAAAGTTCAGAGATATTTAAAAAAAAAACTCTTAGAGGAAAACATAGGAAGAACACCCTTTGACATAAATCACAGCAAGATCTTTTTTGATCCACCTCTTAGAGTAATGGAAATAAAAACAAAAATAAACAAATGGGACCTAATGAAACTTCAAAGCTTTTACACAGCAAAGGAAAGCATAAACAAGACGAAAAGACAACCCTCAGAATGGGAGAAAATATTTGCAAACGAATCAACGGACAAAGAATTTATCTGCAAAATATATAAACAGCTCATGCAGCTCAATATTGAAAAAACAAACAACCCAATCCAAAAATGGGCAGAAGACCTAAATATAAATAGACATTTCTCCAAAGAAGACATACAGATGGCCAAGAAGCACATGAAAAGCTGCTCAACATCACTAATTATTAGAGAAATGCAAATGAAAACTACAAGAGGTATCATCTCACACCAGTTAGAATGGGCATCATCAGAAAATCTACAAACAACAAATGCTGGAGAGGGTGTGGAGAAAAGAGAACCCTCTTGCACTGTTGGTGGGAATGTAAATTGATACAGCCACTATGGAGAACAGTATGGAGTTCCTTAAAAAACTAAAAATAGAATTAGCCTATGATCCAGCAATCCCACTACTGGGCATATACCCAGAGAAAACCATGATTCAAAAAGACACATGCACCCCAATGTTCATTGCAGCACTATTTACAATAGCCAGGTCACGGAAGCAACCTAAATGCCCATTGACAGATGAATGGATAAAGAAGATGTGGTACATGTATACAATGGAATATTAGCCATAAAAAGGAACGAAATTGGGTCATTTGTAGAGACGTGGATGGATCTAGAGACTGTCATACAGAGTGAAGTAAGTCAGAAAGAGAAAAACAAATATCATGTATTAACGCATATATGTGGAACCTAGAAAAATGGTACAGATGAACCGGTTTGCAGGGCAGAAATTGAGACACAGATGTAGAGAACAGATGTATGGACACCAAGGGGGGAAAGCGGTAGGGGGGTGGGGGTGGGGGTGTGATGAAATGGGCAATTGGGATTGACATGTATACACTGATGTGTATAAAATTGATGACTAATAAGGACCTACTGTATAAAATAAATAAATAAATAAATAAAATTTAAAAAATAAAAATTGAGTTGTTTATGGCTTCTTAGTATTTAATTATGAGTTCTTTATAATACTGAATAAAGATTTTTTTGCATTTCATTTTATTTTATTTTTACAAGAGATAAACTGGGGCTTCCCTGGTGGCGCAGTGGTTGAGAATCTGCCTGCCAATGCAGGGGACACGGGTTCGAGCCCTGGTCTGGGAAGATCCCACATACCGCAGAGCAACTAGGCCCGTGAGCCACAGCTGCTGAGCCTGCGCGTCTGGAGCCTGTGCTCCACAACAGGAGAGGCCGCGATAGTGAGAGGCCCGCGCACCGCGATGAAGAGTGGCCCCCGCTTGCCACAACTGGAGAAAGCCCTCGCACAGAAACGAAGACCCAACACACCCAAAAATAAATAAATAAATTAAAAAAAAAAAGAGATAAACTGACACCAAGCATTGTACATGGATGACCACAACAAAAGCAACAATGATTGCAATTACCAAACACGAAACACACTCATACTATGTCATAGTATTGACATTCAGTCCAGTAATCCTCCACTGTAACAGGTCCTTTACTTTGCAGTGAAAATTGATTTGTATATTTTTTTGCTTCTGAGTCCTTGTGCGATTTTTTTTTATTCAAACAGAAAGTCACAAAAATTATAATCATCCTCATCAGTTCACTCAGTCCCATGTAATTAATTTTTATTTCATCTTGATCTTTTGTTAGCACTTTTATGAGTTCATCAGTTTTCCATTAGAGTTCTGAAAATGCTTATTCATTCAGTTCAGCAGTATAGTCAGTTACCAGAAACCTGTACTTGTCAGAGTCTTTTCCATGAATTCCTTGTAGATGAAACCTTTTTATAGGAACATTTTTGCAAAAGCATCAGAGTACACCCAGAACTGTCTGTAAATGACAAAAGACTGTTAAGAATGTTTTCTCCCAAAGTGTTTTATGCCTTTTTCTTAGCTGTGTCATTTGAGAACCAGATTTTTAAAATTTTTGTTTAAAAGTGCTGTATGGTTAATTTTATGTGCGAACTTGACTGAGCCATAGGTGCCCAGACATTTAGTCAAACATTATTCTGGGTGTGTCTATGAGGGTATTTCTGAAAGAGATTAATATTTGAATCAGGAGACTGAGTAAATCATATCGCTATCCCTAATGTGGGTAAGCCTCATCCAATCAGTTCAAGGTCTGAATAAAACAAAAAGATTAACCTCCCTTGAGTAAGAGGTAACTCTCCTGCTTGACTGCCTTGAGCTAGGACATAGGGTTAAGGTTAGGGTTACAAAACCCAGAACCCCTTGAGGAAGAACCCCAGTGCACTACTGAAAATATATACTGTTAATCTTTCTCCCAGCCTTCCCAACAGGTACCTTCAACCTTTTACCAGGGTAATTATACATTGAGGAAAGGAAATAATCAGACTTTTCAGGGATTACTGGATACTGGTTCTGAACTGACACTAATTCCAGGAGACCCAAAACATCACTGTGGTTCACCAGCCAGAGTACAGGCTAGTGGAAGTCAGGTGGTCAATAGAGTTTTAGCTCCGGTCCATCTCACAGTGAGTCCAGTGGGTCTCTGAACCCATCCTGTGGTTATTTCCCTAGCTTCAGAATGCATAATTGGAATAGACATACTGATCAGCTGGCAGAATCTCCACATTGGTTCCCTGACCGGTGGAGTGAGGGCTATTATGGTGGGAAAGGCCAAGTAGAAGCCACTAGAACTGCCTATAGACAGTTTTAGAAAAATAGTAAATCAAAATCAATATCACATTCCTGGAGGAATTGCAGAGATTAGTACCACCATCAAGGACTTGAAAGATGCAGGGGTGATGGTTCCCACCACATCCCCATTCAACTCTCCTATTTGGCTTATGCAGATGACAGATGGATCTTTGAGAATGGCAGTGGATTATTGTAGACTTAACCAGGTGGTGACTCCAATTGCATCTGCTGTACCAGATATGGTTTCTTTGCTCGAGAAAATCAACACATCTCCTGGTGCCTGGTATGCAGCTATTGACTGACAAATACCTTTTTCTCCACCCCTGTCAATAAGAACCACCAGAAGCAGTTTGTTTTTTGCTGGCAAGGCCAGCAGTACACCTTCATTGTCCTACCTCATGGATATATCAACTCTTCAGTTCTATTTTATAATTTAGTACATAGGGATCTTGATCAATTTTCACGAGATACCACATTGGTCCGTTACATTGATGACATTATGCTGATTGTACCTTGTAAGCAAAAAGTAGCAACTAGCCTTATTGGTAAGACACTTGCGTATCAGAGGGTGGGAAACTGACAAAAATTCACGACCTTCTACTTCAGTGAAATTTCTAGGGGTCCAGTGGTGCGAGGTATATCAAATATCCCTTCAAAGGTGAAGGATAAGTTGATCTGGACCCTAGATCTTCCTACAACCAAAGAAAGAGTCACAATATGTTGTGGGGCTTTTTGGATTCTGGAGGCACCATATTCCCCATTTGTATATGTTACACCAGCCCATTACTGGGTGACCCAAAAAGCTACTAGTTTTGAGTGGGGCCCAGGACAAGAGAAGGCTGTGCAACAGGTCCAGGATGCTGTGCACACTGCCCTGCCACTTGGGCCATATGATCCAGCAGATCCAGTGGTGCTTGAAGGGGTAAGGATGCTGTTTGGTGCCTTTGACAGGTCCCTACACACCACGACCTTGTCTGGACCCTTCCTCAGCCCTCTATAACTGCAATATCCCTCCTCCAAGCCTAATCATAGCAAATTTAAACAATTTCTAACAAATACGGGGCACTTATTATGTGCCAAGCATTGAGATCGACATAGTATTTTTAGTTCATTTAATCATCACAACTACCCTTTGGGGTAAGTTATAATACTATATATATATTTTGTACACATGAGGAATTTAAACATCAGAGAGATTGACAGTAAGTCATACAGGTAATGAGTGGTAGAACCAGATCTGAACTCAGGCATGTCTAATGCATAGTGTGTGTTTGTAAATACTATGCTATATATTGCCTCACTTAGTGAATGCTCCAGATTAAACTTTAATTCACTTAGTGAGTGCTCAAGATTAGAGTGATGAGTTTTAGAGTGCCTCAGTTTGCCCAGGACTGTCCCGGTTTTAGCACTGAAAGTCCCATATCCTGGGAAACCCCTCAGTCCCAAGCAAATCCAGACACCTGGCAATAATTTGCTAGTCACAACCTTTATGGTTATTGCCTTCCAAGAAATAAGTGATAACAATAAATTAGCATTCACTTGATCCATGACAATCCTGAAATCATCCCCACTATCTTTCAGTAAAACCATCCACTCTGGTTCATCTAAAATGTGGCATAATCACCAGATCCTGGCAGGATTGGTTATTGTGCTTCACCAAGATGTTTGAGAAAACCTTTCTGCCATTGTAAGACACAGGTCCAAGCTTCTCCATCACCCTGTTATTCCTGAAGATCACAACAAAATAGCCGGCTGTTATGTTCCCTTGAGACTCCACTAATTGGAACCCACTAACTAGATTTCACTTTGTGAAATGGCCCCTCCAATTGAGGGATCATAAAAAAGGAACTGGCAGTCCTCTAGTCTATTTGATCAGCGTAGGCAATCAACCCAGATAGACTGATGCATCCAAGGGGATTTTAAGAGGCCAAAGTTATTGGCTTTGCTTGGCTCTGCATTAGACACTCAAAAACTCAGCAGGCTAACTGCAAATCATCCCTTAGTGTTGAGTAGGCCCAAGTCTAATGACCTTTCTCATAACTCTGTCAGACCCTCAGCTTCTAAAACCCAAAAAAGAGTATTTGAGTTTGGGGAATAGGAGCAAAAGTGGCACTTGAACAGTTCGAAAATTACTCAACCAAATTGGCATAAGACATATACCTGAAAGGGGTCTTGTGTGAATTAGATGAGCTGTATTTCTCTCCAGCTGTGCAATAAATTGTCCCCAGTAGCCAGACTGCAGGTTTTTGTTGTGTATCAAACTTTCTATGAAAAAGGCACTTGGGAAAATTAAAGCCCAGCATTTCTTAAGCCTTCTCAAGCTAAGAAGTCTTATATAAAGATGCTATATGAGTATGATCTTAAGATAAACACTAGCTACTTCTGAAAAGTCCCAAAGATACTTGCAACTTTGCATGTAGTTCCTCCTGACTACGAGCTTGAATTACAAGCATGATCATAAAGCTTTTCTTGATATCCAACTGTTACGTATTTTATTTGGCTCTCTTGGTTTCTGCTAATTCACTTTCATTGCTCTGAGTTTCAGTGGCCTCAAAAATACAGCATAATTGAACTTACTCGGGTCTCTGTTTTTGGTTGCATTTGGCTGTCTGGAAAATCAGGTCTTTTTCAAAACTAAGGTCTAAAAGTGTTTTTATATTCTACTATCATGAAACCAGAACGTGGTGGTATTTTTTAAAAGCCATGTAAATAAGTTAACTTATTTTAAATTGTATCCAAAGAAGCAAAGGTAGGCTTCTTTTTAAATTTTCATTTTAAAATTGATTCCACCTATTAGAGAGAATTTTTACTAAATTAGTGTTTAATACTAAATTGTAAGCTGTTGCCCAAGTTATCACATAAGGAAAATCTTGCCCATTTCCTTCTCACAGCATAGACCCTTCAAATCTGCTCTTGTCCTCTCCTCAGCTTGATCCATGGTGACGCCACAACTATCTTTCTTTGGTGGCCCTTTCACAATGTCTTTTCTGGGTCCTAAAGAAACATTCTTGTTATCTAGACTATATAACCAAAATGTGTGAAAGAGAAGAGTGGAAAAAAACTAAACACAAGATATGTAATGGTGGGACATGGGTATAATTGAAGGAGCAGGAATTGGGAGCACTGAGGTGGGGGCAGGGCTGGGATCTAGTGTGAAAGATTAGCTGGTGTCAGGAGACAGGTGTGCAAATACATACCACAGGTCAGTGTATAGAAGCTGTCTTAGTCCATTCAGGCAGCTATAACAAAATATCAGAGACTGAGTAGCTTATAAAAAACAGAAATTTGTTTCTCATAGTTCTAGAGGCTGAAAGTCCAAGACCTGGGTGCCAGCCTGGTTGGGTGAGGACCCTCTTCTAGGTCACAGACTTCTCATTGTACTTTCAGATAGTGAAAGGGGATATGGAGCTCTTGTAGGGTATTTTTATAAGGGCCCTAATCTCATTCATGAGGGCTCCACCCTCATGACCTAAGCACCTCCTAAAGGTCCCAATTCCTAATAACATCCCATTGGGCATTAGGATTTCAACATATGAAATTTGAGGGGACACAAGCATTCAGACCATAGTAGAAGCTGCACAAAGTTTAGACATCATTCACAAACTATTTATTGAGCACCTATTATGTGCCAGAGACTATTCTAGGTGCCTAGGATTCAGCAGTAAACAAGACAGACAAAAAGCTCCTGCTGTCTTGGAGCTTGTATTCTAGTGCCAATCAGATGCCATTTGATCATTTAAATCCTCTCACTTTGTCCTTTCATCTCTACCCCCACTGCCACACCCCTGTTTAGTCCCAAATTCCCATGTGTCTAGATAGTAGCAATTGTCTCTTAACTAGTTTCCCTGTCTCCAGGTTAACATCCTTGAAACTCACCCTCCTTATTACCAACAAATTAATCTTTCTAAGGCATATCTCTAAGCACATTCTTCTCCACTCTAAACTTTCAGTAGTTTCCCATTGTTTTTAATTAATGATAAAACTCTTTAGCTTGGGGTTTAAGACCATTCATGACATAGCCACAACTTACCTTTCCAGCCTTGTCCCATACTATCCACCTCCACTACCCCTACATTTCAGCCACTCTTTGCTTTCTCAGCTCCATTCCTTTGCTTACCTTAGTCCCTTTGACTTGAATTCCTTTCTCCCCACAAACAATTCCACATGTCCAAATCATACCTTCAAGGTCTAACTGGCACGAAATTGGATGATCACAGATTTCCCATATACTCTCCTCTTCCATAGAGTGATCTTCCCAGCCACTCTTGTTTTTGTTCAGCTTTCTCCCCAGGATCAAATCCCAGTCCAGGGGCTGGGGCCTCCACTCCTACTACATGTGCACTGTACTCCATGGTGACCTAGCTGATTTTCAAATACCAACTGCCTTGGGTACCTGCACTACCCTAGTGAACAGACTTTGTCTTGGGTTCCAACTCCCTCTCCTTCCTTGTCTGCCATATGTGGTCACGAAGAAACTTCGTATCTTGTGTCCAAGACTCAAAATGACAATGATGGCCTTGACTTCATATACCAACTCAACCATTTTCCTCCCCTCTGTCTTGCTTGATTGATCACTTGCTAAAACAGTTAAGTATGGGGAATTACACTCAGGCATATAGAAAGGTAGTAGCAATGTATGTGCAGAGCTGACCCTCGGTGCTATAACTTTAAAATGTCAGATAGCCTGTCCTCCCGTACCCAAATCTGGTCATTGTCCCAGACTGTCCAGAATCTAGGAAGCTCTCCAGAATCCACCACATCCTGTATTTGCTGGTGTCAGCATTTAGATGGGCAACTCCACCTAAAAGATAAAAAGTGATTCATGCTTGCTGCCCTGTGGATGGACTAACTTTCGTACCAGTTCCCCCCCTCTCAATATTTTCAACCACAGCTCTTGGTTTGGTGGCCCCCTAAAAGCCACAATAGTTTTGACTTGTAAATGTAAAATACTCATAATAAAAAACCATATGAGAAGACTCATAATATAAAATGATGATGATGACGATGATGATGATGTTGATAATAGGTAACATTCACTGAGTGTTTATTATATAGCAGGCATTGTGCCAAGCACCTTGTCTGTGTTATCTCAATTCTTACAACAACCCTATGAGGCAGGAACTGCACTATTTTTCTTCCCATTTTACAGATGAGAAAACTGAAGCACATAGAAATATAGCAATTTGGAAAAGATCACACAGCCCGTAGATAGCAGAAAAGTTGACATCTGTGGATTGTGTCCCTACAGTTATCTCTCCCTAAGGCATTAACTCCAAATGTTTTTATCTGGCTTTCAGGGCCCTCGGCTAACTATGCTCTTCATCTATTCTAATTTCTGATAACTGTTGAACAAGGACTTTCCCCTTTAATGATTTCCTAATCATTCCCATCTGGAGAATAGTATTTCTTCAATTTGGAGGTCTTTCTTTCATTCTCCACTATTCTCTTTAAAAAACACGCTTCCAAACTCACCTTTCTAAGAAGGCTTACCTGAACTACTCCAGCTCCATTACTTAGCCCAGAAAATCTATAAAGAAATTTACAAGTATCAAAACATCAGTAACCAGTCCACAACGCTATTCAAAGAGCTGCCCTTCTAGAGGCCAAGGAGCATTAAAAATTTTTTTTTCACTCAACAAATATTTACTAGGAGCCTACTATGTAGGAGACACACTTTTAGGCTTTGGGGATACCATAGTGAGCAATCCTTGCCCTTGGTGGGCTAGCATCCTGGTTGGGGAGACAATGAACAAAATAAGCAGGTTGATGTTATAGTATGTTAGATGGCAGTGAGTGCTAAGGAGAAGAATAAAGCAAGGAAAAGGAATAGGGAGTATTCAGGGTGGGAGAGCGTTGCAGTTATTAATAGAGTGGGCATAGTAGACTTCACTGAAAAGATGATGCTTGACACGATTCTGATTAAGACCTGAAATGACTCACCTGACATTTACCTCTAGATACTTGTTAATTGAGTAGCAAAGGGGGTTAAATAAAAGCTTTCAAACCAGTTTGACTCTTTTAACGTCAATCACGATTGGAGAAAATATTTAAGATGTCTTCATCACAGCTTCCACCATATTTTCTCCTTTTCAAAGCTATTTGGGCTGTCTATAGCCTAGCTCACTTTGAGAGGTAATAGAGCAGCATGGACCTTGCAGTTTGACCAACTTGTGTTCCTGTCTCAGCTCTGCCACTTACTTGCTGTGTGACTTTGACGCAAATCATTTAAATCAGCATCTTCTGCAAAATGGGGCTATAATAGTAGTTATCTCAGAGGACTGTTGGGGGGATTCAACAGGACAAAGCATGTGATGTATTTCACATGGTGCTCACAGAAGTTGGGTAGCTGGGGTAGTTGTTGCTATTGGGCTTTGTCAGCAAGGTGTAAATGAATTGGTGGCCACAACACCCTAAAACAGTTATTGGTTCCTGGTTTCTCGGCCTCCACCAGGAAAATTAATTCAGACGTTGTTCCATGTTGCAAGCAGGTTTTATAATGGTTGTTATGTTCAACTGTATATGGCAGGGGCAAACAATTGTAGAGCAACAAATCAACCAAATAGCTGAGGGGAAAACAATAACACTACTACAACTGAAAAATGGTTACTTCAACGGCTATCTAGTGATGTGGACAGAGATTCTCTTTAGAAGGAAGGCCTTCAACAGCTGGAAGTGAGAGTTATTTTCGTATGTGACTCAATGCCAGAAATATTTTGAATTAATAAAGATACATTGCTTGCTTAACTTGAGTGTGTATTTTTCTATTTTGATGACAATTATTTGTGGGTGGAAAATACACCAAAAATGTGTTTTATCTAGGGGAAATGAATCTTAATTTCAAACATATAAACAAACTTGTTTTGAATCTCAGTGAAAACAAATTTGTTTTGGAGTCAACACCTAATATGCTATATTACAGCCTCAAGTCTAGTTTTTTAGCCAAGTAATTAACCCATTAAAATAGAAATACAGAACAGAAACATTGACATACTCTTCACTTCACATTGAGCAAGTACATGATCCAAAATTAGTGCTATTTGAGTCCTGAGTTTCCATAAATCTTTTAGACAACTGCAAAGCTGCTGACACATTTTTAAAGAGGATTAAAAAAATAAAGTGAGTCAGGGAGGAAAATAAAGAGATCTAGGAATTAGATCCCTGTTCTGGCCAACTTGGCTCCTCTTCACCGAAGACATATATATATAAATATGTCATATTACATCCTAATTGCTGCATTCTACTAGCAAACAATTAGAAAAAAGCCAACAAAAAGCCTTGTCCTTTAGCATTTCCTTCATGGGGCATAATCATTTCATTTTTCTTGTACCATTTGGATCTTCTCTTCTTCTGAGATACTTGTGGTAATGTGTCTTCCAGCAGAATCTCAATTTCCCTTGCCATGCTTCAGACCCAGGCACCCACAAAAGAATAGTTGGAGGGCAATGATACTTTGGAGAGAAAGACTATACTCTCTGTGCTTTTGTAGCTTTCTTTCCTTGTTAGGCTTTTGTCTACACCATGGTGTTTCTCTACCCATATTCTTTTCCTCAATCTGCCCAGTCTTAAAATCTACATAGTCTTCTTCAAGAAGCTCTTCTCCCAACTTTCTATCACCTTATCATGGCCCTCCTCAGCCCTAGGCTTTTCTTCTCTCCATGTTCACCCACTCACATGACCCCCAACTCTGGCTTTAGCAAGAATCTCCCTGGAACAATAGCCTTATTTCTCCAACCACCAACTCTATATCACCCATGTCAGTGGTCCTCAGTCACCTCAAAATCAAGCTTATTCCAATTTTAACCTATTATCATTTCCTCCAATCTATGCTCTTCTTCTACTGTCTCCCCAGTAGCCCAAGCTTGAAATCTTGGAATAAGTAATTTTTCACTCTTACCTTCACCTTCTTGTGCTATAGTCAACCAGTATTCAAGTCCTCTAATCTTAGGTCCTACTGTTGATCATTTAACTTAAAAAAACTGCCTCCTCCCCTCTCCCATGTCTCATTTAAAAAAATTCATCCCTATGACCTCATTTAGCTTCACATGTTGATGCTGTTGATACCTCTGATATGCACTCCTTATATTCACTTTCTATTCCTTATGTGAACACTGTAGTCTAGGCTTGTATAACCTTAAGACAACGTGATCACTTTGGGGAGGCTGCTGTGTCCTACGTTGGAGACATTACCTGCTCACTCTCTCTGAAACTGAGCTGGAATGACTGTTCAGATAACATAGTGATGCTTAGTTTTAATTCTTATAACCAAATATTAAAGAACTGCAGGGAAACGCTACATCAACAGTCTTGTTTACATAAGAGAATGATGAATATGATTTAACAATGATAAAACATAAAATAGTTAAGAACTTTTTAACCATAATGAAATAAATCAGAGAGTACCAAAACAAAGACAGAGGGAAACAAAAACTAAGAAATGTCATCAGTTTTATAACAGAACTTGAAATATTGATTCTGATCTCATTCTCATCTATTTACAGCTTTTTTTTTTAATGGCTAAATTTTACTTATAATTCTTGGTTGATTTTGACTTTCTACCCCATTCTTATTTTGTGTGAGCTGTAGGTCTGGATTTCAGAACAGCAATCACCACTTAATGGAATGAGTCAAAAATAGGCTCCATCGACTTACTTATTTTTGTGGCTCTTCCTGCTAAAACAGGTCTTCCTTTGAATTACCCTCTAGAGGAGGTCTACACAGTGAGTTTTAAGCTGGAACAAGAAATCCCTCTTACTTTCTCTCAGAAGTAAATCTCTTTGAACTTTTCCTTTGCATCTGTAAACAAGACATGAGGGTAGGTAGGGAGTGGGGTATGGCCCCCTGTTTTAACATAGTTGCCCCAAACTCCTCAAAGTGAAACTAAAGAATAATTTTACATTAATTTGGTTTTCTAAAAGGCCGAAGCAGAGCTGGATTACCCAATAAGTAGTCAAAACATATGCACCAACACAGAGACCCCCAAAATTAGAATTAGAATAAAAAGCTTTTGGAAAAAAATTAATATTGAATTTTTAAAAAATGACTCAAAGTAGTCATCACAGAGGAAAAAACAAAACTTTGTTGAACTTTGTTCTACTTACTTTATAGTTTAGGGATGTTTTATTAGTTTAAATTATGTATGGGGGTGAGTACTATCTTTTTGACATTCTACTTAAAGCCTGTAGGGTCTTCATCTGGCCTAGGGACAGATTTTGTTTTTATAAAACCAATTTGTGTTAACAAAGTTTAATCATTTTATTCTAATAAATATTTTCATATGATTAAATTATTGTAACAAACTCACAGACTCTTTAAAGCTAGACTATATTTCCCAGCCTCCGTTACATTTAAGTGTGGCCCTATGACTGAGTTTTGGCCAATGAAATGTGTATGACTTCTTGGACTGACCCATTAAAAACCTCCCACACAATCTTCCATTTTCTCTTTTCCATCCTCCAGCTAAATGGAAAGACTGCCAATGTGTTTACTTGGTTGCTGTAGACCTTTGACTATTTTCAGGGTTTCTGTAACATTACTTTAGCCACCCTCTAGTTGTTTTTCAAATGCTTCTGTGGGGAAATGTGGAACCATAGCTACCTAGTCTTTCATCTTATGGATGTCACTCCTGAATATGACTTCTTGTGTTCACCTTTGTCCTTCTTTATGTGCTATCACACCACCCACAGTGTCCTTGCTTCCGTATCCTCCACCACATTCAAAACAGTAGGAAATTTTAGGGCATTTTTTATTTACCCTCACCCCAGTCCATCCCCAGTGCAGATGGCACAGTCTGAAGGAAGTCATAGCCCAGTTCCAAATTCCCTCCCTCAAAATAGAAGGAACAGAGTAGACCTTATTTGCAACATTCTGACTTATCTAAAGGATGCTTGTGGGATAGCTCTGTTTCACCTGACTCAGGTCTCAGGCTAGGAAAAGCCGTGGAAACCCACAGTGGCCAGGGCTCATGAAAGCTGCAGGAGGCCTACAGATCTCCCAATGCCTGAGGCAAGAGAATATGGGCAGAAGAATACAGTAGAACATCTAAGACCCTGAGAAGAGTTTGGGGTGAGACTCTTTGAAAAATTTCAAAGCAGCCATGTATATGGCGAATTTTAAAAACACACACTCAAGGCCAGCCAATATGCATGCTCACAAAAGACCAAAGACCTTAAGTGTTAACTCTGGGTTATTTCGAAGATTTACAACATGCCCTACTAATTAGTGAAGGTCTTCCTTAGTGCAAAATCAATTCACAAAGACTGGGAGGAGTGACTGTTTTTTTTTCAAATGTTCAATTTTCAACAGAAAAACCACAAGTCATGTAAAGAAACAAGAAAACATGCCCCAATCAAAGGAAGAAAATAAAATGGCAGAAACCATCCCCAAAGAAGGACAGGCATTGGAAGCACCAAATAAAGACTTTAAAACAACTGTCTTAAATATGCCCAAAGAGTTAAAGGAAAATACTAAGAAACAAAGGAAGTCAGCAAAACAATATATTAAAAAAATTAGAATGACAACAAAGAGATAGAAATTGTTAAAAGGAACCAAACAGAAATCTGGAACTGAAAAACACAATAACTGAGTTGAAAAATTCACTAGAGGAATTCAACACCAGTCTCAAACAGGAAGAAGAAAATACCAGTGGACTTGAAGACTGAATATTTAAAGTTATCAAGTCTGAAAGACAAAAAGAAAAAAGAATGAGGGAAAATGATTAGAGCCTAAAAGTCTTACAGGACATGATCAAGGGGACCACTATATTCATTTTTGGAGTCCAAGGAGGAGAAGACAGAAAGAAAGGGGCATGAGATTATTTGAAAAAAAAATAATGGCCAAGACCTTCCTAAATTTGAGCAAAGACATAAATATACAAATACAAGAAAGTCAATGAACTCCAAGTAGACTAAACCCAAAGAGACCCAGAATACATTATAATCAAATCTTGAAAGCAGCAAGAGACAAAGTGACTCATTACATACAAGAGATCCTCAAAAAGATTATCAGTAGATTTTTGAGCAGAAACCGTGGAGGCAGAAGGCAGCAGCATGACATATTTAAAGTGTTGAAAGGAAAAAACTGTCACCTGAGCATTCTATGCCCAGCAAAACTCTTCTTCAAAAATGAAGAAGAAATTAAGACATTCCCAGATAAAGAAAAGCTGAGGGAATTCATTGCCACTAGATGTGTCCTGCAAGAAATGCTAAATGGAGTCCTTCAAATTGAAATGAAAGAACACCAAATGATAATTTGAAATCATATGAAAATATAAAGATCTTTGATAAAGGTAAACACATGGACAAATATAAAAACCAGTATTTTTGTAATTTTGGTTTGTAACTCCACTTTTTATTTTCTGTAAGATTTAAAGGATAAATGTATTTAAAATAATAAATCTATGTTAATTGGTATATATAAAGATGTAATTTTTGACACCAATAATATAGAGAGGGGCAGAGCTGTAATGGAGTACAGTTTTTGTATGTGATTGAAGTTAAGTTGGTAACAATTTAAAATAGATTACTGTAACTTTAGGGCATTATGTGTAATCCCTATGGTAACCACAAAGAATATATCTATTGAAAGGGGACCCTCATGCACTGTTGGTGGGAATGTAAATTGATACAACCACTATGGAGAACAGTATGGAGGTTTCCTAAAAAATTAAAAATAGAACTACCATATGACACAGCAATCCCACTACTGGGCATATACCCAGAGAAAATCATAATTCAAAAAGGCACATGCACCCCAATGTTCATTGCAGCACTATTTACAATAGCCAGGACATGGAAGCAACCTAAATGTCCATCAACAGAGGAATGGATAAAGAAGATGTGGTACATATATGCAATGGAATGTTACTCAGCCATAAAAAGGAACAAAATTGGGTCATTTGTAGAGATGTGGATGGACCTAGAGAGAGTCATACAGAGTGAAGTAAGTCAGAAAGAGAAAAACAAATATTGTATATCAACGCATACATGTGGAATCTAGAAAAATGGCATAGATGATCTTATTTGCAAAACAGAAATAGAGACACAGACGTAGAGAACAGAAGTATGGACACCAAGGGAGGTGGGTGGAATTGGGAGATTGGGATTGACATATATACACTATTGATACTATGTATAAAATAGATAATTAATGAGAACATACTGTATAGCACAGGGAACTCTACTTAATGCACTGTGGTGACCTAAATGGGAAGGAAATCCAAAAGAGAGGGGATATATGTATATGTATAGCTGATTCATTTTGCTGTACAGTAGATACTAACACAACATTGTAAAGCAATTATACCCCAATAAAAATTAATTAAAAAGTAATGCTTAGATTATCACCCAGTATGATGAAGTATTTTAATATATGTTTATTGAATGGAAAAATAAATGAGCAGATAAACTATATGTCATATGAGGCTGTTACACTGAAAAAAAAGAATATATCTGTTGAATATAAACAAAAGAAAATGAGAAGGGAATCAAAATGTACCATTACAAAGAAATAATAAAACACAAAAGAAGGCAGTAATGAAAGAAATGAGGACCAAAAAAAAAAAAAAAAGGTATAAGACAGACAACAACAAAATGGCAAAAGTAAGTTCTTCACTATCAGTAACTACTTTAAATTGTTAGAATGGTACAATTTTATGTTATGTATATTTCACCACAATTTTTAAAAATCAGGGAAAAAAATCACATCCGAGAGAGTGACTAGCTGAACTGAAATAGATCAGTACAGTAGTGACAGGAATCAAAGTTTATGAAATAGCACAAGAGATGAATATAACACAAAATCAGATTGGTGGAGGTAGTTGGAAGGAATTTGGATTTTTATTGCAGGTAAATAAGAATCAACTAGAAGTTCTTATGCAAAGGAATGACCTAATGGAATTGGTGTTTTAGGAACATGGGGATAGTGTAGCAGGGGCCTGGTGAGGAGTGCTGTAGTGATGGCAGTTGAAGTCATGAAGTCATGAGAGCAAATGAACCTCTGAATAAGTAAAGACAGAGGGAGAAAGATTGGAATCAAGATATCTTCTGCTCCTGAAAGAAACCAAGCATGCTCCTACTTCCGGGACTTTGTACTTGCTGTTACCCCAGCATAATATTATCTTCCTCCACCCTCAATTACCTACATGGTTCACTCCATCATTTCACTTGGGTGTCTGCACAAATGTCAACTCGTAAATGAAGACTCCCATGAACACACCACCTAACATATCATTTGTCCTGCCTCCAGGACTCTCTATCACCACTGATTTTTTTTTTAAAGACTGTTTAAAGACTGTTCACATTGAGCGAGCCCTGAGTCAGGTCAAATAAAGATAAGCCCGGTATGGGGGGGATTTACAGGAAGCTGTCAGGCAGCTCAAATAATGACAATTCCAAGTCTCTAAAACTAGGGCTTTATGGGGAACTTTTAAACCTATTTGCCTCCTCCAGTGGCTGCCAGGTTGCTGGTTCTCACAACCACCATAGTTGTGAAACTATTGATTTTTTAAGGCTACCACTGGGAAGAGGGGGATGGGAACAGAGCAAGTTTAAATACCATAAAGCTCATGGTTCCTACTGAGATTCAGCCATTTTTCTTGAATAAACAGTTCTCGGATTGTTGAAAGATTTTGGTTAATTTCCAGAGTTCTGAAAAAGTTGATTTTGAATATTTTTCTCGTCTTCTTGTTACTTTTAAGGAGGAGCAGATTTGTGGAAGTTCTTACTCTACCAATCCAAAAATGCTCTCTTATAGCTGTTTTAACCCTAAACTATTTGTTGTACCAAACAAGGCCCATGTATCACCAAACCCATTATATATATATACCAGTCACAGACACATATATCACATTAACAGCTACACACACACACACACACACACGCACAAAGAGTTTTCACTTCATTCTATCAACAGCCAAGTGGATTGGGGTAAAAAAAAGTACTTGAAAAGTCAGCTGCCTTCCTACCCGGGAATACCTTGAACATGTCATGCAGGCTGATAAATATCCAAACCATGAAAACCAGTACTGGCTCATGTGCTTCAGGGCTTAAAGATCATGATTGGCTTAATGAAAATAGACTGCAGGCTAAAGAGAATCATGAGGAGCTGCTAAAAAAAAAGACATTCAGTATGCTAAAATTCCTCTCTGTTTTCTTCATGTTTATTTTTTCATAGCTGCTATGTTTGACATGGTTTTGTAGAGCATAGTTTCAAGCAATGTAAACATGTAACTACACTTCTCACTGTAGTATAGTTGTTTCCAATGCCTGCTTGATTTAATGTGAAGATGTTTTTTCCTGGCTTGAGTAGAATGCTTATTTTAATTCACTTTGGGGACACCCTTTTGGGTAGCATTTGAGCCTTCAGAGGAACTTGGCAAAAAAAATATACATATATATCTATATATGTATATATCTTTCAGGCTTTCTTCTAAGATACAATTAGGCAGCTGATCAGAGAAAAGACCCTCTTTAACAATGTCGATCTGTAGTAGAGAAAAGGGGCCTTGAAAACCCTCATGCCTTGTTTGTGTTCCTATAAGTTACTGCCTTGAGGAAGAATGAATTCAGCCAATTAGGAGGGAGATGGTATGAATGGGGTGAGAAGTATTCTTCGAGCTCTTACAAACTATTTCCCTTCATACCGGTTTTGAACTCTTAGCAATGCAAGACCTCTCTAAATTCTTCAAAATCTATCAATCACTCTTCCATAAAATCAAAAATATCTCGAGTTGGAAGAGACATTAGAGATCACATAGTCTTGTCCAATTTACTATTTAATACTTGAAATTCCTCTATAATACGTCTGCCACCAGATTTTAAACCTCTTGTCACATTTCCAGTGATGGGGAAGCTTACTATCTCCTTAGACAAATTTTTCTCCCTTTGAATGGTACTGAACATTCATAAATTATTTTTTTATATTGAGTTGAATCTAGTTTTCATGGAACCTACACACACACACATGTGCACAGTGATTCTGATTTACTCTTTAGAGAAATAAAGAAGGTATCTGAGTCCTCTTCCCATAGACAGCAGTTTTGTTCACCCAAGTCTTACCTTCTTCAAACAAAACATTGCTTATTCTTTAACCACACCTCTCAGGCCCAGCCTATTTCACTGTATTGTAAGTCCAAGTGTGTTGGTAATTGTTTAACCAGCTCTCTGAAGGAGGGAATTTGGGGTGGGAGAATTCTTTGCAGCATTTGCCAATTATTTGTAGCATTTGCCAATTTCCCATCATGGCCTACCATCATGATGATTTTGGATGCAGAGATGTACATAATCACTGCTCAAGAACTGGTGCAAGTCACCTCCAGCACACCACTGGTCTTGGACCCCTTCTTCCCTGCTCAGGCTTTTGGAGTCAACTCTACAGAAAACATTTTATTTGCCTTGGACCAAACCTTAATCCAAGGAACATGGGATCATGGCAGCCATATATACATGTCCCACCTTCCAGTGCAAAAGCAGGCTTTCTGCATTCTCCATCCTTCCCTCTCTGTAAATGAGTAGAAATCCAACAGCCCCTTGCCAGATCAGAAAACAGTCAATTGGAAAGTTACAATGTCTTCATCATAAGATTGGCAATGAAATAGTGTGTTCTCTAGTGACCAGAAAGACTTAATGTGGCTCTCTGGACTCACATTACTTTACCTATATGTCGTGGCCAATCTGCCACAGGAAATTCTGCATGAGTCTATAAGAGGAATTAGGTTTAGGGTATATGTAATTCATTTCTGCTAAAGACATAGTTAATTTCATATACATCCTAGTCTTTAGTCCTCGTTTTTCAGAAAGCAACTCTAAGCTTTCCATTATCTAGTCTGAGAACTCCAAACTCCAGCTTGCTGGTGCCAGTAACACAGACATGGCCCACACTGCTGTCTGGGAAATAACAGGTCTATTTGGTCAGGTGTGCAATTGACTTTACTCTCTTACATGAAAGTCTTGATAGATCACCTTTTAAGACTCACTTGACAACATGTTTCCGTCTTCCAGTGACTTTTAGGTGCCTTACTAAAAATGAAAAAAATGGCATTTTGTAAATAAATACACATCCAGGCGTTCAGAGGAGAATGGATCTGCCAAAACAGAGGCTAGCGGCAAGGTTCTGCCTATGGTTTACCTTTCATTCCAGCTGCTTGGGAGATTGTGTTAAGCTCTCCTCATCTGGCCTCATGGCCCAGGGATCCTTTAGATTCAGTCTCTTTTGACTTTTCCTTGTCCTGCTGAAAGACAAACTGGTAGAAATAGGTAAAAAGAGATTGTTCTCAGCCAAGTAAGATTTTTCAGAGTTAAAACATAGCAATACACAAAATTTATTTACATCAGTGATTCTCAGTCTTGCTCTACATTGAAATCATCTGCAGAGCTTTAAAAAATATTGATGCTGGGCTTCCCTGGTGGCACAGTGGTTGAGAATCTGCCTGCCAATGCAGGGGACACGGGTTCGAGCCCTGGTCTGGGAAGATCCCACATGCCGCGGAGCAACTAGGCCCGTGAGCCACAACTGCTGAGCCTGCGCGTCTGGAGCCTGTGCTCCGCAACAAGAGAGGCCGCGACAGTGAGAGGCCCGCACACCGCGATGAAGAGTGGCCCCCGCTCTCCGCAACTGGAGAAAGCCCACGCACAGAAACGAAGATGCAACACAGCCAAAAATTAATTAATTAATTAATTTAAAAAATATATATATTGAAGCTTGAATATCACCCCCAGGGTTTCTGATTGATCTGGGGTGTGACCTGAGCATTAGGATTTTTAAGGCTCTACAAGTGATTGTATTACATAATCAAGCTTGAGAACTACTGATTTAGACAATTCTTTAATGTAATAGTTTTCCTATTGCTGCTGTAACAAATTACCACCAACTTAGTGATTTAAAATAACACAGATTTATTACCTTGCAGTTCTGAAAGTCAAAAGTCCAACATGGGTTTCGCTGGGCTAAAATCAAGGGCCAGGCAGAGCTGCATTCCTTCTGGAGGCTCTAGGGGTAATCTGCTTCCTTGCCAATCCAGCTTCTAGAGGTTGCCTGTATTCTTGGGCTCGTGGCCCCTGTCCTCCATCTTCGAAGCCAGCAACATCGGGCCAAGTCCTTCTCATGCTACTTCACTCTGGTTCTCTCTCTTCCGCCTCCCTCCTCCTCTTCTAAGTACCTTTGTGGTTACATTGTCACACCTGGATGATCCATAATAATCTCCTCCTTTCAAGGTCAGCTAATTAGCAAACTTAATTCCATCTGCAATCTTAAATCTCCTTTGCCATCTAACCTAACTTATTCAGTTTCCAGGGAGTAGGATATAGACAGCTTTGGGGAGCCGTTTATTTGCCTACCAGAATTGAGTCTCTCCTGGATCATCTATAATAATTCTGCATGGAAGGTGGAGGGGTTAGGTGGAGGAAGAGGAATATATACCAAAAGGAAAATACCCAAATCCATTTTTGTCTGTCTTTGGAGCATCTGAAGAGAGACACTGTCACACACTTATGCTCAGGTGCTCATTTAGTTTTATATATATATATATATATATATATATATATATATATATATATATATATATATATATAGTCAATAAACACTTTGGACAGAGCCTCATACACACTAGTCACTAAATAAATGTTCAATGAATGCATGGATGGATGAATGGCTGATACTGTTTTTGAATGTGCATTTCCTCAAGTTTTCCATACTTCTCTGTCTTGAGTTACCTGTGCCCCAGTGAAAAAGGTGATCATTGTCCTATCAAGCTCAAACTTTTTTGACACAGTTTGAGTAAAGAGAGAGATTTAAAGGTTGGGTATCCAGACTAGGGGTAGAATCCTCCGTAGCAAGGCCAAGTGAGAACAATAGCTACAGCAAAAAAAAAGAGTGGCTAATGCTTTCTGGGCCTCATCAGAGGACAACTGCATTCAGGGATGCACCTGATGCCTCCTTCTACTGGTGTCAGAAGTGAAGATAGTACTGGATGTTCTATAGTGTCTTGAAGGTTTAATAGATCAGTAAGTCAAATGCTATACAACAAAATTCCTGAAAGTTAATAACATGAAGCAGTTTTTTGTTTGTTTGTTTTTTCGTGGATTAAGCCATCCCCATTTGGCTCCACTCGAGAACTGCAGCTCCAAGTCCTTGCAGACCCATTTCTACCTGGGTCAATTTTCATTTCACATCTGTCTTTCTAGCTCGAAGAATTTGGCTTTCCCACGTGGTTCAAATGTTCATGCTCTTTAGATCATGAGAATGTGGCCATTTTAATGGGGGTCTAGAGACCCTAATGCTAATTCAAATGCCAGTGAATGACCTCTGCTTCTGTCAGGGTTCCTGTGTGCTCATTTCAGAACCTGGGGTTGGGGCAATGTATGCAAAAGCTTACTGCAATGCTAAAGGGGGGAAAAATGGCAGACACCAAAAGCTTTCTGACTGTAATTCTTTGTGCATGCCTGTGACCTCTCCTCCAGAACTCTCAGGGAAAAACTTTACAGGGATTAGGGACCACAGTCAGCAAAACGGGGGTTATTCCTTTGTGACACTGACAACTCACTTTGCCAGTCTGAGATTCGACTCTGTTGCTTCCATAACACGCTTTTGATGGGTACCACTGTATCTGCTGCCATAGTTCCCTCTGCCTGGCACTGTTCTGCTTCCACTAGGACTGCCACTTGGAGTCCTCAAAGCACCAAAGCTGCATGGAATTCTATGGTGAAGTGAAGGGGATGATCCTCCCATTTTATTTACACTCTGTTAAAGGGATGTTGAGTTAGGGACACAGCCGAATGACAGATGTCACAGTGTTCTCCATATCAGCTCTCCTCTCCCACACTAAGGATAGACAATTGAACCAAGCTTGCAAGCCTAGCTTTCTCTCCAGGTGGGATGAATTCTCCCAGGAAATTTCCCGGTCCCTCACGCAAGTAAACTTACGTGCAAGGATACATCTGAAACCTAGTCATGGTCATAGTTTAAACTCAGAATGGGACCTTTTGCTATATAAGGTTGATCTTTAGGCCCTTCCCAAGTATCACTAATCAGTGAACAGTCTCTCCAGAAGGAAAATAAAAGCTTAAAAGAAGGCCAGGAGGGGAATTGAGATCTTGGCCTTGCTAACACTTGGGTCCCATCCCTAGGTAAAGCCTACACCTTTTCTTCAACTATCACCAGTAGATTCAAGGGTTTTTAGCAAAGATCACGTATCTCAATTATTTTCAGGCAGCCAGGGGATTTTTTAAATCAGAGATTCTGGGAAAGAAGTCTTGAACTGTGATAAGTAAAGTAAGGAAGGAGAATTACATCAGAGAACATGGATACATAGAAATACAAATACTTCTTTTGAGTCCATCTAAAGGTGGATCTAGAGTCTCAAAGTACTTCTGAGGAGAGAAGAAGTTGGTGACAGGTCAAATAATTAGTTTTAGAGTTTAAAACAGTTAATTATTTTGCAATTAACGAGTTAGCCTTGAGTTGCTTGCTTTTAAAATACCTAGCTGCTTGAAGAAAATAAACTGTCATTTGTGCCCTTTTTCCCCAACTTGTTGGAATATATGTGAAAACAAAGAGTAAATTATTTTCCTAAAAAGTAAGAAAAATTAGTGGATTCAGAGTAATTGACTGTAATACGGAAATATCGAGACAGGATCATTCAGAAGGAGAGGATGGGAATCAAAATCCATCATTTTAGAATTTGTGAATATGAACCACACATACAAAAGTGAACTCTGAAACATGGGCATTACCACCAGCTTTCTGGGTACTTCTACCTTGCAATGCCTGATTGAAGGTCATAAGTTTGATGAGCTGAGTTTTTAATTTTTTAAAGAAGAAAATAACTTTCTCATAAAATGACAGAAGGTATAGTAATTTAGAGGTCAGATTGGATTTAGATAGACCTGGCTTCAAATCCCTTTTCCACCATTTACTAGCTGTATGACTTTGCAACATTTCTGAGCATGCGTGGTAGGGAAGACTAGTGGCCCACCGAAATTTGTATTCCCCCTTCCTTAGAGTACAATTGTTACAGGGAAGTAGCCACCTGGCCATATTTTCCTGCCTGTCTTGCATCTAGATGAGGCCATGTGACTAGTTTTCACCAAGGGAATGAAATCTGAGGCCCTAGAGTATAGCCAAGGCACAACATGGAAGGATCCAATGTTCTTGAAACATCTCATGGAGGAAAGCTACCCACTAACCAAGAATACCCACCCTGGGCTGTTACATGAGTAAGAAATAAACTTCTATTGTGGTTCATTTGTTGCAGTGGTTATAGTTCCCCTATGCATGTCTGATGCCCCATCTCTAAATTGACACTACCTGTACGTGCATGTTACTGGATTTGTTATCTAAGGTCATCCGAGAGAGCTGCTTAGGGAAAAAACTAGATCAGCAAACAGACTGAAATAATAGTTTCTGCATCCAAATCTAAGCTTTGATACTACCAGCTCTGACTTTGGACAAATCGCTTCACTTCTCTGTGCCCCAGTTTTATCATTATTATTATTACCATTATTACAATCTACACGTATAGAAAGGGAGATGCCAAGAAGACAGAAAAGAAGATAAGGCTCAGAGTCAAATGGTCTAATCACAGCCAGACTCTGCCCCTGGTCAGTTTCGTCATCAAAACTAGGTCATTTGGTATCTCTGGGTCTCAGTTTCCCCACCTCGAAACCGGGAATAGGAACTACCCCATCTACAGGGCTGTTGGCTATATTCAAGAGAAGCAACTTTTGTGAGAAAGGGTTCTTTAAAATATAAAATGTTATTTTAGAGTTTGGACCACCCAGTAGTCAGACTGTTTTTAATGTACATCCAAAAGCAACACTTGAGTGCCTCCACATGCCAATGAACATGGTACATGGGATCAGTCAGTGCTGGAGACTACCAACTTAGCCTAATATTGGATGCTACTGCAATAAACACTTCTGGAACCTCTCCTAGGGATATAATAAAACTAGTATCATTGCTTTACATCAACGCCTCTTTTCAAAACAAACTTTTAGTATTACCCAGCTTAAGCACACATCTCACTCACTAGACTTGACCCTCGGTGATTTCTGACTATTTCCAGAATCAAATCTACCTTCACAGAAAGAAGAGTTGTTGCTGGATGTGTCCCTGCAACTAAGGCAGTTCTAAAGGAGGTGCTGCCCCACTGTTTTTTGCAGTTTAGTCCAATCTCTAAAATTATACTTTGCATACTAAAGGACTCTCACGATGGTTTTTTCCCTGAGTATCACCAATGATCATGGTAAGTAGGTTTCATATTGAACCAAATTCAGAGATGTGCACACTGAGTCCCAGAGAAGCTCAGTGACTTAGGCCTGGTCACATGTGTGATGAGCAGAAGCTGGATGTAATTGAAATAGCTTTGCTTGGAAATAAGTGTATATCATCTTCCCAAATGCCTATCTTGAGGGAAGAAACAGTCTTTTGGTTGTATATGATGCTTATTTACAGGTCATTTGCCAGTGACAGCCTTGCCCCAGCTGAGGTGACAATGACTGAACTAAGGGAATGATACCTTAAGGATGGAGAAAAGTGGATGAAGCTAGAATCAATAGAACTTGCTACAAAATTGGCTGTGGGAACTAGGGGGTTTTTATAAAAAAGGCATTTAAGAAGAGCCTAGATTGGAGGATATCTACTGCTTTATTGATCCAGTAGCCCCCTCCATGCTTCTGGGAATTGTCTCTCAGGCTACCCCAACTTTTTGTCCCATCTGGAGCTGCTTTGTTCTCATGTGACTCTCCTCCACAGGCCACACATAGGAATGCTCTAGGGGGGAGTCTCTGGTCCAGCTTCACCAATAAGGTCCCTTTATCTCATTTTTTGTGCTTATTTGAAGAGAATTCAATCGCTCCCCGAGTAGCTATATAAGTTGTAATGCTATAAAGCAGAGCTGCCCAATAAAAATATAGTGCGAGCCAAGCATGTAATGTTAAATGTTCTAATTGCCACATTAAGAAAGGAAACAGGTGGGATTAATTTTAATAATATATTTTATTTAACACAATACAACCAATATGTTATCATTTAAACATGAAATAAATGTTTTTTAAACTAAGAGGATATCTTACATTCTTTTTTTTTTTCTAGTACTCAGTCTTCAAAATCCAGTGTGTGTTTCACACTTAACAGCCAGCACATCTCAATTTAGACTAGCCAAATTTTGAGTGCTCCATAGCCAAATGTGATGGGTAGCTGCCATATTGGACAGAGTAGTTCTAGAGGCCTGTATCACCCACTATGGGGAGAAAGCCAGCCTCCAGAGAAGAAAGAAGTAAGTCAATATACAGAGAGGTGCAGACATGAAAAGCAAAGAGAAAAACCAAGAATACTGGTGGCATTCAGGTCTCTGATTCTAAGAGTTCTTGAGGATCAGCTACACCCTCCCAACCAGGACAAGCCATAGCCTGGATGTTTTTTTGAGATATCCCAGTTCCATTTCAATAATATCCTACTTTGCTATTAAAAATATTATTTTCCTTATTATTATCATTATTAATAATAAAGTAAAGCCATTTGCATGAATTATCTTAAGGATGGCAATTTTCTTGATTTGTATACCCACACCCCTGTTCTTAGCAGACATTACTAATGAATTGTTCGTTTGCCCTCTTTCTTATGGATTCCAGATATGACAAGAATCCTTCTCAACAATGCTCTAAGCAGCTACTACCAAATAATTGGAGTAAACATGTAAGTGGAAATGTATCTACCACCACTGCTGTAAGAGCTGCAATGCATCCATTTTATTCTTTCCCTTAATGAATTATGAGAGAACTATATGAGCACATCACAATGAGACAATCCCTAATGCTCTTAGACAAAATGTGTGTGCATATTGAGGTTGGGGGAGGAGCATGACCTCATAGAGAACCGAAGAAGAACCTGCAACAGCTGAAGGAGACACAGCTAGAAATAGATGGTTTGAACAGTTATTGCAGCCATATACATTTTTTGCCCCAGACAGATGGCTTGGGATGTCACCTAGACATTCAGAAACTTAGCCACTGTGAAATATAGCAAGTAATCAAAAGATTTAGTGGCAAACTTATGGATGATTCTTTATAACAAATCCAGTTCCTAAGTATTCCATTTTGGGGTTGTAATAAATATCAGCCAAGGAAGGAAGAGACTGAAAATAATAAATGCCCTAGTAAGAAATTCTGTCACTGAATCCGTGAACCAAACCTTTGGAAGAAGTTTCAAATAAATTTGAACACTTCCTTCGTGGTGCTGGTGGAATCTTCAAAGAGGAAAAGATACTTGTGCAATTGTATCCAAATGAGACCAAAAGTAAACAGGTTTAATTAAAAATTAAAATGCACAATCTTTCTTTTCAATCTTATTTTGTTAATGGACAATGAAACTTGCAGAAAGTCAGACATACTCTTCTTTCTCTGATTTCTATGTGGATTTCCATGAAATAGCTTCCTTTTGTAAGAATGCCATTTCTGGGAAAGGAAAAGACTACATTTTTGGATTAAAGAATTCTAGGGCGACCACACCTCAGCCAGTGTCGTTAGAATAATTGCTGATACAATGCTGCCCTCTAGCAATGGCTCAGACTGAGCTTCCGCCCCAGTAGTCCTCTCGCCGGGCCACTTAGACACCTTCCTACTTCCGGAGCATGTCCAAACAGGAAAGGAGTTATCCTCTTGTCTGGTTCCCTAATGAGAACTGAACAACCATAAAGATGAGGTCACTGAGGCCCAGAATGATCAAGTGACTTGCCCAAGGTCACACAGGTTGTCCTTGACTGGCACAGCTGGAATTGCAATGCAGATTTTCATTTTGTTTTGTTTTTCTTTAAATTTTTAAAAATAAATTTATTTATTTATTTTTGGCTGTGTTGGGTCTTCGTTGCTGTGCGTGGGCTTTCTCTGGTTGCGGTGAGCGGGGGCTACTCTTCGTTGCGGTGTGTGGGCTTCTCATTGCAGTGGCTTCTTCTTGTTGCAGAGCACAGACTCTAGGCGCACGGGCTTCAGTAGTTGTGGCACACGGGCTCAGTAGTTGTGGCTTGCAGGCTCTAGAGCACAGGCTCAGTAGTTGTGCTGCACAGGCTTAGTTGCTCCGTGACATGTGGGATCTTCCTGGACCAGGGCTCGAACCCATGTCCCCTGCATTGGCAGGTAGATTCTTAACCACTGCGCCACCAAGGAAGCCCTTCATTTTGTTTTATTCTCTCTTTCTCTCTCTCCCTTTCCCTCTCCCTCTTCCTCTCTCCCTTTCTCTCAGGGTAGAGGATGGTAACTTTTGGTGAGCTGGGTTATGGAGAAAATCTGAGCAGTGTCAGAATAAGAGGGTCTTAGCCCAGTGAATGACCACAACAATGAATTATTTGTTTGGGTTATTTTAGTTTGGGGTTGAAGGAGGAAGAATCCACAGGAAAGAGGCCACATTTCTATGGGAATTTTCTTTTGAGCCAGGGCTTCTGGGCCTCCAACAAACCCCAAAATACAAGCCCATACTCACCTTTGTTCTGAGGCAATCTTTGTTACAGAAGGCAGCAGTCGAAAGAAAGTAGTTAATGGATCTGGGAAGGACCATGAGAATTTGCCTTTCTAATCACCCCCCAAATCCTGAAAAGGTTTGGGGCAATAGCATTGTTAGGGTGGGCTGGAGAGCAAGGGGAGAAGTAGCTTCTCCCAGAATACTCTTAAAAAGTGAAGCCTCGGGCTTCCCTGGTGGCGCAGTGGTTGAGAGTCTGCCTGCCAATGCAGGGAACACGGGTTCGAGCCCTGGTCTGGGAGGATCCCACATGCCGCGGAGCAGCTAGGCCCGTGAGCCACAACTACTGAGCCTGCATGTCTGGAGCCTGTGCTCCGCAACGGGAGAGGCCGCGACGGTGAGAGGCCCGCGCACCGCGATGAAGAGTGGCCCCCGCTTGCCACAACTAGAGAAAGCCCTCGCACAGAAACGAAGACCCAACACAGCCAAAAATAAATAAATAAATTTTAAAAAAAAAAGTGTAGCCTCTAACAGTACTTATGGTAACATGTTGCAAGATAGTTGAGTTTGTAATAAAAATATATTGGAGGGAAGCTCAGTATCGTTAGCCATCAGGGAGATGCAATTCAAAACCACAGTGAGATACCCGCTAGAATGGCTATAATCAAAACAGGTAATAACAAGTGTTGGTGAGGATGTGGAGAACTTGGATCTTTCATATCCTGCTGATGGGGATGTAAAAATGGTGCAACCACTTTGGAAGACAGTTGGGCATTCCTCAGACGGTTAAACATAGAATTATCACATGCTCCAGCAATTTTAATACTATGTATGTACCCAACAGAAATGAAAATGTATGTTCACCAAAAACTTGTACAAGACTGTTCATAGCAGCAGTATTCATAATAGCCAAAAGGTGGAAACAACCAAATTGTCCATCAACTGATGAACGTATAAACAAAATGTTGTATATCCATACAATGGAATATTATTCAGCTAGAAAAAGAAATGAGTACTGACACATGCTACAACATGGATGAACCTTGAAAATACACAGAGCAATTGGACACCAACTCCAAGTCTTTTAAAAATCCCATTCACACACGAAGCTGCATTCTTTTTCAGGACAATGACACTCCACAACACGGGGAATATTTTCATATTTTTCAATACTTAAAAATTGGCATTTGAAATGGAAACTAATACTTAGGGACGCTTGAAAACACAGACACACACACAGATAAACACACATATGTACACACATGCACATACACAGTGATGTGATGTAGAGAAAAAGAGGAATTGGGGGAAGTATGTTTTACTATAAGGTTAGGGTTTAGAGTTTTTAAAATTAAAAAAAAATAATACTGTAATTGAGTTTAGAATCAAGAAAATGGAAGAAGAGTAAGATGAATTACTAAAACAATTAACAGTAATATTAACAAGGTAGATTGATAGTTGAGGTATATAGGTCATGGTAAGTAATGTTTTTAGACTGTAAAATTTATTTTAGATATTTTTAAATGCTTTCCCTTCATACAAATTACTCAGCAGTTGCATGGAGAACTTAAAGGTGTAGGTATTTCTTACTGACCTTTGAGCACCAAATTATATGAGGCTTATGGAAACTTTATTTTTTGCTTTCCTAGTTTCAATGTCTTTCATTTTGGCATTCATTGCATGTATTTTTGAGTTGAGTTTATCAGAAGCTGACATTTTAGCATGATGAATGAAACAAGGTTAAAAAATGTTCAGATTAATTAAGAAAAGTCTGAAAGGCTTTAAAACTACTGAAAAAACAAGTGTGAAAATGACCATGGAGACTCTTAGAAAGTTTTAAGTTTTTGCTATTTTTTTCAGAGCAGAATTATAGGAGGAATATACCTTTTTGAAGGGTAGGGTATGTGTGTGTGTGCATGTGTGTGTGTGTAAAAGGTACTGGGGTAAACATAGAGATGGTTGTCAGTTGTCTTGGATTCAGGAAGAAATACACCTGCATTCCTTGAAGGAGGGGTAAAGGAGAACTCAGATAACTTTAGGTATGTGAAGGCCTGAAGGCCTCTGTTCCCAACTAGAGGTTTATATCCAAACCTTATTTTCTATTTGCCAACTTGGATCACTCTCCACCCCATTCCATTATCACCTTCATATCTATGTTTCTAGCCCCATTATGGCAACCTGACATTGAGTAGTGTTGTTGCTTTAATAGTTAACTTTGGAGTTGTTGTTCTCAGGCGATTCCACAAAAGCAATTAAGGTGGCCACGTTTTCATCTGTAAGGACATAAGCTTCTTCCATTATATTCTAGGGGTTAGACTATTTAATGTAACCTCTCTTTTACTCTAACAGTTTTTTAAAAATTGTACTTTGCATATATGTGTTATATATGTGTTACCACTTCCATGAGGAGCATATTAATATGGTGTAATGAGACCAGGGATCATGCATCTTTGAGTGCAGGATCTAGTCATGATTTTGCCTTCTGAGATGTTATGTGACTTTGAGCAAGAGCTATCTACTTCAGGACCTATCAGAGAAAATCATAACAGCCAAAAGGAGGCAGTAGAGCATAACTGTAAATACCATTGACTCCAAAGTCGGACAGCCTTGCTTGAAGTCCTGGCTCTGCCATTAACACATAGTGTTACTTTGGAAAACTCACTTCTTTGCCCTTCTGTTTCCTCATCTGCATAATGAATATGACATTAGTACTTCATAGAGAACCAGGTCTAATGTATCCAAAGCCCTTGTTCTTTACATTTCATCATGCTGAGATAACTGATGTGAAAGATCATTGGGATGGACAAAGTAATATGAGTTAAACACATCTACAGAATGAGAAAAAATGTACTGATCAAAAGAATGAATAAATTAAAATAAAGCAGCATTAAAAAAAGCTCATCTTGCAGCCTCACTGAGGTAAGCCAGCTATTTCAAAAGAGATTTTGCTTCAAAATTTTCTTTAAACAACAAACAAAAGTGAATATCTGTCAAAACATAGCAGGCAGGAAATGCCACAAATGTTGACCTTCCCCTGGAAACACATGACTTCCATGTTGGCAGTGTAAATCTGGGAACTTTTGTAGGAAGGACATGAACATATTTTAGCTATCATGAAGCTCCATAAGTAGCCAGGTTTAAATCATGTGAGACTTCATAGATTACAGTCAGAGTTGCAGAACAAGTAAATTTAAGAGAGAGTAAAAAATACTGAATCACTATGTGGTACAATTGAAACTAATATAATATTGTAAACCAACCATGATTCAATTAAAAAATAGAGATTTAGCTTCCTACTTTATTTTTATAATTTCATTTTATATTTTATTGGAATATAGTTGATTTAAAACATTATATTAGTTTCAGGTATACAGCATAGTGATTGAGTATTTTTACAGATATTTAAGTTTATTCTTAACTGAAACCAATAAAGGACAATCAGTTTAATGACTTTTAATTTTTTTTTCCATTTAGAAATCGCCTATATATTCTAATTCATTCTGTGGTAATATCTCCTAGTATTACCAATTCAAGGGTTTAGGACATTGTATTTGGGGCCTTGGAGTTACCAAATGTTTTCATATGTATTCTCCCATTTAAGCCTTATACAAATTCTGTCATCTACCTCACTATATAAAAGGAAAAAAATGAAATTCTGAAAATTAATTTGCTCAAAGGCTCACAGATAACTGCTATTCCTGAAAGTATTCTCAAAAGTGTGAGTTACAAAGTTATCAATGAAAGATCTTGTGAACATTCCCCTCTTAGAAAGTCTAGAAATGGTTGTGGTTTGTAAAGTCGTATGCCTTAATAATACTTTTTTACTTTCTCTTTTCTTAAAGCAAATTAATGTCCCTGAATTCCAATATAGCCATTTAAATAGTTGAAGGGCATGGGCGTGGCATAGGGTGGTGCATATTTCTTAATTCTCATTTATAGATAACATATATGAAAATTAAAACTTTAATTCATAGAGGATGTAGAAGTATCTAATTGCACCACTTGCAAATTTACACAGAGCAATCACATTTAATGGAATCCACAGTATATTTTCATGAAGGAAATGCTTTTTATATTATGATCCAAAACTCTGTGGAACATGTGTAATCTGTGTCCAATTGCTACCTACCCTATTCAGGTATTATTAACTGTCAGGAAGTAAAGAAAAGATAAGCTTCTTTCATACTTCCATTTGTCTGAAACAGGAAAAGCAAACCATGGTAACAAGTACAAAAATGATCCACCCAAAATAAAGCATTGACAATGTATGGGTCTAGTGTATTTTTATTTTCTTCAAGAATGTGTGAAAATGGAGATATCAGATGTGCCATTCTGACTAACATGTGGTCCCACTTGTAGAAAAAGTCCAGAATAGGTAAAACTATAGATACAGAAAATAGATTACTGGTTTCCAGGAGCTGGGGGGCAGGGGGAATGAGGAGTGACTGCTTAAAGCATACAGGGTTTCTTTTTGAGGTGATGAAAATGTTCTAAAATTAGATTGTGGTAAAATATAAAATAAAATAAAATTAGATTGTGATTATGGTTGCACAACTATGTGAATATACTAGAAAATATACTAGAAAAAATTTGAATTGCACACTTTAAATGGGCAAATTATTGGTGTGTGAATTATAGCTCAATAAAGCTCTGACCAAAAAAATAATACATTAAAGAAAAAGATACTAGGGCTTCCCTGGTGGCGCAGTGGTTGAGAATCTGCCTGCCAATGCAGGGGACACGGGTTCGAGCCCTGGTCTGGGAAGATCCCACATGCCGCGGAGCAACTGGGCCCGTGAGCCACAACTGCTGAGCCTGCGCGTCTGCAGCCTGTGCTCCGCAACAAGAGAGGCCGCGATGGTGAGAGGCCTGCGCACTGCAACGAAGAGTGGCCCCCGCTTGCCGCAACTAGAGAAAGCCCTCGCACAGAAACAAAGACCCAACACAGCCAAAAAAAAAAAAAAAAAAAAAAAAAAGATACTAGAGGATATTGTGGGAAAGCCAGGGTCACTCTGTCCAGTACCCATTTATACATCAGTGCTTAGACCAGTAAAATTCTCAGCAAAGGTTGTCAAAGCGTAAGAGTTTTTTTTTTTTCTTTTTAAATCTTGCCGGCTTCCCCAAGCCCAGCCCAGCTCTAAGGGCAGCACGTTTCATATGAATGGTGAATTGACTCAGTCTTTCTTGGAAAATGTCTGCATTTCATACTGACTCTCGAGTGATAGTTGAGCAGTGTATAGAATTAGAAGTGCACAGTTTTGCTGCTCAAGTGCTATGTAAATATTCTATTGTCGGCTAGCCTATATCTCTTCTGGCTCCACCACATTCCCCTTGGAGGACACCAGAGCTTATTGGTCTGCCATTAAGATCCCTCTTTGTTTTTTGCCCCTGGGGATTTTCCTTTCTTTATTTCAGGCCCAGCTGTGAATTTCCCCCCACACTTTATCCAGCATTTCTTGGAGTTTATCATGGGAGCAGCTACTCCAGTTTATCCCTACCAAGTTGCTTAAACCGGAAGTGTCTGGTGCCTTTTTTTTTAATGTGAATACTTTTATTTTGTATCAGCAATGCCTCTAGAATACTTTAAATATACTCTGATTTATATGGACCCTTTTTTAAAATTGAGGTAAAAAAAAAATTGAGGTAAAATTGGTATATAGCATTACATAAGTTTCAGGTGTACAACATCATAACTCAACATCTGTATACAGATGTATACAACATCTGTATACTACAAAGGGATCACCAACAAAGATCTAGTTCACCCATTGGGGAAGGGGGTTGAGGGGTGGAGGAGATGGTGCTTTTTAATGTGTGCACTCACACCAGTGTTAGATCTAGGATCGCTTTCCAAGGCAGGGGTAGCAGAAGGCAGAAGAGGATGGCACTGGAAGGCAGGGGCATGGAGTATCTAAATGATTGATCGTCTTCCTTCCTTACCCACTTCCCCTCTTTCTTGAGAGAAGAGTGACAAAGAGGGGGAAATAAGCATTGAGAAAGAATAGCCAGCTCTTGGTGTAACCACAAAAATCCCTTCCACTTTCAGAGATGCTCGGGCCCAAGATGCATTTTTTTTTCTCTGTGGGAAGATGCCCAAGGGAGAATCTTACCTTCCTTCTCTGGCTAGAGCCTAGAACAGAGGTTGTTCTACTTTGCGGCTGCAGCTAGCCCCTGGGCAGAACCCCCTGAGTTCAGTAGCATCCCACAATGATTGATTCTTTTCCTTGAATATTAAAGACTTTTTCCAAATACTCCCAGGAGGATTCACATCTGGATCTAAGATAGGGAAGGGGGAAAGCAGGGCCATTTTTGCTCAGGCCTCAGACTTTATGGGCTTCAAATGTTGGCTGCTATTGGGCAGCAAATTTGTTCAGGGTAACAGGGTAAGTCTTCACAGTGGCCATCTGGCTCTGAGTAATGAAGCCATGCCTATATAGTGGAGTGGTTGCATATGGGGGCTCTGGGGTCAGACTGCATGTGTTCAAATCCCAGCTCTGCTCATTTTTAGCCTTTAGAAGTTATTTAACTTCTCTGTGCCGGAGATTCTTGGTAAAAGAATAAAATAAAATAGGATCAATGAGAGCACCCACTTCACATGGTCATTTTGAAGATTACATAGGATAATCCAGATGAAGCAGTTAGTCCAGAGCTTGGACTCCTGACAAATGCTCCACAGATGGCAATATTAAACTGTGGCTTATGCCAGTCTTCAGCCAAGGATTTACTTTTACATCTTCCCCCACAGTTTAAATAGCACCCCTGAAGAGACTGGATGCTGAATATGTCCCAACTAGCCCTATCCCACCCACTTCCCAACCTCCTCAGGACCAAGCTTAGGTTTAAGGGTAATAAGATCTCAGGTGATCCCAATGTGAGACTCAGAAATGTTTGGAAACTGTCTGAGGCATCAGTCATTCAATGACAGCCCGAGCCTATACTTTCATGGAGGCAGTGATCTTCAGGAGAAGTTTCTATACACTATTGGTCCCTGAAGGGCAGAGACAGAGACCAGGTGATGGGGGAGAGAATGGCAGAAGGAGAGAGGACCAGGCCAGGGTGACATTTGCTCTCCACCTGGGCCCTAGAACTGGGCGTTTGGAGAGAGTCCCTGGCATCTATTCACCTGGAGGATAATGGTTTTGATGAGATCTGCGGACTTCCAGTGCCTTAAGGGGCAGGGCTAGAGATACGGAAATAGGGGCTGAAAGTGGGGTCCAAATGGAGGACTTATTGGCTTTTGTTCTCCAGACACAGGAACTGAGTCTGAGCCAGGGCAATGGGGGCAGGGGCAGCAGGGGAGAGTTTGCTGCAGGAAGAAACTGAAGCCCCTCTTCTCACGTGGGCCTCACTGAGGTACAGGGTAGAAGCAATGTGGTTTCGGTGTCCAGGTGACAAAGTGTGGCACGGTATGAGGAGGGGAATTATCACCCCGACCCCCAACTCCGGTGAACCCATCAGTGGCTTCAGTCAAAGCTGAAGGGAAGACAGCAACGTTTAGGCCCTTTGTGGATTTGCAGAATCCTCGTCCCACCCCTTCAGGGGCCTCCGTGTTCCCACAGCCAGAGGCACCCACCAGCAGCCGGGGCGGGGCGGAGCGGCTGCCCTCACTAGCCATGTGGGCAGCCAACCTCCACCGAGGCAGGGTAGGAATGGACGAACAGGAGAGGACTGTCAGAATATGGGAGACTGCCGGGGTCTTTCACAAATAAGAGGAGGAAACCTTCAAGGGGCTGAGGTCCTGTAACACAGGTGGGCACAGGGTCAGTGACATCCGAGTTTTTACTGCTTATGGGACCTTATTTTTACCCATGGGCCAGTGGGGCCTGAAGAAACTTGAAACACCATTTTACAGCAGATGAAATTGTCTTGAGTACTTGGGCGTATGATAGCCAGCTCCATGTAGATGCTGAGTGGTCATTTCTAATTATAACTTTGAGGTGGGTAGAGGAGCAGGGACAGGGCACTGGCAGGGTGTGATTGGGCTCCATTGATTCCATTTATCTCTAGTGACGTTAGCTTAAAGGAGAGGAAAGGCAAAAGCAAAGGAAAGAAAAATGACTGGGGAGAGAAATAAAGCAAAGAATTGCGATGGTTCTCCATTATTGTGGTTATCAGAAAATTAGCTTCATTTTTAAGACATTTTCCTTCCCATATATATTTTCTAGACTCAGATTGTGATTCTGTATCATCAATTTCTTTTTCAGTAGAGAGTAAAGTCAACAACACCCTCCTGAGCTAAGAGCAACTCTGGCTGAACAGGGAGATCAGAAGTCCGCACGGGTCTGGACTGGACCAGGTGTGAGCCAACAGGGTCAGAGAAGAGGGGAAAACTGGGTCCCCAGAGGCCTACTACCTAGAATTTGGTTTTCCCAACCAATGGCACACTCTTTTTCCCCCGAGGCACCAGTACTGGTGATTGATGCGTCCTCAGGCAGCCCAAAGAGCCAGATTCTTATCTCTAGCACCATGGGGCTGCCAATTTGTCTGCTAATCTTTGTTTTTTCTGAGAATCATTTTCCTCTTCCTGGAATCAGACCCAGTGTTTAGGGTAATGGAGCAGCGGACTTGAATCCTCAGAAAGAATTTCGTCTCTGTCCTTCTCTTTCCATCCCCACTGCCCTGGCCCTAGATTGAGTCATCTGATGAGTCAGTCACCTGTACCATTGCAGTAGGGGGCTCGTACCTGCACTCTGACCCTTTCCCTATCCTGCATCCAAACTGTTGCCAAGTTAGCTTTCTAAAATATGTTTCTAATCATGTCACTCCTACTGTTTTTAAAAGGTCTTTGAGTAAACCAATTACATGGACTATTATTGAATAAATAAAACGGCTCTGTTAGTATCAAATTCCCCATTATTATTTCTTGTCTTTATAGCCTTCACCATGATTTCAACCTATCTTAGGTATGCGTTTTCTTGCTTATTGTCTGTCTCCCTCTTCCACTGGAATGAAGTTTTCATTTGATCAAGGTTCTTATCTGTCTGTCCCCAAAACAGTGGCTGGCACATGTTAGATAATAAATATTGATTGAATGAAGGACTCAATAAATCAAATTCTGTTAGCCACAGTTAATTCTTCTTTTTTTTTTCTTTTCGTAAATGGACTTTATTTACTTTTATGATTACAAATGTAATACATGCTTACTGTAGAGAATCTGGAAAGTACAGAGAAGTAGAAAGAAGAAAATTAAAACACCCATAATCCCACCACCTGAAGGTAAACACTGCTCATATTACGCTCTATCTATGTCTGTTTAAAGACCAAGATCTTTATCAAGAGGGCTGGCCACAAAGCACAATAGCCAAGGGGGAGTGAGGGCAATTAACAACTGAGGGGTCACCCAAAGGTCAGAGCTAGAGATTTGACACTGAGGGACAAGACAACAGCCACCGACAATAGATCAAGATGTAAGAAGTTGACAACACAACAAGTCGGGTTATGGTAAGAATGTAGTGAGATGATGCTTGTCAAGAGTTTAGCCCAGTAACTGTCACACAACACATAATCAATAAATGTTAGCCATTACTAAGATTACTACTATGGGTCAAAACGAATGGTTCAGGATGGAGACTATAAACAGGGCAAGGGCCCTGGAGACCCGTCTTAGGTGCTATGAGTTGGGACATATAGGGACAAGTCTACTGGATGAAAAGGATGGTATTGGAGTGGGCTTCACTCTCCTTATAGGCTCCCCTGCCAGGTGAAATGGGACCAGGGCTTCCTCAAGTTTGCCTCATGACATGTGGCAAGACATTCTAAGGTGTTTTTGAGGTAGGACACGGTTTCTCCTGCCTAGACTTCTCCCTGGACCAGGAACTAGGACTGGCCTCGATGGTAATGGGAGTTCAGAACCTCATACACCAAACACTCTTGAAGTCCACGCTCTGATTTTTGGGGCAGGTCAAAGGCATGTGGGGTGAAAGAGAAGGTCAAGTCAGCCAAGTGGGAGATAGGGTGGGATGCGCCTGGAGGGGGATGCTGAAGGGGGAAGGCCACAAGGTTTAATGACGTAATTGAATGGAATGGGTCCAGGAACAAGTCCTCAAGTTAGCAGCCAAGCTGGATATCACAGGAGAAGAGTCCAGGTAGCATTACTTGTTAGTGGGGGCCTTCTGATGGCCTGTGCTCTGTCGAAGGTGGTCGTGCAGACCCTCTTGAGGGTCTCCATGCTCTTTCAGGTAGTAACAGCGTTTGGGAACATGCTGGTGCTGGGAGTGAGAAAAAAACAAAAAATGGCAGAGGTAAGGGCCATGCTTACTATGACGAGTGGGGTTCTGCCTGGATAATTTCAGTAACTTAGCAGGTCAAGCAACTTGGCTAATGTACCTTATTTGTATAAAGTGTGATCGAGGACTAGACTGGCCAAATTCCCTAGTGACCTGGGCCTATAACACCTGTGGCTGTAGGTGGGACCCAGTCGCCAAAACGTGATCCCTCTTTTAGAATTGGACCTGGAATAAGCACAGAGTTGGGACTGAGCCCAGCCATTTCCCTCAGAATCAGAAGACTTAGACCTTTAACCATCCCAGGCCCTCCGTATCTTGGGTAGGGCATGCCTCCTCAAAGTGGTTAATACACCCAAAATAAGTACATAGCCAGGCCCGCTGATGAAACTCTAGGTTGGGGGTTAGGGTCTAGGAGCTCAATGCCTCTCCCAGCCTCTTCCTTAGGCTACTCAAAGGAGCAGGGTGACTTTGCCATCATTACCTCATTTTTCTATTCAGAAACCTTGAGTGTGTTTCCCCATCATTACCTCCTCGGTCTGCTGTGGAGAGTTCAGTTCATTCTCCATTGCCTCCTCGTTATTCCGCTTACAGGCTGACGGCAGAACCTGGCTTGAGCTGCCCGGGGAATCCTTCTCTCCAGCCAGCTGGCACTCGGTATAGAGAGACCTGTCTATTAGCTCCTTTAGGCTGCCGGCCACCTTCAGGAAGATCCGGCCCATTTTGGTGGCAACAGCTTCCGAGAGTCCTTCCAGAAACCTGGTCCGCAGAATGGCATCAGACCAAGACAAATGCCGGGCCAGCAGGAGGAAATCAGTGGCATACTGCCTGACTGACTTCTGGCCCTGCTTGGGATGGCAAAGAACGGCACTGAGGATGTCTATTTCAGATAGGGAGTCATATAAGCCCTGGGATCTGCTCAGGAAAGATTTATCTTCATTGGAGAGGGGGTTTCCTACCTCCATCTGCAAGATGGACCACCTCTCTGCTGCCCCCAGATGAAGAGACACCAGAAAGGCCATTTTCTCTGAATCATTCAAAAATCCCTTCATTTGCTTCTCCTCATCAATCTCCATCTCCTCCTCCACAGAGCATGAACCCCGGGCTGCTTCCTGTTCTGCTAAGAGGTAACAGAGTGCTGGGGTCAGCATGCCAAAAGATGGGACTTCCTCTGGCGGTTGGTTCATTGTTTCAGGGGTCGTGGCAGTCACGTGTGGTGTGGACTTTGATCCAGAGTCTCTGACGTTGATGTGAGAGGCAGATGTTTCCCCAGAGTCTGTGGCTTTGATTTCCAGAGTGGACATCATTCCAGAGGCTGTGGTTGCCATTTGTGGTGTGGACGTGGCTCCCGGGACTGGAGCCCTCATTAGCGGCATGGATACCCCTCTAGAGGCCGTGGCCGCCATCTGTGGCATGGACATCCCCCCAGAGGCTGTGGCTCTCAGAAGTGGCATGGACATCATTCCAGAAGCCGAGGCTCTCATAAGCGATACGGACGTTGCTCCAGAAGCTGAGGCTCTCATCGGTGATGCAGGCATCCCCCCGGAGGTTGCGTATGTCATTTGTGGCAAGGAAGTAGGTCCAGAACTCAAAACTCTTTTTTGCAGTGTGGACGTTGCCCCAGAGGCCATGCTTTTCATCAGCGGCATAGACATCTCTCCAGAAGCCATGGCTGACATCAATGGCATGGGCATTGTTCCAGAGGCCGTGGCTCTAATGAATGGCTTGGACATCCCTCCAGAGGTCACAGCTGTTGTTTGTGTGGTGGACATCTTTCCAGAGGCTGGAGCTCTCATTAACTCTGTGGACACAGCTTCAGAGGCTGAGGGTCTCCTTAGTGGTGTGGACATAATTCCAGACACTGGAGCCCTTAATAGTGGCGGGGACATCACTCCCGAGGCAGGGGCTCGCACTGATAGCATGCACATCTCTCCAGAAGCTGTGGGCATCATCTGCGTAGTGGATGTTGCCCTGGAGGCTGGGGCTCTCATCAGTGGCAAGGACACCCCTCCAGAGGCCGCGGCTGTCATTTGAGGCACGGACCTCACTCCAGAGGCTGTGGATCTCATTAACGATGTAGATAGCTCTCCAGAGACTGGAGCCCTCATTTGTGGCTTGGACATCATTCCAGAGGCTGTGGCTGTCTTTTGCGGAGTAGACATTGCTCCATAAGCTGGGGCTCTCAGAGGCGTGGCTACTTCTCCAGAAGCTGGGGGTCTCGTTAGTGCTGGGGACGTCTCTCCAGAGGATGAAGCTCTTGTTAGCTGTGTGGGCATCTCTGCAGGGTCCGAGGCTCTCATCAGTGGTGCGGACACCGCCCCAAAGGCTGGGGCTCTCATTTTTGGTGTGGACATCAATTCAGAGGCTGGGGCTTGAGTCTGCAGTAGGGACATCCCTCCAGAGGTCATGGGTCTCCTGAGCGACATGGACATCCCCCCAAAGTCTTGGGCGCTCATTGGCTGACTGGGCATCTTTCCAGAGGCTGTGGATCTCATTAGCGCCATGGGCATGGCTCCAGGGCCTGGGGCTCTCATTAGAGGCATGGACATAGTTCCAGGGGCTGCGGCTGTCATTTGTGGTATGGACATGTCGCCAGAGGCTGGGGCTCTCATTAGCGGTGTGGACATCGCTGCAGAGGCAGTGTCTGTCATCTGCGGCATGGACACGGCTCCAGAAGCTGTGTCTCTCATTAGCATTGTGGAGATCTCTCCAGAAGCTGCAGTTGTCATTTGCTGCATGAACATTGCTTCTGCGGCTTTGGATGTTGTTAGTGGCTTGGACAATGCTCCCGAGGCCATAGCTCTCATCTGTGGCACGGACATCACTGCTGAGGCCGTGTCTCTCATTAACAGTGTAGACATGGATCCAGAGGCTTTGGCTGTCATCCGTGGGGTGGACATGGCTCCAGAGGCTCTCATTTGTGGTACAGCTGTCACTCCCGAGGCTGTGGCTCTCCTCTGTGACACAGACATTGCTCCAGAGACAGGCGCCCTCATTCGCGGTGTGGACACTGACCCAGAGGCTGAGGCTGTCATCTGTAGCATAGACATTGTTTCAGAGACTGGGGCTGTACTCGGCAGTGTGGACATTGTTCCAGAGGCTGGGGCTCTCATTCGCAGTGTGGACATCGCCCCATTGGCTGGGACTCTCATAAAGCCCACGGACATGGCTCCAGAAGCTCTAGCCATTGCTAACTGCGTGGACATTGCTCTAGAGGCTGCGGTTGACATTTGCTCTGTGGACTTTGCTCCAGAGGTTGCAACCGTCATCAGCGGGGTGGACAGTGCTGCAGAGTCTGGGACTGTCTTTAGCAACGTGGACACACTTCCAGAGGCTGGGGCTCTCATTCTCGGTGTCAACCTTGCTCCAGGCTCTGGGGCTCTCACTGGCGGTGTGGACATCCCCCCGGAGGCTGTTGCTCTCATTGGCGGACTAGACACAACTTGAGAGCCGAGATTTTGTGTTAACCGTGAGGACATCACTCCAGAGCCTTGGGCTGGCATCAGCTGGGTGGGCATCCCGCCAGAGGTTAGGGCCATCATTACCAGTGGGGACATTGCTTCAGCGTCTGGGGCTGGCTTTGGCAATGTGGGCATTTCTCCAGCATCAGGGACTGACAGGAGCAGTGAGGACATTGCTCCAGAGCCCGGAGCTGTCATTAGTGGTGAAGACACTACTCCAGAGTCTGAGCCTGACATTAGCTGGGTGGACATTTCCCCGGAGTCTTGGGTGCTCGTTGGCTGGGTGGACGTTGCTCCAGAAGTTAGGGCTGACATTATCAGTGAGGAGATCGCTTCAGAGTCTGTGCCTGACATGAGCAGTGAAGAGATCTCTCCAGAGGCCAGGGCAGTCATTAGCACTTTAGACATTGCTTCAGTGTCTTCGTCTGTAATTTGCAATGGTGACATTCCTTCAGAGCCTGGAGCTGGCATTGGCTGTGGGGACATCACTCCGGGGTTCACATCTGGCATTAGGAGTGGGGAGATCTCTCCAGGATCTGGGGCTAGCATCAATGGTGTGGACACCGCTTCAGAGGATGGAGCTGGCATTGCCAGTGGTGATATTTCTGCAGAATCTGGTGTTGCCATTAGTGCTGTGGACATTGTTCCAAACTCAGGAATTGTCATCAGCCCTGGGGACATTAATCCATACTCTGAAGTGGACAGCAATGGGGACAGTGTTCCAGAATCTGAGGTTGGTATCAACAATGGGGACAGCACCCCAGAGTCTGAGGTTGGTATCAACAATGGGGACAGTGCCTCTGAATCTGAAGCTGGCATTAACAATGGGGACAGTGTCCCAGAGTCTGAGGCTGGCATTAGCGGTGGGGACAGTGTTCCAGAGTTTGCTGCTCCCATTAGAGGTACGGCCATGGTGTCAAAGGCTGGGGATGTCATCAGCTGTGTGGACATCCCTCCAGGGTCTGATGCTGAACTTGAGACCATAGGCTGGACACTAGAATGCAGAATTTGGACCTCTGCTCTGTTCTCTATCATTGTTCCAGAGCAGGTTGTCTCCCTGTTTTGGGGGTCGACACTTTCCTCCGTCAGCACATTGCTGAATCGCAGTGAATGTAAGGGTATTGACATATCTGCCATGGCCAAAGGATAGTGTGGAGGGAACCTCTAAAGCAATTATATCAGGGATCCTGCTGAAGCCCACGTGGCAAGAAAATCTGTAAACAGAAAACAAGTTTAGCAGTCAAAAGCAAATATCAAGAAGATTGGGAAATAGACAAATGATCCACGATGGAGACTTCTTTTATGTGTTGCCAGCTATGTGGCATCGGAGATGGGCCTATCAAGTTAAAGAAGCTGTGCAACATTAAACAAATTTGAAGCTGGAGCAAATATCCTCTCCACCCCTATCCTTTTCAAACCAACCCACCCCGTCACACAGCACACCCTCTCGGTTTATAAAAGCTATAAACGCGGGCAACTTCAGAGCAGCCAAGAGCCCGTGAGGTCCTGGTTCAAATGAAACAGCAGCACCACCTGCTGGAAAACTGTGAAAAGTGCAGGTTCCAGAGCTCTGCTCTCTCCCACCACAGCACTAGCAAGCCAGCCAAGGAACTGGCAGGCCTGGATGAGAACGCCCTTTGCCCCAGGATAATCATTAGTTCCTTGGGCTCATTGAGTCCTGCCAATGGTTTAGTCCCCATTTTACTACTCTGATGGCCCTGAATGTCTTCCTCAGGAAAAGGAAGGCATTTAACTGATCAATGGTTGAGAACATCATTCCATGAATTGAAAATCCTGTTTATTATCATTTTTATTATTAATAACAAAAATCATCACTATTACTACCACTTATTGCCCACCTAGTGTGTTCCAGGCACTATACTTTAGGCAACTGTACACAACTTTAAACTGTCTATAGTGCACAGAGATGTGCAAGCATTACCCGTTTGAATCTTACAAGAGATAGTAGCATTATTCCCATTTTACCAGGTTTCTCAGATTAACTGGGGCTGGGGCTAGACTAAGAGCACTGTGACAGTAAAAACTGTTTGTCTTTGACTATCGCCTCCTCCTCGGGGTTGCCTAGCCTTTGGCATCCCTAAGGCCGCATTCAATTATCTCTCTGATGTCCTAGATCATGGCTCACTGAAGCCCAGTCTCTAGCAAATAACAGATTTCAAGTTTCTCTGACGACATGTGGGTGGGCAATCCCAAAGCCTCAGCCCTCCGGCACACTCCCATAAGCAGCCCCCAAAGGGGCTTCTTGGCACAGAGCTTGGAAACCAACACGCACACTACACGATGTTGATACATCCCCACAGCCTGCCCATACCCCCAGTGGAGCACTTGCTCGTTTGGGACAATGTCACAGAAGTCATCAATCTTGTGCAGTGTGCCTGCATAATAATATTGAGAATACTAGCAACAGAAATGCCAACAGTCAACATTTCTTGAGCGTGCGCTGACTGGCGAGCACTCTGCTGGGCGCTTTACATGCATCGTTTGGTCCTCACAGCAACACTAAGAGATTTTGGTAGTACCCTATCCTCATCTTACAAAGGAGAAAACTCAGGCCCAGAGAGGCTTAATAATTTGCCTGCAGTCACTTGGATTCACGGGTCCACCCAACTCCAGAGGCCCCTACTCTTCTCCACTGTGCTATAATGATCCACCTTGTGTGCCCTCTCTCCCTCTTACTCAGTCACATTACCAAGACAGCACCCCGCCCCATCTCCAGCCTGGACAACCCCGAGATGGGGTTTTAGTAAAAGAAATACTGGCCTCCTGCTGGCACCTTGGTTACTCTAATAATTGGTGCAATGGGAAAGATGAGTCAAAAGGGCAGTGATAGATGACCACCCCCGCCCCCATCTTTAGAAAAATCCCTGAACACGCCACAGTTTCCCACTAGGCAGAAGCCGGAAAGATCTTACCTTACCAGTTAGGGAGAAGAGAGGGAGTGTAGCTCTTTTGGTCTGGCCAACTTACTTATGCCCCATGCCCAGCCAGTTCATTAAAGTAAGACCCAATACCAGCAGCTGTTCTCTGCAATCTCCCTTAGCTATCCCCTGCCACGCCCCCCTCAGCCTGCCCGCCCACCCGCCCCACTGCTCCTGACTTGCTAGTGCTTGCTCTGTCTCTCTGGTCCCAGATTCCTGCCTCTATATAGGCTCTGACATTTGCCTCTGGCCGCCTTTCACTTGACAGCCCTCCAGCAGCTCCAGAAGTGCATAGCACTTGGCCTATGCAACTCCACCCTGCTTCCCCTCGCCCCCAGTAGCTGCACCAGCTCTCTCTGCCCTCCTCTGGCCGTCCCAAAGAAAAGAGGAGAGTCACACAAAGAAAGAGATGAGACCGAAAGTGTCCTAGCTCAGGAAATGAGATGTTCCCTCTGCGGCTGAGCAGACACTGGCATCCTGGGAGCCAGGCACTGCCACCGGCGGGCCGTGGAAGAGCAGGCAGGGCTTAGAGGGAAGGGAACCGGGGCTGGAGGCTGAGTGGAGCAGTGGCAGGAGAGTTCAAAGACGTTTGGGTGCAGGGAAACCACGGTTTGGAAGGATGGGCCGTGGGGCTTAAGAGAGCCCAGCAATGGCGACAATTAAAAAGCCAATTGGCCCCGGTGTCAGAGACACGGAGGGAAATCTGGCAACCAGTGACTCTACCACAGGGCTGGAATTCAACAGCGAGCCTCCAGGGTGTCCAGACAGCTGGCAAGAAAAGCACACCGATATCTTAAGGATACCAGGTGAGGGCTTGTTCATAGAAGCAGGGCTTCAGCCTGCTTTCTAGAACTGGGGCACAAGGTCAGAGTAGAACTAACAGGAAGGTTTGCCAGAGCTCTCTAACCTTCTGAATCAGGAGCCCTCAAACCCCTATACTAAGGGCAGAAGTGGTCCCTGAGCCCTGGATAGGGCAAAGCCTTTAGGTGAAGTTCAAGTACCCCAGGGACTCAGAGTCTAGGGGCTGGCGGGGAGGCATTCAGGTCGTTATAAGCCACCCCATGCTCCAACAACCAACAATAATTAGCAACCAACAATACCTGGGCACTCGGGCTAAGCACTACACTTGCTTTATATCCTTTGCGCCTCGTGGCAACACCTGCAAGGTAGGCACTGACGCCATTCCCTTTTTGTTTGTTTGTTTTTTGCTTTAGAAATTTTTTTCCTTCATTTTCTTTTTTTCAATTTTCTTTTTTTATTGAAGTATAATTGATTTACAATGTTGTGTTAGTTTCTGGTGTACAGCAAAGTGAATCAGTTATATATATAGATAGATAGATAGATAGATAGATAGATAGATATTCTTTTACAAATGGGGAGAGGGGCTTGGAGAAGTTGTGATCAAGGTCACAGAACTAGTACATGGCAAAGCCCAGATTTGAACCCGGGTCAGTCTGATTCAAGAATCATTTTCTCTCTTTGTAAACAGACAAGTGGTTAGAAACATTCCAAGTGCCACCTTCCTCTTCCCACCCCAACTAATGGCTGAATCATCGTAGTGATAATAATAATAGTAATAATAATAATAATAATAATACCAACTGACTTGGAACTCTTCCCATACGCCAAGAACTACACTGAGGGTTTTACAAGCATTCTCTCATTTGATCCTAACAGCTGTTTTTAACTCTCAGTTTACAGATAAGAAAACTGAGTCTCGGTGAAGTGAATTGACATGACCAAAAGCCTACAGCTCTGTTTGACTCCAGAACTCACTATAGTATACTACTCAAAAAGAAAAATTCCAGTCACTCTCCCCCTCCCCTAAAGCAAAAACTACTCACAGGGAACCCAACAACAACAATGACAATTATTATTATTATACTTAATAATAAAAGCTAACATTTACTGTGCCAGCCACTGTGCTAAGCACTTTACGTGCAAGATCTCATTTGTTACTCACGACAACCCTATGAGGTGGGTACTATCATCACCCTCATTCCCAGATGAGGCACCAGAGGCACAGAGAGGTTAGCTAGCTTTCCCAAGGTCACACAGCTAGGAAGCACTGTTGTTTATGATCATAAAAACTTGGAAATTACCTAAATGCCAATGTTAGAACCCAATCCACTTAATGATTAAACAAATCATGGTGCATCTGCAGTGGCCAGTGAAAATGATTATCTGATTTTTATGAAATAAATATGTATATTTTTGCATAGACAAAAATACAGTTTGGAAAGATATACACCAAAATGTTAACAGTGACCATACCGGAGTGATGGGATTAAAGGGGATTTTTACTTTTGTTTTTCTTAGCTGTATTTTCTCATTTGTCCATAATGGACCCCTATTGCTTGTGTTAGAAGAAAAAGTATATTTTTCTTTCTTTTCAAAGGTGTGTTCCTCTAGGGTTCTATCTCTAGCCCTCTCCCCTCCTCTCTCTGAGTGTCCCCAGCATCTCCCCACCCAAGCAATCTTTCTCCCCCAATAGGCTTAATTCTTGCACCACTCAGATCCTTGGTCAGTAGTGACCTCTGAAAACTGTCTCTAATGGCTTACTTTTATTTTTTTATTATTATCAAAAAAAATTTTCCTGTTTTTCTACTTTTATTTATGCCTAACAATTACACAAGTAATCTAGGAATATATTCTCAGGATAAAAACTTGAAATCCTACCTGCAGATAAAGCTAGTCCTGCACCTTCCCCACCCCCCATCCCCTCAAGTCTGTTCACAGTTGGGTGTGTCTCCTTCCAAACTTTTTCTAGCTGCAATGGCATTTGGAGTTCCTATCATGCAATTGCTTGCAAAACCCAGGGTATGCAAAGAGCTACAGTTAGAAAACCATCCTGACACTGGGCTCTCCAGGAGTTCAAGTTCTGGTCCACTGTGACCATTTGTCATCAGCCAGCTCCTAAGGCAGCTACTGAGAGAGAGTTCTTGCAGGCTCAGCCCATTTGGGTCACAGACTTCCGTTGTGTTCGTGCCAGTGGCTTTACAGCCACAGAGAGGGGAGGCCTACTAAGGAAGGAAAAGCCCAGAAACTGCTGCTTAGCATCTCAGATCCCTCACGTCTGGCCGAGTCTGCAGTGATCAATACGGCTACGAGGTGTCATGCTCCCGCCGCCTCACAAAAGGTAATTGAGTTTGGGGGATTGCATGGCTAGCTGCTCGGGGGAAATAAGAATAAACAAGACACGGTTCAATATGTCAACAAATAGCTTCCCAGCTCTTGAAAATAAACCTTTCCTGAGATTCTGCACGATATCCTCTCCCCCAGCCCTAGCAAACAGGCACCCAGATAACAGAAAAGAGACAACCTCAGGCTAAAGAAATACCTGATCTACTTGAGGGTCCTCTACCTTCCCTGATCAATCAGGGAGGGAGAGACCCTCCTCACCCCCTTGCTCGCCCCCTCCCCCAACAGCCCTGACGCTTAAAATGCCCACCCGGCTCTTTATAAATCGAGGGGGGAAATGGCTAGCATTTACTGAGTCCTTACCCTGCCAGGCACTGTGTTAAGCTCTTTACATACATCACATCATTTATTGCACAATAAACCAATGAAGTGGGTTTTTTACCCTCATTTTATAAATCAGCTAAAGAACCAAAGTAGAGAGAAAATAAACTCAAGTAACTTACCTTGGCTCCCACAGTTGAGAGGGAGTGAAGCTGGGCTTGTCACTCGGGTCTGTCTGACTCAGCTGGTGCTCTTAACTCACAGGAGAGTCACACACTGTCTTCGAGTCTCTGAAGGGCTGTCATATGGAAGAGAGGGTAGGTGTGTTCTGGGTAGCTCCAAAGAGAAGGATTTGACTGTTAGTTGGGAATTACACTTTCATTGGATGTGCTGCAAATTCCCCAAACAACATGTATATGCATGTCCAACTCTATAGGGAAAAGAACATTATAAGAAGAGCAATTGGAACTGCCTTGCATTAGGTGCTGTCCTGAAGGATCTGTGGAATTGGAGAGAACAGGAGGGATATCAAAGGGCTGCAAATGGGCAGCGTCCCAATTTTCTTAAATAAGGAAACTACAGACCAGTATACTGTAAACTCCAGAGCTGTAAGCTTGATGTCAATCCTCGGAGAGATTCTGCCGCAGATCATGAAGCAGGTAATTTATAAGCACTTAGGACGTAAGTGGTGATAGGAGGTACCCAGAGGTTCTAGCAGAACTGAACAAATTAAACCAGGTTCCCAAGACTGGCAGCTATCGCAAACCAAAAAACTGGGGGACCGACAGTGGGTTGCCAGATTTTTCTTTTTCCAAGTAAAGGAACAAACAAGACAAAACAAACCCAAATTATCATTTCCTAGAAAGGGTTTTCTTTAAACCCCCAAAGAGAGGGAAACAATCTCAGAATAAAGGACAGTCCTTTAAATGAAATAGGTTTCGCTGTACAGAACACTGGCTACGTAGCCCTCTGACTTTCTCACTGCACCCGTGGACTGCTGTGATTTTCACTCAGAGTGAAAATATCAACACAGATAAGATCAGATACCTGTAAGACAGGAAGTCTTTCTGGCCAGAAGAGGGAAGAACAGAGTTTGACCTTAGCCTAAGTGGGGACACTGACATAGATAAAGGAAGTGTCCACAGGAAGGAGCATGAGAGAAATAAAACTTGCCAAGTGCAAATTCAAGCCCTGCTGGGGCGGGACTTGGCCAGCGCATTTGACCTCTGCCATCCCTTGGACCACACGACTGTCTTGTAGGAATATGTGCCTGATGCCATTAAGCATTTGGCTCACAAACCAGTTTCTGACTTGAGACGCTCCAAGCAACCTTCAGACTATGACTTGTCTCCCCAGGGAGAGTTCCTAAAGGCAGATGAATTCACAACTGGCTCAGTACCATGGCTAGACTGGGGTTCTACAACAATCTAGAAGGCAGCTGCTAACCTTGATCCAGTCCTGTTTGACCCTTTTATCGATGGTGTAAATAAGAGCACAGATGGAATTTTTACACAATTATTCTAGGGCTGAGAAGAACCTCTGTGTTCGCCTAGGAAGTAGGCTTACATTTTTAAATCCCATGGTTTACAATGTACGTCTCTGCATTTGGTCGTTTTCTCTCCTGTTCTTTGTTGCCAATGCAGTAAGCTCCTGCAGCATGCACTCTTCGTGGAAAATGCTTAGTGAACATATGGCAGCTGTGAGCTCTGCCCGCTGAACACTACATCTCAGGCCTGTCATCTTCCCCCAGGTAACTGGTGTCAGCGGATACTTTCCCGGATCCGAAAAGAGGACAAACTGATGTCCTCTTATTGGTAGAGTTGGCCCCATTTCCAAAAGAGTTTCAACTGGACTTTGACCACATCTGTTGACCTTGACCTTGTTTCTCAAGGTGAAGGCAAAGCAGTTTACAGTACCTGCCATACTCGATCCAACTGCATTTCTCGAAGTGTGGCTGGGAAGCCCTCTGCATGATTTTAACATCAAACAAACCTGGGTTCCAGCTCCCAGCACTTCGAGTTACCTCGCCTCAGTTATCTTGTCTTTAAAACAGGGATAATAACAGTACCTACCTCCCAGGGTATTTGAATGTTTTAAACAAAAAACATGTGTGAGGTGTCTGGCACCTAGCTGAAGCTCAGTCATCTCTCCTGGACCTGCTTATTCATGGGCCCTGCTGCCTGCCTTCTGCCCCTGTTGCCAACTGCCCACTCTTTCTGGATCTGGTATTCAAACTGCCCAAGCAAGAGACTCTCATTGGTCCAAATTTAGTCACCACTGCGCTTGTTGGGCAAAGTTCTCATCCCAGGTTCCCTCCTAGGCAACTTGCCAGCCTATAGAGTGACTGCTCTTGAAACAGATGCCCTCTCCTGGCTCAATCGACTATTGCCAGGGGGATGCAGGGTCCCGTGGGCACCAAACATAGCCACCTATTCATAAGAAACTGCTCCTTCCCTCTGCTAGGGTCTGCGGATGGAAACTCCTTTTAGAAGGGGCCCGTGGGTGTGGCAGGAATTCTGAGGCTTAGCCCGTCCAGTACACCTAGGCTTCTCATTTATCCAGCCTGCCAAAGGAATGAAGCGTTCAAGTTCACTGAAGTCTCTATTTAATTCCAACTTTTCATCTCCATCAGGCTAGGAACACCAGTTTTCAAAAAACTAGACACAGTGAAGGGGGAAAAAAAAAAAAAACCTTAACCCTAAAAATGAGACCGTCTGTGTCTAGAACACGTTTTTAAGTTTTCAAAGCACTTTCGCATCTACTTCCTCATTGCAGAGCTTGCAAACTGGCGGCCACAAGCTGGATTCAGACTGCAGACGGATTTTATTTGACCCCTGCAATGTTTTTACCATTTTTTAAAGTAGTTGCCAACATTTGAAAGTCAGGAGATTTCACCTATGAAGCTGGATTTCTGGCTTCTCTGGGAAAAACAGAAAGGCTTGGATCCTGGTTCTGAGATGGCAAGAGTCAGGTGGAGCTGAGTAAGCCGCTCCCTGTAGATGGGGCACTGGCTCACCATGTGGGCTCAGGACCCACAAGCCACTTTTACTTTTTCAGGTAAAAAGTAACTTGCTTGGCCTCTGTGGGCCTTTGAAGCCTCATTTTAACCCCACAGAGTAGGTAGAGAAGGTGGTTAAGAGCACAGATTCTGACGCCCAACTGTCTAGGTTAGAATCCCAGCTCTGCCCCTCACTGGCTTTGGGAGTCTGCACGAGTGAAATAACCTCTCTGAGCCTCAGTTTCTTCATCTGTAAAATGGAGATGATGATGATGATAATAATGCCTACCTCATAGGATTATTGGCCCAACTAAATCAGTTAATGCATATAAACTGCTTAGAACCACACCCGGTGCATGGCACGCACTAAAGAGACCTTAGCTTCTTTCATTGTCCACAATTCCCTACCTGGCTTTTTGACATCCAAAAGATTCTGAAAACTGAAATTTTGTGGCAAGCTCATTTGGTGGCCAAAGTGGGCCTGAATTGGCATGAGGCTATTCATTTATCCAACTTAGAAATATTAGTGTATTCGATCACAGGATACTTGCCCCAGATCCCACAAGGGGTGTTATATATGTTATATGTACAATATTGCTTTTCTAAAATCTAAAACTTCTGAAATCCAAAACATATCTAGCCCCAGTGGTTTCAGATAAAGGCTTGTGGCCCTGTATTATTAATTTGTATACCCACTTGACAGATGGGGAAACTGAACTCCCGGGCACTAAGCAACTGGCCCAAAGTCCTACGGCTTGGAATTGGAAATAATATTGACCATTAGGCATGAAGCCCCTAGCACCGAGTGCTGTGGTATATATCAGGCTCACTGTAAACATGTTGATACAGGACTCGAGTGGCTACCATTCAGGGTCCCTTGAAGAACTGAAGACTGCCACCATTTACTGAGAGTGACAAGCCCTTCCCCTAGTAGCATTCTTGTGACCCTTTGTATTAATCTCCACTGTTCATACCATTGGATTAGGATTAGGATGGGGATGATTGTCTTCATTTTACAGAGGAGGAAGCTGAGGTCCAGCGCAGAAAACTGACTTGCCCCAAATCACACAGCAAAAGACAGGCAGAGCTGGAACGAGAAACCAAATGCTGTGCTTTTTCGTCTTAAACCCCAAGGCTGATCCGAGGAAGACATATGCTGAACTTTCTACATACTGACCCACACTCTCTGCAGACAATCCTAAAATTTTCAACATACCTGATTAAAGGAGAATGTCCCAAGATCTCAGCAAATACAAAAATGAGACAGCGTGCCTGGGTGGACCTCATCCTTCCCAGTGCCATAGGCAGCAATGTACAGACACTATCCAGTCAGAAGCCAGGGAGGGGAGATTTCTCAAATCCCAAGGAAATCACAGAGACCCTACTGTTTGCTCTTCTCTGTTGATGTTTTAGGAGCTGACATTTACTTATGCCAAAGGCCAAAAGAAATGAAAAATCTACGGGAAAGGGAATTTCATCAGTTATGGAGCAATATCTTAAAGAAACCTTCACACAGTATCAGTTCCCTTGTTTGAAATGCAGAAAATAGAGCACTGCTATTTCATACTGTTAGCGCATCAGAGACCTGGGACTGAAAACAGCATCCCTAGGACCTCTTGCCAGCCCCCTGTCTCAGCACAGGGGAGCTTTCTGACACCACTGCCAACTTAACCAAGTTGGAAAAGAGAAGGCAGGCCGTGCCCCGGGTGACCTCGTGTCTCTCCTAAGCTCATGGCTTGAGTTCCTCCTACCAACAAATCCGCACTTTGATCACACACCCACAGCGACCCAGATCTTTGAATTCAGCAATTCTTTCTCAGGTTTCAGCGAGGCATTGGCAGCCTGAGCTATTTTGGGACAATTTCTCCGCTGTGGATGCCACTTTCGGAATACGCCAGAGACATGCTCAGCACCAGGAGCTCTCCGTCCTGGACCCGCTTTCGGGTTTGCTCGCTCTCTCTCTTTCTCTGGGCTGATCGTTTGGAGGACGGTCGTTCTTGCCAACCTAATCCCAGGAGCTTGACTACCTTGGCGGGCCAGAGGCTCCAAGAGGCAGCGTGGCTGCCAGCACCCTCACGGTAAGGGGCATGGACGCACCAGGCAGCCAGGAAGGACAGATGTCCTGGGGAGGGGGGTGGTGGTCTGAGTTTGGATGTGGACTGAAACAACCAGGGAAGGGGCGACAAGATTTTCCAAACATCTTATTCTCACAATCATCACTTCCTAATCTGATGCAACTGACTCAGCAGGCATTCAGGAGCCTGCGGTCTCCATTTTCCTGTCCGAAAATCCTCTGCACCTGTAAGTACCGGGGTTCGTTGCCACTCGTACTGTCTTTTGGGGAGGGGGAGAGGAGGGCAGGGCCTGGGGAAGGTCATCAATATCTGACTCAGGTGTGGGCAAGCCCATGACGTTGGAAGAATTCCTAACACTCTGCCCCCACCCCACGAAGTGCTTCTTAGTTCAGAAAATGAAAATGCCTCCTTGTTCTTTCCCAAGCCCCCAGCATACCAGAAACTCTACCCGGCCTTCAGGGTCTTCTGTTCAGCGGTGCTGTGCACACCTGATGTCTCATGTTGGACTTAATGGGAGAAGTGCACCCTCGGCATTTGAATTTCTTAAATGCAACCACAGCTACTATTGAGGGCACAGCCGCTACCGGCTTCTCCATTTTTTATGCAGCAATTTGTTGAAATGGGGAAAGAGGTACTTGTAAGCAGGAGGGTCGGTGGAAATGAGAATTTAGACACTCCTCCATGGTGAAAAGAGCAGTGTGGCTCGGGCTGATTCTCAGCCCTGTTAGAAACACTGCCACAATGGGGAGGCTCCACGCTCTGCAGGGAGAGGGCCCCTTCCAGTGCCTTCCTATTTTGATGGAAAGAGAGGCCAGAATAGCTACAGGCTCTCTCCAGGAAAGGAGCATTTCTGATGCTCTTATTTACCACTTTCCTGAGAGACTGGACGCTGTCTCTGGCCAGTTTGTCAGTCCCTGAAGCAGTTCAAATGACTGCTCCAAAGGGGACACTCGGCCCTTTCTTTGGGAGACTAGCGAAGTTCCCTCAAAGGAGCCCCGGATGGGGACTTCCCTGGCAGTCCAGTGGTTAGGACTCCGTGCTTCCACAGCACAGGACTCGGGTTCATTCCCTGGTCGGGGAACTAAGATCCCACATGTGACACAGCACAGCCAAAAAAAATTTTTTTAATTAAAAATAAAGAGCCCCGGATGACAGAGCCAGGCCGTGTTACCTACCCTTCTCCCCCAACACCAAGACCAAATCATTCTTAGGGAACAGGATATGTTTGGAGGCGAGGGTGAGGAATGCCTTTAACAGGAAGTCATCTGGATAAACCTGCCAGGATCCATACTAAAACTTTAGTATGAAGTCCCTTTGGGCTTTTATAATGACTTCCTGGGCCATGAATAAGGACAGAACGAGGTCAGAAGGTCTTGCCCTTTTTTTTTCCACACAGCACCATAGAAGGAACATTGTCCTTAGCAGAGAAAAAGAAAGGCTGGCTACCTTCAATTTTTCAGACTGGCAAAATAAGCAGCTCCTTATTTGTATTCTGCTATGAGTGCCGGGTCTGAGGTGGATTTGAGGAGAAGAGTGTTAATATCAGTACTGGAGAAATGAAAAAAGGAAATTCACCTTGTCTCTGGTAGAGACTGGATTAGTTCTCAGACTATAGAAAGAAACTAGTCTCGGGAGGAATTCGGTTTTGCTTTGACTACTGCCTGTTTGTGTGGTCTTTGGTAACTCATGGAGCTTCTCAGCCCTCCTCCTTCCAAAGAGTTCTGAGAAAATGATGCTTGCATCATAGAACTTCATTATCTGGAAGACATTTTAGTCGAAGCCTTGAGTGGTGGGTGAGAGGAGGGAGATCGTCCTATGTGATGGATTCTGATTATAACAAAATAATCCAGGTTCTGGCTTGGTGGTAGCCTGAATTTGATGTCTACCTTATGGCATTCCGGGATTATTAAGAACATTCCCTTGCCCTTCCAAATCTCTCCCTATCCACTCCCAAGGGCTTGAAAATTCTTAAGTACGTAATTCCTTTGACTCAGGGCTTTGGCATCAGTTAAAATGCCAGCCTCTTGGGAGGGTCAATCTGTTAAGCCTCACCTGGGTGCATCCCATCCTGGCAGCAAATTCTGATAGAGGGGAGAAGAGAAGGAAGGAACATGAGATCATTGTAGGTACAAAGGTAAGCCTCAGAGCAAGAGTCTGGAAGCAGGACCCGGGTCAAGGCCAAAATTACCAAGAAAGTCCATTGACAGAAAGGGAAAGTTCTTGCCAAAATGAAGTACAAGACCACATACTAAGGCAGAGACTCAGGATTTGGGTAATAGGACAAAGACCCACTTAAGGAAATGGGGGACATGGAGGAGAAAGAATCCCATCTACTAGTATGGGACAGGAGATAGGAGAGTTCCCTGCAAGGGCAACCTCGGGCTCGGTTTCCTGAGCCACTGAACTAGGGACTCTCAAAAATGTTGAGGCCTCAGTACACAGAATCAAACAGATCAAATACTCTGTGACTCCTCAACCCTGGCATTTCTCCAGCCCAGGAGGGCAGTTCAAAGGAGGGGATCACACAGGAACCTAGACTTGGAGACTCTGCCCCACCTTTTCCTTCATCTGGGACCAGAGTTGAACTCATACCCAAGGGGATTCATGATAGATACAGTCACTCACCTGGTTCACCAATAGCTGTAGGATGCAAAGAGGGGCTGCCCATGCAGAACCACAGGCCAAGGGGGAGGCATCCCCACATCCCTACGTCCTTCCAAGGGCCTAGTAAACAGGGTTTCGGAGTAAGACTACCTGGGTTGAAATCCTGGCTCTGCCACTCACTAGCTGTGTGGCCTTGGGCAAGTCATATAACCTATCTCAGCCTCATGTGTAAAATGGGCACGATATTAGTAGGCTCTCTCAGAGAGTGTTGTGAAATGAGATGATGCACGTAAAGCCCAGCATAGTGCCTGGTACAAAGTAAGTACTTAACAAAAATCAGCCACAATTAAGATTCCCAGCTCTCTGCTGTATGAATCATCATCTAAGAATGGGTGCAGATCTAACACCACCAGGGTTTTGGGGGGCTCACCATTTCCTTAAAGTAGCCCTCTTCTCCTTCGCCTCCCAGCCTCACTAGATGAGAGCATTCCCAAGCCTTTCCTCTCACTAATTTTACATCCACCCCATCCCCAGCTAACTAAATAGACAGATTCACCGCTAGCTAAGGATTCATGAAATCTTTTTCTCGGCTTTCCCCAACTGCAGACTGAGCTTTGCTAGCCATTCCCTAGTGGTGAGATGGAGTCATTTCTGGGCGGGCAGGGTCCAGAAGGGTGCGGCTCCCTGAGCACTCAACAAAAGGAAAGGAGTCCCACCTAAAATTTTGGAGTCTCTGGTTCCTGTAAAGCTCACTGCCGCTGTAGCATCAATTCCGAGCCACGGCCACTCCTGCTGGGGCTCCCTGATCCTGTGAATGTTGACCCACGAAGGCACTGCCCCCCCACCCCTCCCTCCCTCCCTCAGGACACTCCTTTGTCTTGGCCCCAGGGTGCTGCAGCTTCAAGAGGCTTTCCTTCGCTTCCTCGCTTCCCCCTCCCCACCCTCTCCTGAGGATACAGAATTCAGTCTCCTTCAAGGGGCGCGGTGGCAGAAAAGAGCTCTGCTTTCTGTGCAGGCGGGCCCTCAGCGTGCTCTCTGCATTCTAACCCTCCCTGAATCTCTGCTGGGCAAAGGGGAGGGGGAGGAAGGCCCCCTGGGCATGCTTTGGGTACCTCCAGAATCAGAAGACAGTCCTCCAGCCTCTCAAAGATTTAAGTGAGAGCGGTTCTGGAACTATTTCAGCCTGAGAGTTTGCTCAAATGCATGTTCCAGCTACAATCTCCGTAGAGATACAGAGTCTCTGGGTTTGGGGTTCATCTCTGGAATCTGCACGTTTCAAAAGCTCTCCTTGGGCCACACCTTAAGAAAGATGGCCCTCCGTCTTATGGAACGAGGGCAGGGCGTAGGGAAGAAGATCACTGGGCTCTGATTCCTCTAACCAGCCCCAGCCTACATCTTGACTCTATCCAGGAGCTTGTGTAAATGCTTTCTGAGTCCTGACTTCTCATCCAGACAGCAGCTCCTAGGCTGTTTCACAAAGACCCAGAGCAGTCTTAAATATCTGCACTGTAGACCTAAATCAGGGATGTTACCAGTCCGAGGTGCTAAATGGACACAGAGCTCTCATCTAGAGGTGTTTTGAGCTATTGGGGGCTATAGAAGACCTGGGTGGCTGATAGCACACTGAAGCCACACTGGCAAGCTTTGACTCACAGCCCAGGCCTCTTATAAGCTGTGTGATCTTGAGCAGCTTACTCAGTCTCTCTGTGATTTGTTTCTTCACCTGTAAAATGGAGATAGTAATAACACCCACCTCACAGTGTTGTTCACGTGGAATTAGGAGTTACTTTGTCTCCTGTGTTTAGAACCATGCCTGGCCTACATTAAGTTCTCAGGAAACATGACCTGTTATGATTGTTACTATTAATATTATATATATAAACAGGGTCTATAATATTCATGAGGAATAAACGAGTTCATGTGTGTAAAGTGTTCAGAACCATTATTGGTGTGGTCCAGGGATTTAACACAGGAATCAGGAGCCGTCCTCGGGGTTTCAGAGGAGATCCAGGCCATCCTGGATAACAGTTCTACGGGAGAAGTTGGTTGGAGGCTCAGAAAGAAGATGGCAGTTTGGGTCTCTTACATTCAGAGTGTAACTGAAACTCTCGTGGCTAACTTGTTGCTACAGATTTATGGGATTATTGGATTTGGTTATGAGACCCACTAGGTCTAATTAAAGTTTTAGGGCTCCTAGGAGACCCACGGTAGTTCACACAGACTGGATCTTTAAAAATGCCCTCGTGAATGTGCTTCTGGCTCCGCAGCACTGAAGGCTCAGTTGTTTGCACCGAACGCTCCAGCGGTCACTGTGTAGCCCTTGTATTTGTCCTTTCTGTCCCAAATCCCCGGTGGCTAATTTATTGGATTTCATTAGAAGACACTCCCCCACTAAAGAACTCAAAGCTGAAGTGACTGTCCTTTCTGTGGCTCGCGGCCCCTGCGTGACATGAGTTCTGCGCACAGAGCACCTCCCTTCGCTGGCGGGAGCGCAGCCCTGGAAAGGGGACACTGGTCCCGAGGGGAAGGGACAAGGTTTCTGGGAGGGGCTGGGAGAAAGGTGTCTTCCCACCCTGGGCCGGTGTCCTCCCCACATCCCGCCCCTTTCGTGCTGGGGCTCACCTGGCTCTGTCCCCAGCCCTTGCCCTGGAGGAGTAAACGGGAGAAGAGACACTCCATCCGGTCCCACAGGGTCAGCTAATGCCATTTGAACCCCAGTATTCTCTCAGCCCCACCTCCCACCCCGCTTCCTGCTGGACATGTCCACTCGCACGTCGCACTGCCATCCCAAACCCAACGGGTCCCAGCTGAACTTGTCACCCGTCCCCACTCATGCCCCTGCCAACTACTAGCTCCCATCTCAGCTAACAGCATCACCACGGGCCCGAGCTGGAAGCTCAGGGTCACTGTCACCTTTTCTCTCTCCTTGACCCTCCATGACACCCAGCCCTGTGGTGTCTGCCTGTTGACACGTCCCTGGACTGGTCCCCTGCTCTCTGCTCCCACTGCCACAGTCCTGGGCCAGAGCACTTGCCACTTCTTGTCAGGACCCTTGAGAGGGCCTCCCAACCAGTCCACCCGCTTCGAGCCTCTCCAAGAATTGTCTTCCTGGCCCGTCCCTCCTCCGCCTTCATAAAAACCTTCGGTAGCTCCCTCTCGCTCACAGAACAAAGTGCAAAACTCTCAGCCTGGCCAACAAAGCCTTGAATAAGCTGCTCCCAACCCCCTTTTCTGCCCCCTCTGCTGCTGCCAATCCCGCACCCCACCAGCCATCGTCCCGCCTCCAGAACAGGCGCTTTCACGCAAATACTGCTCCCTCTGCCCGGAACGTCCCTCCTGTCCCTCCACTACCCCTCCTGGCAAAAGCCTCCATCCCTCACAATCCAGCTCAAACGTCCTTCATCTGAGAAGCCTGCCTAACTTCTCGGTACCAGGTCACTTACCATCAGTGGCCCCGTGGCGCTGCTACGTTCCTCGACCACAGCACCGTTGGACCGTGAGTGTTTATGTGCGCCCCAGCCCCTCCTGCTAGATGGGGAGGTCCCCAAAGGCTACCACTACAAAGGTATTGGGTTCTCATTTGCATTCTCAGTACCCCCCCAGGCTTGAATATAATAAACTATTGGTTTCCTCATTTGTAAGTTGGGGATGAAAAGAATAGTTGCTACCTCCCCGAGTTAGAAGGATTAAATGAGATCATGCATATAATATGCATGCAGAGAATGAGAAAGATGGCAATGATAAGAAGGAAGAATAGTTACCATCCACTCGGTGCTTTCAACGTGCCAGAGACTGTCCTAAACCCTTTATATGGATGAGAGTCAGGTAAATAGACGAGTTAATCCATGGAAACTGATTATGTATGCATGTGTTTGTGTGTATGTATAAGGATATATTATAGACGTCATTTAGATGACGTATGTATAACATATACACTCCACACTGTGCCTGACACCGAGCGGAAACTCTAGTTTTTCCTTTCTTCCCGCATATTCCCCATCCTTCACCCTTAGCCCTTGCTACCCATCATTCCACAGGGCTGGGGCAGGAGAAAGGTGAATGCGGAAGGTGTCTGTGCGTCATGGTCCCTGGTAACAGACTGGTTAGCGGAGAAGAGTGAAGCCCTTGGGATTGCCTTTGGACTTGCTGTCTAAGCTTAGTCTCTCCATTCAGGTTGTCATGTCTTTGAGGGCGGGGGCTATGCTGGACCCCTGTTCGAGGCCCCCATAAGCAGCGGTTGAGTGGTAGGCACGCAGCAGGCCCTAAATAAGCTCTTAGTCTGGGCTCAGCTCCAGAGGTCCTAGTTTTCAGCAACTGCCGAGGCAGGTCTTGGAGTCACGGCTCCCGGCTTCTCAGAAGCACAGAGGGCAGCAGCCCAAGCCACCCGGTAGCAGCCCTCTCGGCAGCGCCCTGCTGGGGACGGGGCACCTGCACCCCGGACGCAGCTCTGCCACCAACCGGCCAGATGACCCTGTGCCAGCCTCCCTGCTTGCCTGGGCCTCAGGGTTCTCACCTGTAAAATGCTGGCCCTTGGAGCTGTCTGAGGAGGCACGGCCTGACAGCTGTGAGAGCTCTTTGCCAGAAGGCCGCGCAGAAGTGAGGTGTTGTTAATTTCAAGTGCCGGGCTTCGCTCAGTAGGAAACATTCAGGAAGCGGGGGTGGAGGGAGAGAGCAGGGGCGCTTGTATCCAGGACATATGGGGGCCTATATTTGTTGTCCTCCTGCTTAGCAGCATTAGTGATTCAAGCTGGTGCTGCCTGCGTGGAACACTCTGTCCTTCGGGATCCTCAGGGACAGGAGAGATTGCAGAGCTGCGAGGCCGAAGCCAGCGCGCAAGACGGTGAAAAATAGAGTGATAGCAATGAGGGGCCACGCACACAGGTTCATCCGCATGCATTCACACTCCCCACGCCCCCAGCGCGGCCGCACAGCAGCAGCTGGAGCCAATTACAGACAGACAGACAGCTCCTTCTCCGTCCGACTCTTTTTCTCAAAAGTGTCAACCCTACCCACACACCCGCCCACCAACCCGCCCCTGGGGATGGCCTGAGCTCTCAGTAGGGGTGTAACTGGCACCACAGTTAAGTGCCTAGAAGGAACATGGAGGGGGTACAGGGTGTAGGAAGCCGCCATGTGGCTCCCGTCTTGGGGGGGCAAGGGGAGCAGGCTGGGATACAGATGCAGCTTTGTGTTAACAGATATGCTCTCCTGGTAGGAGAGAGCCCAGGCCCTCAGCCCCTCCCTCCTCCTTCATCTGAATCCACCCAGGGATCCCCCTCTTAACCCTTCTCCCTCTTAAATCCCCAACTTCCTCTTCAAACTCTGTATGTGGCACAAAGCTCAGTAAATGTTGAATGAATGGACGGATGGATGAATATACGAACGCTCCTCAAACCCACATGACTCCCAAGCCCTGTTCCCACCTCACAGACCATGATAACTCTGCAAGCCCCTTCCTCTGCTTTTCTTTCTATATATTCCCTTCGGGCAGTTTCAACCCTCACCTCTACTCTTCTAACTCCTGTATCTCTTTCCAGCCCAGACCTCGCCAGCTACCTGAATGTTCCACATGCTCCTCAAATCCAACAGGCCCCATATTACATTCTTCAGCAACGATGTCCCCGGGGGTTTTCTAGCAGTGAGTACTGGTCTGGCCAGGGAGTGGGGGAGGGAAGCACTTGCTGTATGCCCCCTGGCAGGATAGAGGCAATGAATATATCAGCACAATCACGGGGCAAACTCCTGTTCCCAGGGCCTCTCTTCATTCCTCTTAACGATCGCACCACCGCACACCCATAAGGAAAGCCAAGTTGCGAACCTGGGTGGCTAACTGCCCAATCTGGACTTCTAAGATTGGGACCAGGCAAGTTGTTTCAGCAGAGAGGAGTCCTTGGAAAGGAACCAGTGTGTACTGAGGAGTTATTTCTTCTCCAACACTCTCCATCCAGACCTCACTCTCATTGCCTTGCAATCCTGGTACCGCCCAATCCCACCCCTGCCATTCCTCACCCAGTACACACACACACACACACACACACACACACACACACACACACACACACACACACACACACAGAGCCCTCCCCTCATTCCTCAGCTCCATTCTGGAGCCCTGTCCCCAGGCTCACTGCAAACCCCCAGGTAAATATTGAACCAAGATTGGTGGAGACTGGGGATTTCATTCCATCAGACCAGCGCTGGAGGGAAGACTCAATGTTTACTGAGAGCCACACTCAAATTCTTTCCTGGCCTTGGCAAGGATAAGAGCAAATAAAGCCCCCCTTTCCTTCAGGCCCTCCTAGATTTGGACAGCAGCCAAAGGGACGGGTTACAAACACAGTGGCCTTTGGTTCCTGACAGCCTCAGGGCCTATGAAGGCAGAATCCAAGTTTCTTCCTTCTTTCCCAGGGGTCCTGAGTACCATACACTGAGACAAATGCCAGGTGTGACTATACCCAACTGTGTTATGGTCACATCTAGGCATTTTCAGGTTTTAAAGCAAAGTGAAACCTTTATCACCAATTTCAGTCTGACATGCAACATGTGAAATACTTTATTTAAAGCATTCACGTGTTTAATCTCAAATGAATTTTAAATTCATTTGTTCATTCAGCAAATATATATTAAACATTTCAAAGAGCTGTAAACCATGGTTCCTGCCTTCATACTGCTCCTATTCTAGTTGGGGTGGGGAGCTACATACAAGGTTAACTGACAATACAAGACCATGCCATGTCCCCTCCCATACCTGGTGTGGCCTGTGTGACTCTTGCAGTCCCTCTGGCAGTACTGAAATTTTCTACTCTTTTGCTACTCTCACGACCATTGCTCTCTCCTCCAATATAAGACAGTGGTTAAATGTATCTCCAGGGTGGGGTGTATCTCTGGGTTCATATCTGAGTTCTGCCATTCACTATCTGTGTGACCTCGGCCAAGTTACTCAGCCTGTCTGAGCCTGGTGCCTCCTCTGTAAAATGAGGACATTAATAGTACCTACCTCACAGAGTTACAGTGAGAATCAAATGAATTAATACACACAGTGCAGTAAGAATGATACCTAGCACATAATTAGTGCTCAATAAAGGTTAGTAATTATTTTCCTGATGCACGTACTGTCCTTTGTTACCACCAGAGGTTACAAATCTTATTGGGCTTCCAAAAGAACCTCATAGAGGCCTTGTTCATTCATCCATTCAATCAACAAATCCATGTTGGGCATCTACAAGCTAAGCCTGGGTCATATAGACAAATAAGGCACTGCTCCTGCCTTTGGGAATAAACAATTCACTCAGAGTAATGCTGGCTTACCAGTGCCCTGAAGCACCAGGAAGAAGCAAACACAAATTCTTCCTGGAGGAATACACCCTCCATCTGGTTCCAGATTCCCATGGACAGAGTCAGGCTGAACATGAACTCCTAACCCAAAATTACAAAGCACACCATGAAGCCAGAAACAACAGAAACAGAATCAGATCCTCCAAGACTGAGACATTGCAATTATGTGATATAAAATATGTATTTTTTTTACATTTTAGGTGCATTAAAAAACAAAAGAGGATTTTGAAAACATTAGCAAAGAACGAGCTATTAGCAGAAAATAGAGAAAGTACCATCTTTTTATAGATGGCAAAGCTAGAGCTCCGAGAAGGAGGTGACTCCCTCAGTGTTACACAGCTAATCACGAGGGACTCACGTCAGCCTCTTAGTGTCTAGTGTTTTATTGTCAGACTCGGTTACTGGGGCTGGGGCATATTTTCCCTGAGTCAGTCAGTGAGTGAGATGAGTACGAAGCACTGTGTTCGATCTGTAGATATGACAAAGATGAACACAAGAGTGTCTCTGCCCTCAAGTAGCTTAAAATTCAGTACAGAGACATGACTACACACAGCCATAACCATGGCTCTCAGGCTGTGTGGTAGAAGCTACTGTGGTCTGGAATGGTAGGAGGTCCCTGCAGGACAGGGAAGAGGTGGATCTGTGGGCAAGAGGAGCTTTGGAGTGGTGACAGGGGTAGAGGAGACTGGGAACAGCCAACGTCATGGAGAAAATGAGGCCACACAGCAGTTCAGGGAACGGTGAGTTCATTTGGCTAGCACGCTGGCTATGTGCAGGGGCAGGCCTGTGCCCGATCACAGGACCCTGCACTCACAAGGGCCCCCTGCTTTGTTGAATGTGCTGCTGTTGCTGTCCTGAAAGTCTTAATAATTTTTTAAAATGGGGTGCCACGTTTTCATTTTGCCCCACGGCCCACCCACAAATGATGTAGCCAGTCCTATATAGGGGGGTGGGGAGAGGCATGACTGGAAAGGCAGGGCACTCTTGGGAAGGGCCTTGAATGCCACTCTGATATCTGCTCTGCAGACAATGAGGAATCACTGAAAGTGTTTGAGTCTGAGAAGGCTATGGTGACTGTGGTTTTTAGAAAGCCACGTGGTGGGGTCGGGGGGTGACAGATGGATTGGAGAAGGGAGAGATGGTGGTTGGTCAGGAGACTATTGCAATAAAGCAACGGGGGTCTGGACCGCAATAGTGGCAGCAGACATGGAGAAGGAAAGGGTCTTCACTTTATTCAGTTATCCATTCTCCAGATGTTTACTGAGCACCTGACACGTGTTAGGCCCGGTGCTAGGGGCTGGGATTCAGGGATGCACATGACCCCAGCCCCTGACCTCAAACTGCTCACAGTGAGGAGGCAGATAAGTAAACAGACCATCACTGCCCCATGTGCTAAGGGCCAGGATCCGATTAAGGTTAGGGTGTTGGGGGAGCCCAGAGGAAGGGTCCCTAACCCAGACAGGGGATTCAGAAAAGATTTCTGCGAAGATGTGATATCTGAGCTGTATGTTGAAGGTGGAGTAGAAATTCACCCCATGAACAAGGCACAGACAGGCAACCTGGGAAGAGGGCACAGAATGTGTAGTAGCCTGCGACATCTACTGTGTGCCAGGCACTGTCTTTGAGGCTGATAATCCCTGTCCTCAGGCTGGTAGGGGAAGCAGACAACTAAGCAGAGAATAACAAGACGATGGGGAAAGCGCTGTGATATAGATGCTGTGGGAGTATCTAGATGCAGGGGAGAGGCATCTAATGCAGACTGGGGAGGTCAGGGAAGTGTCTTCTGAGCTGTGTGTTGTAGATAAGGTGTCAGCTAGGTGAAGAGGGGGAGGGCGGAGGGCCGGGGCCGAGGAGAGCTGCATGCAAATGCCCAGAGGTAAGAAAGAGACTGTCTGTGGCCTCAGAGAATTGTAAATGATTCCCTATCACTCGATTCTAGAAGGAGCATAGGAGGAGCAGGGGGAGATAGGACCAAAGAGATAGGCCTTAAATGCCAAGCTAAGGAGTTGGGACTTCATCCTGGAGAACAGTAGTCCTCAGCCCTGACTGCATACTGAAATCACCTGGGGAGCTCTGAAAAAACACTGATGACTAGCTCCCACCCCCAGGGACTTGGATTTAATAAGCCCGTGGGCGAGGCGTTGGAATGTTTACAAGCTCCCCGGGTTTATTCTAATGTGCAAGCAGAATCGAGAACCGAGAACCGGGGCTTTAGGGTGGGAGGTCTCAAATTTGAGCACTCATCAGAATCACCCGGAGGGCTTGTCAGACACAAATTGGGAAGGGGGTGCGGGACTCCAAGTTTCTGATTCCGTAGGTCTCTAAGAAGTACCTACTCTTACAGGTTTTCAGAGATGCTTTTGCTGCTGGCGCCACGACCACACTTTGGGAGCCTCTGGTCTCAGGTATCGTAAAGTCAGTACCACTTCAGTGGAGGAGGGGGTGGGAAATGGTCTGATCTGCATCTTGGAAAGATCGCTCGGGCCACTGGGGGGAGAATGGTCACCGAGGGGAAAAAGAGAGGTGAGGAACCAGGAAGCTACTGAAGGAATCAAGGCAAGAGAAGACTGCGAGGGAGTCCTAAACTAAATAAAGCGCTGGCAGGAGGAATGGAGAAAATGGGTCAAATCTGAGGTACGCTTAGGAAGTAGGCTTGGCAGGGCTTAGTGACTGGCTGAATATAGAGGTGAGAAATCAGGATGTGGGAAAGACAACTCTTGGATTTTTGCCTTGGGCAACTGGTGACTCTGATTGTACTGGGCATGCTGGTTACTGTAATCAAAAGCTAAAGGTGTTACCAGGCTTGGGGTGGGAGGTTGCGGAGGGGGGCATTTCTGCCCTCAAATCTCACAGCAGTAGTCCCAGGGAATTTAACAGGCATCTCCCACTGTCCACTTAACCCCTGCTTTCAGCACCATGAGTCCTCACCTTGACCCTAAGCAACTTGGGATTCTCTTCAAAATACCTGGAAAGGAAAAGGAAGACTGTGATCACCCTGACATGATTGACCAGCCGCCCGAGCCCCGGGTACAGGGCCTGCGCCTCTGCTATTACCCCAGGTGTGTTTCATTCACTTGTTATTTTAATGTGTACAGGGCTGTTGCCTAGAGGGGTTTTTGAAATATTCACAGAGGCCACATTTCACACACAGGTAAAGAATTCATAACCTGCTCTTATATAGCCATGGAAACAAACGTAGCTTAAAGGGCAGCCTGCAAAGGCATTCATTTGGCGTGGATTTGAAATGTGTAAAAATGAGCAATTTTCCAGTGCATCATCGGTCGTGACTACTTGTTAAGTCTTCTCCGTGGGCAAGTGGAGTGCCAGCAATCAGCAGGACCAGGAGCGTGATGGATGGGATAATTGTCCATTAGAGTACAGATAATTTTTGTACCGTGGGAGGGTTCGACAGCATACAGACATGATAGATGGAAGATGAGCTAACTAATGTGATAGGAGTGGCAGCTCCGTTTCTGGTAGTAACCATTCTCTGGCTGAATCGATGATTAATCAAAGACGCTTTCCCATCTGAAACTCTTCGCTCACCGGTGCACAACTCCCGCTTTGGGTTAAATTTAATAGCATCATTAAAAACTGCTGTTCAAGAAACTCAGATGACTTTTCGCCAGAAGAAATCGTGCCACATTAGAGAGTGCTTTTGTGAGCTCACGGGCAGGGGCCATGGAGGGGGGGTGCGCCTGTGTGTAAACGTTTAACATTGGAATCCTCAATGCTTAGCATAGGGGCTGACACAGAGCACTCAATAAATGTTTGTTAAAGTAAAGTGAAATGAATTAATACGTTTGTCCATTCATTCATCTGTTTATTCCTTTAACAGACATTTATTAAATACAGGAATTAAGAGCTCTGGTCCAGGAACCAGATGCTCCAGGCTTCAAATTCTAGCTCCCACCAGCTGTATGAACTTGAGCAAGTTACTTAGCCTCTCTGAGCTTGCCGCCTCCTGTGGAAAATGGGGGAAACTATAGTACTTGCTCTCATAGGGCTGCTCGAGGGGTTAAATGAGTTAGTGTCTGTAAGTGTTCAGCACAGGGCTTGGCCCATAGTAAATGCTCACTAAAGGGCAACTGTTATATCATTATCATCATTGTTATATATACTATGTCTAGGCCTTTCTCAAGTAACCAGGTCCATATAAGAGGCGCAGAATCTCTTAAGAAATGAAAGGGCTCTTGGCCAAAGCTGGCTTTCATTAAAGTGGTTATTTATGGTTTCCAACCCAGAGCCCGACTGCCCTAGGCCTGGCAGTCCTGGCCTGGTGCCCTCCTGTGGCGGCTCAGGCTGTCTCTAGGTGGGGAGTGCTCTCTAGAGAAACCTGAGAAATTGTGGAGCAGGAAGGTGAAGGAGGAAGGTAAGGGCTGGCGGGGATCCAATTAACCATCAACTTGCAACCGCTGCCCCGCCCCCAACATTGTTAACTCCCTTGGGTGTCTTTCTGCGCTTTTGTATAGCTCTTCCTGGCAACATTTCTACCTACTAATTGCTATTTCGAATGTTTATCCTCTTGGCTGGGTTGAACAAGACTCTCCTTGATTTTAATTTTAATTTTAATTTTAAGGCAACAAAGTAGAGAACCCTTGCCTTGGAGTTCAGTCAGGAAGTAAGGGAGGCGATGCAACTTAGCGGCTTGAGATGATCTGGTGATGGCAACGATTGGCCACTGAAGAGCTGTGTGACCTAAGGCATATTGCCTACCGTCTCTGAGCCTCAGCTCCAGAAAAGGGAACGAGAGAATAATGGTCGTCAAGACTAAATGGGGACCACTTAGGACTGTGCCTTTTTTTTTAATTTAAGTTTTATTTTATATTGGAGTATAGTTGATTTATGCAGAGCCTTCTTGTTCCTTATTCTCACGGTTAAACTAGTCCAGCCTCTTTCAAGCCTTTTACAGTCCCCCGTTTACACAGACTCTAGTATACGAATTACAGGTCATGCTTGTTTTTTACATCAGGTAAATTTAATACATTTAAATGTGTGCTTCCCATATCTGTCTACCTGGAAGGTCTTATGAACAACTCGAGATCTGATATGTGCTCAATAACCGTTGGGTGAACGTTGGTAGTTGAGCTAGCAATCAGTAACCTACCCTAGTGGTGTATGTCTTCCATCTCCCAGGTGGCATTCCAAGCAGCACAAAAAAGTGGAATGGGTGCTCTGGACCCATGTGGTCCTGGGCTTGAACTCTACAACTGGCAGCTAGGTATAAAGCACGTGCCAGTGCTGGGAAAATGATAATAGGACCAGTAACCATAGCAGCAGCGGCAGCAGTAGTAATAGCAGTAGTAATTGTAACGATTAGCAAAATGTGGAGTAGGAAATTTTCCTCAAGGATTCATTTTGTTCTCAAGGGCTGTGAGGGGCCTGAAATATGCTATGTGGAGGAATTATAGTGTCGTTGACTCAGATAAACCTGGGTTTGAATCCCAGCCCCCCATATATGGATTGTGTGATCTTGCATTACGTTCCCTGAGCCTGTCTCCTCATCTGTAAAGTTAAGATAATGACAGTACCTACCTCACAGCTTTGCGGTGAGGATGAAATAAGATATGGTATAAAGCATATCATAGTACAGTACCTCACACATAATAACGACTCAAAAAAATCTATTTGAATTAGTGAATATGAATTTTCAATAACATGGCATGAAAGAAACTCTGGACACCTTTGAGCATCTGCATGAGATCTGAAGGAGGAAGAGAGAATTCCCAGTAAGAGCTGGTTAAACACTTAACCAGCTGTCTCTTCCAATGTAATACCTCGTGTTGGAAACAGTGGGAAATTAACATTATCAGAACAAACCATTCCCAGTGAATGCAGAGAACAAAGCCACTGTTTCACGGCACAATCACCCAGTTGCTGCATCTCAGAGGGTCTCTGAGAATGTGATTAAGTGTTGAAAAGGACAAATTTGACACACACACAGTAGGTCATGTCAGCCCCTCCCAAATGGGTAGCAACAAATGCACCAATAACCAAGGAAGCCAATGCAGAAAAAAACAAGTCAAAGCAGTTGAAACCTGATCATGGTAATGACCTCACTGGACTGACCCTTCACTCTTGGCCCTGGAGTGACCTGCCAGACTGGACAACCTGTCAGGCTGAGCGGTTGACCCTGGCAGGGAAGTCTACTGTCACGATGTCACCACATGTCCTCTCTCCTCTTTATGAGTCGAGGGGACACCGGACATGATGGGGTGGGATTGGCTCCCAGTCTGGGATGCAAAAACTACCTTTTTTCCACTTTCTGTTGTGCCGCCTCTGCCCCCCGCCATTCTTGTTTGGGCATGCACCGAGAATGGCATTCAGGATTCCTGCATTCTCTGACTCTTTTTTAGTGTTTGGATTGGCTGTTTGCCAAGGCAACTGAAGAGCATTTTCAGAAAGGAGGTGAGTTTGGGGAAGATCTCGTATCTTCTCCAGTATTTTAACTCCCTGCCAATTAAAGCAGTCAGGGACCCCCTTGGAAAGAACATATAAGCACTCCCAGAGCTTCCAAATTAAAATTCCTACAAGACGCCTAACAAGGTGGTCATTTTCAAGGGAAAAGTACCCAGGTATGGCAGCTGCTTTTAAGAAATTTGAGAAGTGACACACAGGTTACATTTCTGTTGCGCAAACCGCCCTGTGTTCCTTGTAAGCAACCGTTTGGGTGGCATTGCTGTCATGGGTGTGAAACATCTGGTTGTAACCAGAATGTGGGTGATTGGCTCACAATTGGGGAGGGCAGGTAAATATGGCTTGGCCTCTTGTCTTGTATCTGGCCCAGACGTGCAAATTCCTATCAGGAAACTGATTCTTCCCTGCCAGAATTCAATAGGTTAATAGTGAGTGCCACATGGCGACAGGTAAAGGACAACAGAAGGCCGCCAGAGAAGGGAGCTTGGATTGTCTGAGGAGTAGGCGACCTGGCTTGCCAGTCAGGGGAGGGAACAGGCCCTGGTCCGCCAATGTCGGAGGTGCAGGAAACACAACCAGAAGAAGCCTGGACAGGGAAAGTACTACTGGTTGAGCACTTACTCTCTCCCCACCAGGCACGATGCCAGGTCTGGGTAAGTTGTCTCATTTGATCCCAGCAAGAGCCCCATTTTACAGAAAGGGAAACTGCAGCCATAAGGAAAAGACAGATCAAAGGCAGGAACCCGGAACAGCACAAATACCAAAGCGCCCAGAAGGCCCTTGGAATCAGTTGCCAAGAAAAATTCAGCGACCTGAGTTCTTTATAGTCATGGCAATGGGGATTAGGAGATTTGCCTCTAAGCCACTGCGTCGCTTCAGCTGGCTCCCTTACTGGACCGCCTGTGCCTGTCACACCTCGAGGTGGCTGGTAAGGGCTGGCTTGGCAAGGACTGGGACCAGACACGAGGGATGGACGGGTGTCTGTAATGGATTCCTTCGAAGAGTACATGAATGGCCACACGCCATAAAACTCCAGCTAGCACACTAGTGGAAGAAGATCAGTGAGCTGCAATAGAAGAATTGGCACATGAATTTGAGCTCTGTTTATACTTCTATAATCAGTGCTAATCATTTCCTTGTTTGCAACTGAGATGTTCTGCCCTCATTAATACCTGTTGATAAGTGCAAATAGGCTTGAATTTCATTCTCAGAGACCCGCGCTTAAGCACACTGACAACTGCAAGCAAAGCACGGGTCCTACCGAAAATAACACACAATAGAAGTTGCCGCAGAACTCTGATTCATAAATTGTCTAAATAGTCTTCCTCCACAGACAGCATTAGCCCTCATTTGTTCTCCAGCCAAAACTGTCCTTGGCTCTGATCAGCAGTGAGTAAATGACACTGTATTGCAACATTCTGCCGCTAGAGTGTACACCTCCACACAGCAGGAAAAGCAGGCGTCTCTCACCTTCAGCCCGCTGTGCCTACAAGCAGAAAAGTCCAAGTGCATGAAAAGAGTTAGATCCTGCTTGGTCTTTTGAAGGGCGAGAAAACCTCTGAAAGGTGACAGACATCAGAGCTATCCATTTACACTGGTTGGGCTGTGACACAAAGTCAGAGGGGTTGGATGAGAACCTCAAATAATGACAACGGAGTTGCATTCCCAGCTGTGCGAAATGACCAGCATATCATGATTGCCTTTTCACGCAAATGTCAATGACATAATCCTAACAGGCTTGCAGCTCTCTCACTGGTGTAATAAAACAATGACCCAATTATTCTGGAGGGCTGAAGCAGCAGATGTGATGACTGGGTAGGCTGTGCCGGGCACTGTGTGTGATGGACGGGGCACAGTAGGGCAGCAAACTGTGTGCCGAGGATTTGAAATTTGCCTCCCAAGCCAAAACTTCTACCATTCATCTGGTTGGAAAAAAAAATAAAGCCATTCAGTATGAAAGTTCCCACTTGTTCTCATGACGGAGGCCAGTTGGGAAAATGTGGCGCAGCGCTGATTGAAGCAAATTCTGTTTAAAAAACCAGCCGGTTTGTGGGTATTTGTTTATTTATAACTCTCCCCTCCTCCTCCTCCACACCCTGCCTCGTTCTGCAAAGGATCTGAGATGGGATTGGAACACTGAAAGTTTGTTTAAGTCCTAAACAGGTCCAGCTACTTTTTAGATGGACGACAAAACGAAATGCTTAGAATCAAGCGCCTTGCCCTAGAGATGCTGCCTCCGTTTTCCCAGTCAGCGCCGGTCCCCCTTGTATCCCGCAGGGAGAGGGACCTCTTGCATCAGAACACACCTTGTCGCCAGTGCTACATTTTAATGTAACGCAGGGAAATAAACATGAGCCCATAAGCCCGAGCCTGAGAAAATAAAGGAACATGGATTCACTCCCTCTCTCACTCATTCACTTACTCAACAAATATTGATTGGTACCTGTTCTGGAACAAGCTCTATTCTAGGCACAGGGGAAGCAAAAATGAAGAAGACAGAGTTCTTGAACTTGAGAAGCTCCCAGTCTAGCGGGAAGGTTAGCCAATCAGGTCTGTGGCAGGGTAGCTTCGGGGCTGCAGGGGGCGTGCATGATTCAGTTCATGGCCTCAGACTGCCTTGGGTTCAACTTCTGGTTCTGCCTCTCGCTAGCAGCCTGACCTTGGGCACTTTGCTTAACATCTCAGAGCCTCAATTCCCTCATCTGTAAAATGGGGCTAATAATAGAATTGACGTCATCGCATTATTATGAGGATTAAATGAGATAATCTGTGTAGAACACTTAGAACAGTTCCTGGCACATAGTAAGCACCCAGTAAAAAGTTAGCTTTTTATGCTTTCTATTCCTTTTGTTTGACTTTCGTAAGACTGTGTCTGGTGATGAGACTCCGAGGACTGGTTTCTAAAACAAAACTGCTTTCAACAAACTCCTCCCTTTAGCCTGATTTTTTTTTTCCATTTCGAATGACACAGTTCTGTCATGATTTTTCCCTCGGCAACCAGATGTCTGGCAAAAACCTCAGGGAGAAAATATTTCCCACATGGTTTTGTTTATGTCGGCCTACTATGTGCCAAGCACCCCTCTAGATGAGAGGAACACATTGCTGAGTGATAAAGACAAGGTCCCTGTCCTCCTGGAGTTTACATTCCAGTGGGAAAGACAGACTCTAAAGAGACACATAGAAACAAACATAATTACCCAGAGAGGTAAGTGGGATTAAAGAACTATGGCCAATAAAAGGAATATTAGGAGGGAACTAACTGTAAGTGGTCGGAGGAGGCGTATCTCAGGAGGTGACATTTAAGCTGAGACAGAAAGGTGAAGAAGAAGCCTCCCGTGTCAAAAGCAAGAGCAAAGGCAGTCCGGGTAGAAGGAACAGCATGCACAAAGGCCCTGGGGCAGGAAAAGACTTTGGGAATGTTGCAGAAATCAAAAGAACTGTGTGGCTGAGACATGCAGCCCCGATAGGGAGGGAAAGCAGACAGGATTATTCTATGCATTTTGAATGAGGACACGGAAAGCCCAGAGAGATTAATGGACTTACCCACAATGCCTTGCACACAGTAGGCGCTCCATGTGTTGTAGAATTGTCAGTCTGCATGGGGGGGCTGAGGCCCACCGCTTTCCAAATTCGGACTGAGATTACCCACCACAACTAGGAATCAGCTACCCAGGAAGACTGAAACATATAGTCTTTTTCGTTGGTGAGTCATAGGCAACACGCATTAGAGTGTAGGGTCGAGTGGCCCCAGCTGCCGCCTGAGTGTAAGGGGCGGGGGTGGGCTCAGGCCGCGGCTGAAGCTTTTTAGCATGTTTATGATGAGCTGAAAGCACTCACTGCTTAATTTAAAATACCGCTCACACATACACATACAATTCAGCAGCTGGGGGAGCTGCCAGGAATTGAGGCTAAGTGTAGAAAATTGGAGGATCAGGAATATCGGGTACCCGGTCCTGTTTCCCAGCTCGCACGGGCTGTCTCTGACCCCGTACAGTCCCATCTTCCCTAGTAAACTCCTGGAGGTCAAGACGTGGATGGGGGCAGCAGCGGATTGGGGAAGGGAGGCCTCCGCAGAGCCCTTCGTGCCAGCGACACTAGTAGTAGTTCTACCTGGTCTTGAGCTCGCCAGTCTTCCTTTCCATCCATGCCTATTAAAATACCCCCTCAAAGCCCAAACCCACTGTCCTGGTGAAGCCTCCCTTTGCGGCCCTCCCCAAGCCCCCTCACTTTCGTTTTCCCGGAAATCTGCCAGTTGGGAAAACTCATTTGGCCCTGATCACAAATTGCCTGAGCCGGCTGCTGCTTTTTCTAGTGTGCGTATCTTGTCTTTCCAACCACACGGGGGCCCTCGGCGCACATTTGAGGAACCGTGTTGCTTCCTTCTGTCTTCCTCCCAGCTCTCAGCACAGGAGTATGTACACAGTGAGAGTCCCCAGTGCCTTGGCTCATGGGTTACATGACAGTATCATTCAAAAAGCCTTTTGGGTGGAAGAGCCGCTCTTGAGTAAAAAACAAGAACTTCAACTTGACAAAATGTGAAAACACCCTCAGGGGTATCCAGTTTCCTTCCCATTGCTCCCCTACACCCAGGGTACCCTGCCCACAAACTGGATGAACCTGCAGCCTTCGCGATCAAAATGCCCCACAATCCATCTCTTTGTTCATAATATCCCTTCTGACCGGGAGGCGCTCTCTCCCAACCCTACCTATCCAAACCCCGACTCACCCTTCAAGGTCAAATCCAAATGCCACCTCTGCCATGAAACCTTCCCAGGCACAATTCATTGCCTTGTCCCTGAACCCGCATGGCACCCTGTGTCTACCTCTTGTAGGCTATAGGCTGGTGAGTTGGAATAACCTAGGTTCAAAGCTCAACTCCATCACTTCCCTAAGCAACCTCAGTTTTCTCTTCTGGAAAAGGGGATAACAACCTGCCTCAATGGGATATTGGAATGTGCCAATCAAATAATAATATCTGCAGCCCACTCAGCCCAAGACTCGGTCTAGGGAGCTTAGTGAGGGTCACTTATCATCATCATCTTCATCATCTCTGGGAAGCAGGGTGAAGTCAAGGTTAAGAGTGTGTGGGCTTGGGAACCAGACACATCTAGCTTCCAGGCCTGGTTCCATTACTTCCTAACCATGTGACCTTGGGCTGGTCACTTCCTCTCTGAGGCCCAGTTCCCTTACGTGTGAAATGAAGTTTCCCTGCCCCATCACAGAACCTGTTGGGAAGGTTCAAAGACATACCGTACGCAAGGTATACCGCTCAGCACAGGATCCGTAGCACAAAAATTGCTCATTCAGGTCTACGCTCCGCTACAACCTATAAAACTCCTTTAAAGGGCACAGACAGTATTTGACTTATCTTTGCATCTCTCCCTGCCTAGCCTAGCCCAGAACCTCTGCAGCTGGCAGGCCCACAATAAATCATTGTTGAATTGAATTGAAAACCCAAACCAGATGTGCGTCCTTCCCTGTCAAATGAAGCTTTCAAGCTGGTGGGTTGGGCCTGCTGCCCCTTCGACTCCCCTCCCTCACAGCTGAGCTGCCGCCATTGTCTCGCAGGGCTCTGGGGACTGAAGCCCGGTGGCGGGAGGGATGGGAAGTAGGGAGAGCCAGGCGGGGTACGCCGGGTAGGCAAGAGAACGCTGTCTGCTCCTGGTGACTCTGAGCAAACTGCCTTGGAAAGGTGCTCTCCAGAAGTCTCTGCTGAATGAAAAGAGGTGGGTTGGATTCCTGAAGTGACACCTCGAAAGCCCCTCAACCCATCCAGGGCCTAACGATTGAGGAAACCCACCTCTTCCCTCCAAACAGCGAAAAATGGACAGAAGCGAAGGTGTCAGGAGAAAGCTCCCTTCCCCTTTAGTAGACCTGGTGAAACTGAGGTTCGGCTCTGAAATCATGAGAGTGGGCTTCAGAACAGAGTTCAGCTAGTGCCACAGAAAAACCCTAACCACTGAGATACCTTGCCTCTAGGTGAGTCTTGTTCCAGAAGGACAGAGGTATGTATTTACTGCCCCACCGCCTCAAGACCCCTGGGAAGAAAACACAGAGCTTTACTGGGGAAAAATACTGCCCCAAATACAAATCGGTTTTAAAACTACAGAAAGAGGCCCATGTCTTCAGTGTTTCTGAGCCAGAACTATGCAGACAGGGCACGGGGAACAGCGTGCTGTCCAGCACAGGTCAAGGCGAAGAGCCAGGCACCAGGACGTGGCTGTCTGCACTGTAGCGCTGGGTCTGTCACACACTAGCCTGCCTGACCGCAGGCAAGTGACTTAACTTCCTGGTGCCTCTGTTTTCTCACCTGTTACAAGGTGCCAGTAATAGTACCTCCTCACAGAATTGTCTACGAGAATCCAATGAGCTAATGTTTGTAAAGTACTTACCATGCCCGGTGCATGGAAACACCGTAGGACTATTTGTTAAATAAAAATAAATACATACCTCTTTCTCTCTGGAGCAAGACCAGCCTAGAGGCAGGGTGGTCCAGTGGTTAGACCTTGCCTGCAGAGCTAGCTGAACCCGGCTTCCAAGCCCAGTCTCATGACTTCAGAGCCGGATCTCCTTGAACCTTCAGTGTCACCGTCTGTAAAGTGAACTGCTAGGGGATTCTAACAGTCCCTAGCCCAAAGGCCGTTTCGAGTTTTAAATGAGATAGCTCCAGAGTCCTGAACACAGCGCCTGACCCAGCGGAGTGAGTAAGCACCCAACAAAGGCAGAGTACTCATCATCTGAATCTTGGAGAGTGCTGCTTCCCAATTTTTTTTTTTTTTTTTTTTTTTTTTTTGCCTCTTCTGGGTTAAGTTAACACACGATATGTAGTTTTGGAAATCCTGCCGCAGTAAAGGAACAATTTCATCGTTTTGCCAGTGAAATTCCTAAACATTTTATTCAAGAGCCAGAAAAGGGAAACATTTTTGGTCATTTCCAAACCACGCGAACATGGGCAAACCATTTCCCCAGTCAGTAAACCTGACCCCCCCGCCCCCCCCTCCCCCAAAGTTGCAGAAGTCACTTACTTTGCAGGACAAAAAAATCCGAAGGAATGAGTATTTTACTGCAAACAAAAGCCATCTTTGTTTGCTGCCCAGCTTTGGGAGAAAAAATACCTCAACCCAGGAGCTTGGAAAATTCTTGAAAGTTCTCATTTTATTCCAGCAAATCCAACCGAACTGGCAAGACTCCTGGCCATGTGAACCTGAATCAGAATGAGTCGCCTCTACCCACCACCCTCTTCACAGCACCCAGAACCCAACAGGGTACACTGGGCGTCAATACACATTGGTTGTCGACTCCTCCATGGGAGCCCCAGATTCCACTGCTACAATGTCTGCTACGTTGCCAAAACCCTCGGAAAGCAGCACTAAAGAACATTTTGAAAACAGGAAAAAAAAAAGTATCCATCAACTCACCACTCTAACACAACTCTTAATTTTGTGTGGAAAGTTCTCTTCCAGTCTTTATCCACGTGCAGACATATTTTTACAGCACTGTAGTCATAGGGAAAAACTGCGGCAGCTTCAGCCAAGAACCAGATACCATACAGCTCATGTCACTAAACTTTCCAAGTGAGGGCTTTTTCTTCCCTCATTCACTCCATTCATTCAGTCAGTCAGCCATTCGACAAACATGGATTGAGCCAGGCTGTGGTGCTATGCCCTGGGGAGTGCGGAGATGGAGATGACTAAGTCACAGCACCCGCCCTCAAGCAGCTCCCAGTTTAGCGGGAGAAACAGACTAGTCAGCAGGAAACTAGAGCACACTGTCATCAATGCATAACTGCTCTGAAGGCACAGAAGAGAAGCATTAAAGGTGGGCGGGAAGGGGAGGGGGAGCGGAGGACGGGGGAGACCAGGCAGAACATACACAAAGACATGAAGTTAGGAGAAAACAAGGTGTCCTCAGGTAGCAAAAAAAAGAGCTGAGAATGGCTGGATCCTAGGCAGATGGCAGTGGACTCAGCGAGGAAAGAAGCAGGGGGGCAAATCATTAAGATGAAAGGTTTCAGTTTCATTTTGAAGACTGGGGAGGGGGGAGCTTCGGAAAGATTGAATTTAAGCAGGGTAGTGGCACAATCAGATACACATTTGAGGAAGACTGTCCCAGCAACAGAATGGAGGGTAGATGGGAGGATACGAGACAGGTAACAGGGGGACCGTTTAGCAGGCTGTCACAGTCATTGATCAAGATAAGGAGGGTCTAAACGATTGAGATGGCTTCTCCTCTTACACGCTGTGTCATCTTAGTAGGTGATTTAACCTCTCTGTGCCTTAGTCTCTTCTGTAAAGCAAGGATAACAACAGCATTTCCCTTGTGGAGCTGCTGGGAGGACTAGATGAGATGCTGCATGCAAAGCGCCTGGCACAGTGGCTGGTACCCAGAAGACACTCAAGACATGTTACTTCCCCTTCCCCTCATTCCCTTGTCTTCCACCTCACCCTTCCTTAAAGGCCGGCACGGTATGGAGCATGGAAGTGGCCGAGGCAGGATTCTAACCCAGACAGTCTGACTCCAGAGGGCAGTGGAGAAAGTTTGAAAGTGCTGTTGTCAGGACAGTTACTTAGAAGGATTGTTTAGCCGAGTCGAGGGCCCAGCTGAGGTTGGAAACTATGACTTTTGAGTGGGACTAATCAACAAAGTGATGGGATTTCCTCCAGCAGTGTTCCTCCATCTGGGTGTAAGCACAGAGGAGGAGGCTGTCAGTTAAACTTATCCAGGCTTGGGTTTTTGCCTAGTGGATGTGTCAGAAAGACACAGGGCAAGGGAGTTCAGGATATAGGCAAGATCCTGAAGTCTACATTCCAGGACTTAGGCAAACAGACCTGGCGTCAAATCTCATCTCTGTCCTGTACTAGCTGTGGGACTTTGGGTAAGTCACTCAACCTCTCTGAGCCCCAGTCACCTCATTTAAAAAAAAAAAAAACAGTCCCTGTCTCATAAAGTTATTGTGAGAATTACATGAGGTTATTGAAATGATGTTGTGAGATGCCTAGTATGTGCCTGGCACATACATATTCATTATTATTTTTATCATCATCATCATCATCATCATTTTCAAGTGATGGAGAGGGAAGGAAGGAAGGCAGGAAGGGCTGACGGGGTAGGAGAATGAAGGGGGCTCAAGAGCCTGGAGATCCTCTTGAGGCAAAAGGATGAGCTTTGAGGTCAGTGGGCAGGATGTGGATGGTGGGGTGTTCTGAGATGGACCGATGATGAAGCATGGTATGGCTAGAATGGGGGTGTGTCCTGCACATGGATCATGGATGTCAACTCACCCAGGATGATATCAGGACTTGGGGTGGAGAAGAAGACAGTGAGCCAGATGTCGAACTCTTCCTTGAATGGGTAAGGGGGATGGGGTGGCTAAAAAGAAGAGTCGATGAGGAGAGGAGAGGAGAGGAGAGAAGAGGGTGCTGTAGCCAGATGGCATCAGAAGGAGGAGTTCTTGGCTGAAGGCGGAGGAGTAACGATCTGGACGCAAACAGGGGAAGCTAGAGCACAGACCCCACCTCCCAGCCCTAGGGTGTCTGTGGTGTTGGAGTGTGAGCAGTGTCCACCAGAGGGCGCTGCAGGCAAAGCCGTGAGCTCCTCCGCGGAGACTCAGGTTTCAGCGTTTGCAGGCGCAGAGGTGGAGAACAGTGTTCTCTGAAGCTTATTTAGAGTGTAGGGGGAATTGTTTCCCGTGGGGTGGGCCTTCCAGAGGGTACAGAGAATAGTGGGAGAGGGCAGGAGTAGGGAGATGGAGGAGTCAGGGGTGGTGGGGAAGGGGAGCACAGGGCAGAATGGGGACGGTGTGGGAGAGGACAGATGATGGGCAGGGAGGCTCACGTTTGGGCTGTAGCCAAGGACTGGGGGATGTGAGGCTTGGTGGGATTAACTGTCCTCAGACTTCCAAATGAAGCTTTTTTTCCTTTACATCTTTTGTTTATTATAAAAGTAACACATGCTTATTTCAGACAATTCTAATCATTACCGAAGTGAAAATCCACCTTCCCCATCCCTTTCCCCAGAGGTAACCACTGTTAACAATCTGTCTATCCTTCCAGATTCTTTGCCCGTGAATAACATATAATATCCTTAACGAAAATCAGGTCCTATTATACTAATTTTTCTGCAACTTGCTTTTATCACAATATTATATTGGAGACATCAATCAGTATATAAATTACGTCAGTATATAAAGATGTAGCTATGCATATCAGTATATATAGATCTAACTTGTCCTTATTTATGGCTACATTGTCACTGTCATCATTACAGTAGTAGTAGGGGTAGTACTAGGTGGCAATTATTGAATGCTCTGTGCCAGGTACTATTCAAGTATTTCACACGCCATAGGGATTATCTCATTTACTCTTCACAACTTTATGAAGAAGGTAATAGTACTATTATTCTTCCCATTTTAGAGATGAGACCACTGAGGCACAGAGAGGTTTAGGAACTTGGGCAAGGTTACACAGCTCACAAGGGCTAGAGGAGGAAATCAAACCTAGGCGGTCTGACCACAGAGCCCAAATTCTTAATAATTAGCATAAGAGGCTTAGTCTGCCATTATTTGGACATGCTATAGATTATTTATAAGTTATAAATTATGATGCCAGTTCTCCACTGAGGTCATTTAGGTTATTTCTAAATTTTTGCTATTTACAAATAATGTTTAAATGAAGATCCTTTATACATGGAGCATTTCAAAAGGCTAAACTCCTAAAAGAATACTTGCTGGGTCAAATAATATTTCAAGTTGCTCTCCAGAAGTTGTGCTAATTTAGACGCGTGCCGAGAATCAGTATGTGTACCCGTCTCACCATATCCTCACAAACGCTGGGTTTTAGCAACCTTTTAAACTTCTGCCAATCTGAAAAGTGAAAAACAACATTTCAAGCCTCTCAATGCTGTTTTAATTTGCATTATTACTACTTAATTATTACTGAGGTTGTGAACCTTTTTATATGGCCTAAACACTTTGTGTCTTCTCTGTGGATTGCCTGTTCATTATTTTTTGACCGTTTTTCTAGTGCACTGTTCATCCTGTTCTCACTGATCTATAGAAGCTCCCTCATTCATTTTTTCAGTGAGTATTTATTGAGCACCTACTGTGTGCCAGACACTAGCACTAGGAATACAGTGGTGAATACGAGAAGCCTCAGCCTTCTTGAAGCAAACATGCAGGTAGAGGAAACGGATAATAAGCAAATCATTAAATAATGTAATTGCAGATAATGGTGAGTGCTATAAAGAAAATAGTGCACATCCTATAATGGAGCTCTTGAAATATTATGAATAATAAACCTCTGTCTGCCTTTGACTTTATCCGGGTTTGTCCTTTGTCTTTCAACTTTGCATGAGATATCTTTTGCTATAGCGAAGGTGTTCAGCTTTTTTCACAGGCAAATCTGTCATTCCTTTTCCTTATAGCTCCTAGGGTTTTTTGTTTCTTTGCAAAGACTTCCAACCTCCATATTTTTAAAAAACATTCTCCTATGCTTTCTTCCATTCTTTCAGTGGTTTCTCTTTCGAAAATCGAAATCTTTGACTAAGCTGAGATCTATTGGGGAATAAGGAGTGAGGTAGAGATTCAGCTTCATTTCTTCTGGTGGCACCACGGATTAAACGGTGTGTCCTTTTCCCCAGAGATGGTCAAGTGAGGCTCACAGAAAGGAAGAGCCTTGCTCAGGGTCACGCAGCAAATTAGTGGTGGCAGAAGTGAGCAGAACCGTAACGTCCCAGGGGTGGCGGACTCCCACGGCCGCAATATGGGACTGAGCTCGCCACAGCTCCATCCATCAGTGCACTTGAACGGCCCTCCCTGACCCGCGCCAGGATTCACTGTCTGCGGCCACGGCGCTTTCCCTTTCCAATAAGCCCTCTGACCCCTGGCTCAGAGATAGGAGTGCAGCGGCCCACGGCAGCTCTGCTACTTATAAATAGGCAAACACCTGCTGATCTGTGCTAAGCTACCTGACATTGAGGCAGTTTGGGCTGCAGAGGGCTGGGGGCAGAGGGCAGACAGATTTGCCGTTGAGGAATCAAACTAGGAAGTGTCTATTCTAAATAAAGAAATCTGGCTGTGTTTTCATTCAGTGGCTGACAGAGCAGCTGCCGTCCCGGGAGCCTTCCAAGGGGGCCGCCTCGAATTAGGTCAAAGTGATAAGCTGTTCTGGAGACTTCTGGGCCTTGTTCTGAGGCCCCAGCTAGAACCATCCTAGAATCTAAAAGGTTATCTTCAAAGGACAAGGGCCTACACCACCTCCACTGCAGCTTGGCCTAGTATTCCATTTCACGTGGCGTCTCCTATACAGGGTTTCCCCCTCCGTCCACATTTCCCGGGGCTGTGGACATTGGCACACCCCCAGGAGAAAGGAGTGCAAGAAGGGGTCTCCAGGGGAAAAAAAAAAGTGATGTGGGAGTTACATCATTCAGGCTACGTGAGGCGACATTTAAAAAAAAAAAAAAGAAAAACACTCCTATTTTCCCTCAGTTACCAGGAGATTTTTTCGGTCAAAGTGTTCGAACATAATAGGTGGATAATTGCCTCCATTATTTCCCTTGGCTTTCTGTGGATAGACACAGCCAAACATATTGACAAGTTCTTATCATCCTACTAACCTTGGTGGGTATTTTGTTGCTTCTCTCCTAAACCCAGCAGTAAATTTACTGCTTGTGATAAGGTAAAACAACCTCGTGGCATCCCATCTGCCCTCTGCCTACAGGCAAAGTGGGCAGCCAGCCTCTGCGGTGAGATATAAGGTCGTTCTTCCCACGCCGAGGATCTCTCCAACCAGTCATGATGATGTCAGATATTCCCACCACCAACACGGTGGGAAGGGACCCGAGTTCCAGCTCCAACTCTGCCATGACTTGCTGTGTGACCTGGGGCAAGTCACTGCCTCTCTCTGGGACTCGGGTAGCTTCCAGTAAAATGAGAAGGTCAGTCTGAGTGGACTCCCTAAGCAAGTTCCTCGTCAAAATCACCAGCGGTACTAATTGATATGCGGATTTCAAGCCCCAGTTCAGACTTACTGAATCAGACTGAATGTTAGGGGCCACTGCATCTGTCTGTCCCCAGAACCCCCAGGGATGCCACTGTGCAGGCAGGTTTGCGATCCAGTGAACCAGATGACCTCAAGGCTGCTTCTGCCTCTGACGTTAGGTGGTTTGATACCTCCCTCGGCATTTCTATATTTTATCTCGAAGAGAGGTGCTCCCCTTTACCGCCCCCAACCCTATGCAAAGGGGGGGGGCACTCTCTCATCAGGAGCCCTGAAGGCTTCCACCATTCACTTGTCGGACATTGAATAGTCCTTTGAGGACAGGACCCAGGAGGAAGGGGTACACACATTATTGTTGGGGAAGGGGGCCAGGAGAGAGAAAAGCAACAGTAGCAACAACAGAAAAATGGGGGGCTAGATCTGCCTGAAGGTCAAGGCAGCCTGAGACCCCACTGAGGACAGAGAGGACATTGACGTATTATAGGGACCGCACTTGAGGCTTATGTTCCCTGGGGTCGTCTCTGCCTCAGCCCAGGTAACACAACGCAGAGGGCTGCAGCCACACTGGGGAACAGCCTGCTTTTAGCTGGCGAGGTCTTATGTTTCCTGAGGTTGGTACTAGTCAGCAAGGGCGTGAACCCATCTCTCTCCACCACTGGGACCATCTGACCTCAGTCCCTGGGCCCAAGCATGACTCGGGCCAAGAGACCTATAAGAAGCACTGGGCCTTGCATCAGGACACTCTAACTTTGGGGGAAGCTTTGAACTAGGGTCCTCTTCTCATAGCTGGCACCCTGCGCTCTTTTGGCGATCAAGAGTCCCCATCTCCTGCCAGTTTTATCCCCCGACTCTGCTGCCCTAGATCCCTAACTCCCTGGCTCTGGGCTTGAGTCCGCATTCATTATTCATTCTCCACTCACCCGTTATTTACTAAGCACTTACTCTGACCTGGCCCTGGGTTAATTAGGCCAAATGGAAGCAAAACAGGCATGGTCCTGGCCCTCAGGAAGCCAACGGGCTAGCACAGTGATTTTCAACCTTATCAGAATCAACACCTCTTTTTTTTAATCATAAATGTCTTTGGTTGTACCCCTTTATTATCCTGAAATTAAAATCATAGATATAATAACCTGCATGCCTATATAAGTTCAAGAAGATCAAGAAATCTCCTGCCACACAAAGAGGAAATGAAAGTAATCCATAATCAACTACAATATATTTAAATATGTAAATGCTCATGCAGGACGACACTGAAAAGCTAAACGAAGGAGGCAGAGGCGTGTGCTTTCATCTAGAAGCCCCACAAAAGCAACAACTACAAACACAAACTGGTAAGGGATGTTGCATGGACGACTCGAATTCCAAAAGCAACATCACTACTGTCAATGTGATTTTTGAAATGGTGAACGACTCTGGATAAACCTCAGGGAGAAGGAAAAAAAAGTTTGATCTTCCCTCTCTTTATACAATAGTTTCATTAAAACTGTGTGTGGAGGTGGGAAAGCAAAACCTTTTGTGCATATATGTAAAATATTTACAGTACACGTTCTGATCATTATAAGTGGGGTTTCCACGTCCACGGAAGTCCAACAGAACATTTGAAAATCATGCGGGACGCTGGACTATTCTTCATTTTGCAAGGCTGTCCTGGGCAGTGCAAGACATCTAGCATCTCCCTTTCCTGTCCACTAAATGACCTCAAGAATTTCCCCAAAGTCCCCTAGGGGGCAGTATCGACTCACTTTCGAGTCACTGGTCTAGTCTTTCAGTTTCCGTAGAATCGGGGCTTTGTCTGGTCTCCCCAGATTCCCATCCTCTTCACCCCTGCCCCCAAGGAATGGAGTCCCATCCTTGCTACCAGTGTCTGCTGGACTCGTAAGCCTCACCCCCTCTTGATCAGTTCGGCTAGGCTGGGTAGGACTGCTGCTTCAACCGAAGGCAACTGCTAGTCTGGATTACAACCTGTTGTTGCCACTCCCTTTGGGTGACCTCACTGAACTCAGCCCTGGCAGTAGAGTCTCCTACCTCATGCCAAGGGTGCCGCTACTTGCAGATGGCAGCCCTTCAACTCTGTAGCTCAGCCCCCCCGGCCCCCCTCCATCCCCACCCCGGGCCGTTGGTAATCAGTAGGACAGGTCCAAGTACAGCCAGGTTAGAACTTGGGTCTCACCAGATCCCTGTGGTCTTTTGCCCGCAGCTAGATTCCCTTAGGATACTGAAAGACAAAAGCATTCTCTTCTGCAAATAGGAAGACAAAGAGAGTTGGCCACTCTTGCGGCTTTCCTATACCAGTCTTTAAACAGCTTTCTCATCAGCATCACACAGAGAGCCCCCAAACATCTGAGAAGCCAGCCTAGTTCCCTGCAGAGCACTATAGCCAAGAGTGTGTGCTCTGGAATCAGACAGACCTTGGGTTCAAGTCCAAGGTCTACCTCATACCGCTGAGCGACTTTAGGAGCTTTACTTAGACTCCCTGAGCTGAAGTTTGTTCATTTGGAAAAAGATGGCAATAATAATGGTACCTACCTCCATAGTGTCCTTCTAAGGATGAAATGAAACGAATGCCCATGAGATGCTTAGCAGAGTGCCTGGGCGCACAGCAATCCACCCGAAAATGATAGTTACTGTTGCTGTTCTGGGAATTACATGGTGTGCACTGAAAACTGGCTTTTGCTGACTTGACTTGTCCCATTCTGCATGTTTCCACTTTATCTTCCAGACCAAGTTAGAAGTTTTTGTGAGGCTGACCAGGATGGGACTGCATCTGGGTTGAAGTTCTATCTGCTGAGAAATACCAAGCTGGAAAAATCTTAAGGGCTCTCATCACCCAGGCAAAAAGAATGATTTTTAAATTTTTTGTATCCTATCTCATCCCACAAAGACAATATGAGAAGTAGTCATTGAGCAGACCAGAATTGGGGAGCAGGATTAATTAGGAACTATATTTAAATATGGCATCCACTTTCTTGTCTGAATTGGTGTCTGGCACAGTTGGCCGCATGGTTAATCACCTCAAGTCGTGTCTGCACGGTGCCAGAGATTTTGGAGGAAAAGGGAAAAACACAATCAATCATCCAGGTGCCAAAGAGAGCATTCAGCTCCCGTGCAGAGACGATATTTAAAAAGTCATCTCAGTGCAAGCAGCTAGGTTAAGGCAACAGACATCTTGAAGGTTCTAAGCCGTTTGTTTAGCATTAACAAAGGGTCTCGAACAACCCAGAAACCACTGAAGGGAACATCCAGACATCCGTTAATCGGTCAATATTTACTGAGCACCTACTATGTGTGTGGCACTGTGCAGGCTCTAGAAAGCAGAGGAATATAAGAATCAGTCTAGAACCTTCCCTTGAAGGTTGCTATCTAATTGGGGAGTGGTGGGAGGGTGGAGAGAACGAATTCCTAGACAAAGCAATAGAAAGCCCATCAGCTAGGTCTTTCAGAGTAAGCTAACATCCTTTAGTTGCTGTAATTACAGTCTCACAAAATCAAGCAACCCAGATGTTCTGCTATTTGGTGAAAGAAAAAGCCAGTTGAGCTTATTGAGGTGCCTGTTTGACTTTACAAGGCCTCAGATAGAATGGTTTAAAACCAGATCTGGTGTCTGGCAGATCTGGGCTTAAGTACTGGCTCTGCCACTTTACCAGCTGTGTGACGTTGCCCAGGTTGCCTAACCTCTCTGAGCCAGTTTCCCCCTGTGGAAATTGAAGGTAATGACAGTACTTCCTTCAAAGGATTGTTGTGAGGATTAAAAGAGATACCTTATCTGAAGCACTTGGCATAGAGCCTACCTCATAGTTAATGTTCCCGAAAAAGGCAGCTTACTATAATCATTAAAAGAGAGAAAATGGCCATCACTAGCATTGGCCAAAGACATCTAGAAAGTCTGGAAAAACAATTCCAGCCTCTCCAATTAGCAGTGAGGGCAGGTTCTCCTCCCCTCCTTGGAGCGCTAGCATTCTCAGGGAAGAGCCAGCCAGGCCTGGTAAGACAGGGAGGTAAAGAAAGCATTCCCACGACAGCTTCTCCTCCCCCAGGTTAATCTGGCTTTTATGCTGCCACCTACTAGCCCAGAAGGAGCTCCCTTCTGCCATTGAGGCCCCTCTCTGGGAGCTCTTGGTCATCCAATTTCAACATTCCTCCCTTTACAACCTCCCTTTGCAATTTGACATCCTACATCTCCTTCCCTGAGGTATAACAACACAAGAAAGGATAGAAACATTGTAATGTGACCTTTTTAAAAAGAATGACCTGTATGTAAAAATCCATCAGCACCTCTTAAAAAATGCATATACACAAAACCCCACAAAAGGCTCTGACTCATGCTTGGGAGAAGCAACGGGCACACCTGAATAGATTTTTCTAATTTGACTGGCAAAAATGTATCTTTGAATCTCCCATCACAGTATGTAGTTTCCGCCCCAAAAGGAAACACTTTGGGTTATTAGGAGAAATCATAATGGCTGTTCCGACAGAATGTGGATGACAGAATCTGCTTCCGAAAATGCTACCATGTGTAGTATTTTGTTGTTTCCTGGTTATTAATACAATACATTTTTGCCTCTGAGTCAAATGTTTTTACTTATGCCAAGAAAAATCGTGAGTTACAGGAAATCTAACAGGCTTAATTAGTGAGGAGTTTAACTTAAGCCAGTGGTTTTGCAATCACCCAGCCCAAGTCAGGCTCACTCCCCGCATTTAATGGGAAATAAATGGTCAGAAATGGCCTTTAGCAACCCTGTTAGAGAAAAGGCACACGAGGGGCATACCAGCAAGGCTGGCTCTCCCGAGGTAAAAATGGCAGGTTGAGGTCACTGTGATTAGCAACAGCACTTTTTGCATGCAGGTTACTATTACATGTGTTACCTGTTGCTTTGCTTTCAACTTTCTGTAATTACAGTTTCTTCTGGTCAGATTGTGCTGCTTTCCCTGCCTTTTACCAACCAGCCCACTTGGGAGAAAGTCATTCATAGCCCCTTGAGTTTGCCCTGTAAGTTTATTTTAAAAGGCAAAGCTTCTTAGCCCAGCCAAATGAAACTGATTAGAAAAGTTCACCATAGAAACGGGAGACCTATTACGTGTAATGGCTGAGCTCTCTGCAGCTGGATCCTAAGCGTTAGGCCACAATTTCAGAATGAAAGAAACTTTAAAGGCTTCGGAAGATAGCCATGAAGACGATTAAGGGATTGGAAAAGAGGCTCTAGGGGAAAAGGTGAAAGGTATTAGGATTAGGAGGACGATTTAGTCCCAAGAGAAAAAACAAACAAAAAAGAATGAAGTAGGCCGACCAGCTGTTCTTCCTTGCTATTGATGGCACAGAATACATGAATGGCAGCGCGAGATACTTTAGGTTAGATGCAAGAAAGAACTTCACAACAATGCATCTCCTTCAACACTAAAGGCCATTCATTCTTCAGTCCTAAAACATTGGTGGAGCCCCAAGCACATGTTGGACTGTGTGCTGGGCGCTGGAGAAGTTCACAGGTTAATGAGGGAGAGACTGCAAATAGATCATTACAAGACAGTGGGATGCATTCTGCAATAAAAGGAATTTGGAATGCTTTGGATTTTAAAAAGGCCAGAGGGTGCATATAGCATAATATTATATATCACCTCCAGTGGGGTCTGAGACAGCACCCAGTAATCAAGTACATTGATATTTAGGGAGCAAAAACACATGAATATTCACACAGGGTGTGATAAAGAAAGACTATAAATAGCCTCATGCCAGTTCAGGTTTTGCTGCCAAATGAGTTTGCCATAAACTTACAAAAGGCCCTCAGTTTTCAGAGCTTTGGGGGCTTGGGAAGGATAGACATGGGAGTGTGGATCTGTGTGCAGGGAGTCTGGTCTAGCAGCAGGACTTGAGAGAGACAGGGGACTTTTGGCTGTAGGCAGAGCTTGTGTCTCTAATGTGCTCTGCGGCCTCGGGACCATGGACACATTTTGAGGAAGATGGCTCTGTGTGTGTGTGTGTCTGTGTGTCTGTGTGTGTGTGTCTGTGTGTGTGTGTGTCTGTGTGTGTGTGTGTGTGTGTGTGTGTGTGTGTGTGTGTGTGTGTGAAGCAGGGGGAACCTCCTCATTACCTCTCAGGTCAAGCCCACTTTCAGGGCCTATATATATATAACGTGGCCCCTGGCAACATGTCCCGAAGGAATTAACCAAATGGTCAGTCCTTGGTTTTTGTTATGATTATGATGATTTCAAATACTTGGCCCCATGGTCCCTATGGGCAAGGCCACAGAATTTCAGGATCAACATCCACCTACTGCATGGATAATGGAGCTCCTCAAGAGACAAATCGAAAAGCCTACAGGGAGGGGCACCTGAGCGCCTGCTTCTCTGGACCGGGGACCACCAGTTACCCTCTACCAGCCAAGTGGCTTCACTTAGGGGCTAACCTCCCTTGAGGGGGAACAGACAGTGAACCCTGCCACACCCTCAGAAGTTGTTTGCTTTCCGAAGGAAGGGGGCTGGTCCTTGAGCTCGGTCTCCTGTTCCCAGTCAGAAAAAGGAGACCCCCTTCAGGGGCCGTTTTGTGCTACTACCCACCTACCTGCAGCCGTCACCTACACCTAAAGCTGAGAGACACCAAGGCGCTCTTTCTGTCTTTAGACCCCCTGCCCCCCAGAGTATGGCCTCCTCCTTGGTCCTCCTCTCTGCCCTCTGGGAATCCAAGCCCACATCATTTCAGGATGAGCTCAGCCTACAACCACTCCCTCTGAGGCCTGGCTTCCCAACCTTGGTGATTCCAAAGTTCACATCTGTTGCAACACACAGGGCCCACCCTAGGCAAAACTGAGCCGGAGACACCCCTGCTTGCCTGGCTTTCCTCTTCCCCAGGGAGTCAGCTCCCTATAACCCTTCCCTCTCCTCCCCCTGACAGGAAAGGCTCTGGTAAAGGAATCTGCACTCAGATGTAAATAATAACCCTGCCTGGCCCAGGCATCCCTGCCAGACCACCCTAGGCAGATGGACTCAGAGGAATCATCCACTGATGGTAGAGATGGTGGCAGCAGTCATGGGCCAACAGGAGGTGTCTGGGGGCGGGGGGGAACCTTCTCAGCATCCATCAGATTACGATATGGGGCCGTCAAGTCAGCCCTCACCGTTCTCGTTGTAAGACGGACTGCGGTGACACTCCTCAGAGGAATGGACCCTGCTTTCTGAATTCAAATCAGCTCGTGCAGTCAGACAGAGTCAGAGAATATCTAGAAATGGGATTGGCCCCAGGAAGTCTGACGGGTAGTTGTGCTAAAAGTTGAGGATGCCGGAGGGAGGCACTGGGAAAGGAAGGGGAGGGTTTGCAAAAGACCTGTTGGGGGACTTCCCGGGTGGTCCAGTGGATGAGACTCCGCGCTCCCAATGCAGGGGGCCCGGGTTTGATCCCTGGTCGGGGAACTAGATCCCACATGCATGCCGCAACTAAGAGCCCACATGCCGCAATGAAAAGATCCTGCATGCCGCAACTAATACCCAGTGCAGCCAAAATAAGTAAATAAAATATTTGAAAAAAAAAAAAAAGAAGACCTGTTGGTGAGGTGAGGAAAGAGCAGCGGGGGAAGAGAAACCTGGATGGCAGTGGGCAGGAAAGAGTTCACATTTTTTGAGTGCTTATTTTGTACTGGACACAGTTGCTGTGTTGTCGCATGTCATCCTCACAACCACCCTAGGAGATGAGAAGTAGTATTAGATCCATTTTACACAGGAGGAAACAGAGGCTCACTGAGGTTCAATAATTTGTGGCAAATCACACAATCCATCCCAGAATGGTGGAGCCGAATTCAAACACTTGTTGTTCTGACTCCAGTGCCCTCAGCCCTCTGAGGGAGGGGCCCAGCATCTTGGGGTTGTGGGAGGAGCCTCCGTGGTGTCTGTTGAAAGACGTGCCCAGACAACCTGCCCCCCCCCCCACTTCACCATAACACAGAAGCACCCACACAGCTCCTGCAGGGGCCACCCACTCCTGGGTTAAAAATTGCATTCAGGGAGGGCACCATTAACATGTAAACATGTGCTCTGGAAAAGGTTAGCACAGCCCAGAAGTCAAGGTCTTAGAGGAGTTGGGAAGGACAAAGCTCCCAATGGGATGGGCTACCTTGTAGGAGCCATAGCGGGGGCTTACAGGGGTGGGTGACACTGTGGCACTGAGTCCCCGAGGTACGCTGGGAGTCTGAAGACACTGAAGACAAACTTGACTTAGTTACTGTTTTACCCAGGGCTGGCCCCGTCCTCCATACACACAAAGGAGAGAAGGCATTGGAGACCAACAGCCTAGGTCCAATCATGGCTTTGCAACCTCCCAGCAATGTGACCCTGGGCAAGTCACTACTCTGAATTTCCATTTCCTCATTTGTAAAATATGGATGGACATAAAAACATCTCCTTCAGCATGAGATCGTGCATGTAAAACATTCAGCACGACGCCTGGTACTTAGTAGAAACTCATTAAGTATCAAGTCCATCTGGCCTGTTCTTACCACCCTCTTGGTGGAAAAGGGAGACCAAATTTGGAAGCCCTGAAAATAGCCTCTGAAGATAACCGGGGACTAGGACATTCATGAATTCATTCAACACGCAAGCCCTGAATCCCTCCTTTCTATTCTGGAGAGTCAGACATGGAAAAAAACCAGTCTTTGTTCTCAAGGGGCTCACGCTCTAGTGGGCAAAGATCCAACACACTACTGCCATGCGTTGGAACACATTATAATAGAGGCAGATCTAGGAGGGCTAGGGGGACTCCTGAGGGTACTGAGAAAGCTTCCCAGAGAAGAGATCTGAGCTAGAACTTGAAGGAGAAGTAGCAATTGTTAGGCAGGCAGGAAAAGAAAGTATATTCCAAGTGAAGAGAATAGCATATGTTAAGTAACAGAACATGGCAGGTTTAGATGGAGCTGGAACGGTGAAGATTGGTGAGACATCACCCTGGAGGAAGAGTCAGATGGGGTAGAGGATTCTTGTGCGAAGAGAGATGATATTAAAAATGTATAGGGGCTTCCCTGGTGGCGCAGTGGTTGAGAATCTGCCTGCCAATGCAGGGGACACGGGTTCGAGCCCTGGTCTGGGAGGATCCCACATGCCGCGGAGCAACTAGGCCCGTGAGCCACAATTACTGAGCCTGCGCGTCTGGAGCCTGTGCTCCGCAAAAAGAGAGGCCGCGACAGTGAGAGGCCCGCGCACCGCAATGAAGAGTGGCCCCCACTTGCCGCAACTGGAGAAAGCCCTCGCACAGAAACGAAGACCCAACACAGCCATAAATATAAAAATAAATAAATAAATAAATAAATAATTTAAAAAATGTATAATAACCAGTATGGCATAGGCATGAAACACTTCGAAAAAACCCTGTGGCCATAAACAATAAGTAAGGCCACAATGGGGCCTCTCAGGAAGGGATTCCTCATATTTAGAACAGTTTTGGCCACTGAAGTGAATATAGGTGGATAATTCATGCATTCGCTATTACTGAGGCTTCCATGCTATTTGAATGTTTAGCCTGACATTGACAGTAATATCTGGCATACAAGATATATGTGCAGTGGCACGTAATACTGTTTTACAGAAGCAATTTTCTAAGTTGCATCCATATCTGTAGAGAAGAGATGCTTTACTATCCTGCCAGAACTTGGGTGCCTATTCAGCAAACTGCCAGGGAGGAAGAGTGTAGTATCTTCCTAGCTTCCCTAAGTGTGTAGGCCACTGCCACACGTGTCACCTGTCCCTGATCAATGTTGAATTGCTGTAATGTAGTCGGTTGAATTGAATGTCTTTCCTTTGAAATTTGATCCCTGTCAATTTCTTTTAAATGTCTTAGCTAATCATTCGAATTAACTCACCTCTTCCCCTTCTCCTATTCGTTGCCTTTGCTAATAATAATAATGTCAGATAGTCTTAGGTTAGAGAAGGAACATTTCTTAAATTATCTTTGGACCCCATAGAGCTCCCTCTTCATTAATTATCTTCCGATTCCCCCTGAGTCATCCATGGTCATCCCACACCATCGTCTGATGCTAGCATGGATTTTATTGTCTGACCTGTTGTTTTTCTAAGCCTCCCAAGTGAGAGAATCAGTAATGCAGTCTCAGCGCACAATGAGGTTATATTAATCATTTATTTGTAAGGGAACCAGGTCACCTTTCACGTCAGCTCTCCTAACATGTCAATTTTTAACACGTCTAACATGAAACAGCCCACAAACAAATCAGTTCCATCTAGGTAAAGGCATGCAAGCAAATGTTTTTAGAAAATTAGTAAGAACAAAAATGATGTGTTTTTTTTCACCGTAGTTTAGTCCTAACCAAGTCAATGTGACCAGGGTCATCTCCACCTGCTGTAGGTCATGAGGGCAAGTTCAACATTGTGTCTGTAGGAAGTGAGAGCCCAGGGTTTAGGCTTTGGAGCCAGACCAGCCTCTGTTTAAATTTCAGCTTTACCTCTTGCTTGCTGTGGGTCTTAGGCACGTTTTTTAACCTCGCTGGGTCTAGGTAAGTTGGGGATAAAAATACCTACCTGTGGGGTTGTTGTGAGGATTGAAGGTAAGGGATGGAAACTGGAGGGTGCTTAGCGCAGTGCCTGGCAGCGAGCAGACACTCATTAAGTGGTAGTTATTATTATTGTTACTGTGCATCCATTATAAAGCGGAAAGAACTCGAGACTGTGAGTCAGGGGCCTGGGTTCTGTTCTTAGCTGTACCACTAATGAGGCAAAGACACTGTCTCCTCTCTGGACCTCAGACACTCTGTAAAATGAGGAGATTTGCTGAGGGGTGGCTAGCGTGTCACATGGGTTCCACCATTCTCCTCATCAACATTCACGACAGGCATCAATAATCAATCACAGCACTCATTCCTGTGGAGCAAACACATAGACTTGGAATCATCCTCAATGCCGGATCCCGCATAGCCTCTACTGCTCAGTTAAAATTGGCAAGTGAAATGAAGCTTATTTGCCTTCCCTGAATTAAGTGGCCTCAGACGTACGCTTTAGTGCAAACATTCTGTGGCTCTGTGGAAGAAGTGCCTTCTGATAGTTTGCAAGCCAACTCCAAGATGAAGTGAAGGGCTCCAGGTTCAGAGAGTGACTTCCCACCTAATGAGATGGAAACAAATAATTCAACCCAAAGGTGTAATGCAATAAGAGCAACCTGGATTTATGTCTGTTTCTTCTGCTGTGTCCTAGCTCTGTGACCTTGGGCAAATCACTTAACCTCTCTGAGCGCCAATTTTCTCATCTGTAAAAACGGACCTAAGACGGTTATGTAAGATGTTAACATTCGGGGAAACTGAGTTGTCCTTGCAACTGTTCCGTAAATCTAAAGTTATTCCAAAGTTTAAAAACATTTCATTTTTAAAACGTAGGCAGAAGGGCAATTACCTTGAGGGACTGTGAAGATGAAATGAGATAAAGTGTGGAAAGCATGAAGTTCGGTGCTTTTCTTTTTCCCCTCCCAGACATCTCCCTTCACCTACACCTGGGAACTTGCTGAACACCTGAGGAATCAGCAGGTATGTTTTCTGGATTGTGATGCCAGCAGGTTCACCGGCTTGACGGCATTGCAGTTCAGAGCCTCGTTGCCAAGCCGAAACCCTGCAGGCAAGAAGGTTGGGTTTACACGGTCCTGGGATCCAATGAATGTGTCACACGTTGCCAGAAAGCAAAGTGGCCTATCTTTGTTGGACTCTGAGTGAGGGGCGGGGGGAGTGGGGCAGAGACGTGTGCAGGGGGGTGCGAAATAAGAGAACTGGGTAGAATCTGGATAAAACTTGCAGGTAGCTAGTCAGGGAAGCAGGTTCATGCTCCAACTGCACCCTCCTACTTGCAACTCTTTCCTGCTGTCTTTGGGTAAAAGCACTTTTTCCAGATAGACCCTGTTAGATCCAAATAAATTGGAGGTGGGGGGCAGAAGGAAGAGTATAGAATCAGCCATTAGGTTCATGCAGGTCCCGGGCCTGTTTTCCCACAATCCATCCCTTCCTCTTCCCTTCTCTGCTCATACGGTAGCAGGAGAGGGACAGAGAGGGGAGGGGGACGAGTGGACCCTTGTAGGCTGTTTCCCAGGCTCCCAATGGAAGGCACTGGTAGGACATTGGAAGGAGGAAGAGAGAATCTGGGGCATTTCTCTCCTTCCCTCTCTGCCTCATGTGATGTCCGCAGCAGTGACTGTGTCTGTCTTGTGGCTCTAGTTTCCACTGGGCCACCCAGACCCTAGGTTGGGGCGTAGGAGCTCCTTGCTGTGGCTGATCTCTGGGTGGCCTCACGGTCCCCTGTTTGGCACCCAAGCTCTCTCATCAGCTGGGTAAGCAATCCCCTGCGCTGAATTCCTTCTCCCTTGAATATTCAGTGGTTCCTGTTGTCCCAGACTGATCAATCCTCCACTGGCCCACAGCCAGGATTCCTTCTCTCCACTAGCCAGTTTTCATTTTGGAATGCAAGGCTCTGAGAGACTTATCTGGCAAATCTCGGTGGGAGATGAAGGGTAGTGGAAGAGGTCTGGGGAATTAGAGATGGAGGTCAAGCTCGGGAGAGCCCCGGTACCTAAGAAGTCTCTGAAACGAGAAGGGAGCCAGAACAGAAAAGCAGCGGAGCTAGTTTTACTGCTTCTCGAATTTGCCCTGTCTCGACCTGTGGGAGTCCTCTGCTTTGGCAGAGAGCAAGTCAAAGCCTAGAAAGAGAAGAGAGATGAACGCCACCCCCTGCCCCGCCCCTCTTGGGGCGGGCCTGCCTGTAGCCAGCGGCTGCATTCCAGTCAGATGGAGGAGAACAGTCCCACTTAGCCCCTCAATCAGGCAGTCACAATGGGCCATGATCAGACTGTCCCAGGGAGAAGATTTGCTTGAGGCTGAGTGGCAGGATTTCAACAGTAACAGAAACTATGCAGGACTGTCCCCAGGACTGGGGTCCTTTCCCTTAATTTCCTTGCAAAATGTGTTTGGGGCTGTATGGACCCAGCTGCAGTGCTCGAGTCTCATTCATCAGCTACTAATTGACTGCGTGACCTTGGAGAAAACAGGGAGAGGGCAGTTAGGTCCTCTGCCTACCTAAGGGGACAAATTTTGAGTACCTGATACACATCAAACTGTTATTCCAGCTAGGAGGAGGTACAAGAACAGATGCCTGAGAAATGTTTCCTGCTGGGGGCCAGGAAAGAAAGCAGAATGGAGGAACTACTCTGTAGTGCCCAAGAGCGTGGTTTTAAAGAAGTTATTGTTAGTTTGGTTAGGGGCAATGGCAATATTGTCATTGGATATGAAAATATCCCTAATTTTTTGAGATGTGTCATCAAGCATGTAGAGGTAAATGATATAACACCTGGAATTCCTTTCCAAATATTTAGGCCAGGTATAAAAGAAAAGAGAAAAACAAAGGGAGATAAATAAAGCTAAGATGAAGAAATCTTGATAGCTATTGAATCTGGTAATGGGTACATATATAAAGGAATTCTTCTCCATTACAGAATATTACAAGATATTTAGCGTAGTTCCCTGTGCTATACAGTAGGTCCTTGTTGTTTATCTATTTTATATATAGTGGTATTATACTATTCTACTTTTGTGCGTATGAAAATTTTCATAATATAGTTTTTAAAGCATGTATTTTAGAGTCAGGCCTGGGTTTGACCACATTCATTCGGGCAACAAATGTGTAAGAAGTCATACTGACTACCAGGTCCTGTGTTTTGACTCAGCAGTGGTGGGTGGAAGGAGCACAAAACAGACCAAGTCGGGATTCTCAAATGGAGGAAAGGCTTTTGATGTTAGATGGCCGGAAAAAAAAATGACAGATGTCCACCTCCTCTCTGTAGGCTCTTTCTAATCTGCCTCTGCTGTTTCTGAAGCAACTTTCTGCTTGAAAGGCCAGAGTGCTTTCTGATGAATTCTCCCATGATCCCTAGAAGGACACAGGAGCTCTCTTTTGTGACCTGTGCTGCTGTAGCCAGTGGCTGGGCAAGGAGGAAGTCCTCCCTAGGGAGGACCACTGCCATCTGGGGTGGGCTGCACTTCCAGTGCCCTGAGCAATTCACATAGGCCCACCCAATCCTCGCTCCCAGGAGATTCTGGACCTTCTGTGGGACACTCCTGAGTCACAAGCCAATCGCCCTTTCCCTCCCTCGCCTGTCTCTCTCCCTCATGCCTGCCCAGGATTGTGTACTTGAAATCACGTGGGCAATGAGGCCATCTCAGAAGTTAGACAGACCTGCGTTTGAATCCTGGCTCCACAAACTGACTACCAGTGTGACCTTTTAGCAAGTCACCTCCATTGCCTCTTCTGTAAAATCGTGACAAAACGGCACCTCCCTCACAGGGTCGTGTGAGGGTTAGTGAGGAAATGCAAGGAAAGTGCTTACACAGTGCCAGGTACAAGGTAAGCCTTCCCAAACCTGGGTACTGCTATTACTGAGGGAGAGGAGAGGAAAGAGATTATTCTCTGCCTGGGTGGGAGGGGGGACAGGAGTTGAAGTATCTCTGAGTCACAGCCCGATCATCCAGAGCTCAGGGCTCTTCTTTCACGTAGTCCCTGAGGCAAAAGACCTGATGCACCTCTTCACTAGGGAGAATACAGAGGCCCCGGATGAGGTGGAAACCCTCTGGCCTGGGGGGCACCCTAGGATTTTACAGGAGACCCAAGAAGGAAACCCAGTTCTGAGCTCACGCCAAAGGTTTCAGGCTAATTCCAACAAAGCACCCCAGAAGCAACCCTCACACATTCCCTGCCTTCCAGACCACATGCTTTGCCCAGACCCCAACAGTTATCTAGAAATTGCCCTTGACTTGAGCAGGCTCTTTGGCCCTGCAGTGTTCTAGAACCAGAAGCCCCAGCCAATAGCTCAGCATCTGGGACTGCGAGCCTGGGATAGCGGGTGGCGGGCCCGTGCCAGCTGAATGAATCACACGTAGCCCCCAGCTGCTCGGCATATGCTGGCTGGACACACTGAGGGATGGCCTGCTCTCCCTGAAGGCCAAGTAAGATGTCACAGAAGCAACCTTGACGTGCAGTTTGCAGATTCCACTTTCCAGGTGAAGGGACAGAAGCTCAGAGAGCTTAAGTGTATCACCCACCGCAGTCCAACTCATGTGCAAGAGCTGGCCTGCAGGCCTCCGCATCCTCCAACCAACGTCCTTGCCCTTGACTCCCCGCTGTCTCTGAGGGTAGCTTTGTGGCAGACCCGTCTCAGGCCAGGGTGGGCCATTGGCAGGATGAGGAGAGAAGAGGGATGATTCCTAGAAGAAGAATCCCCCTTTTCAAGAGCAGTGTGACTTGGCCCTGGTGTGTTTGTACATTTGTTTTATTTTTTTATTTGTAGTTCCCCTCATTTATTTATTTATTTATTTAACATCTTTTTTGGGGTATAATTGCTTTACAATGGTGTGTTTCTGCTTTATAACAAAGTGAATCAGCTATACATATACATATGTCCCCATATCTCTTCCCTCTTGCGTCTCCCTCCCACCCTCCCTATCCCACCCCTCTAGGTGGTCACAAAGCACCGAGCTGATCTCCCTGTGCTATGCAGCTGCTTCCCACTAGCTATCGATTTTACATTTGGTAGTGTATATATGTCCATGCCACTCTCTCACCCTGTCACATCTTACCCTTCCCCCTCCCCGTGTCCTCAAGTCCATTCTCTATGTCTGCGTCTTTATTCCTGTCCTGCCCCTAAGTTCTTCATAACCATTTTTTTTTAGATTCCATATATATGTGTTAGCATACAGTATTTGTTTTTCTCTTTCTGACTTACTTCACTCTGTATGACAGTCTCTAGGTCCATCCACCTCACTACAAATATCTCAGTTTCGTTTCTTTTTATGGCTGAGTAATATTCCATTGTATATCTGTGCCACATCTTCTTTATCCATTCATCTGTCGATGGACACTTAGGTTGCTTCCATGTCCTGGCTATTGTAAATAGAGCTGCAATGAACATTGTGGTACATGACTCTTTTTGAATTATGGTTTTCTCAGGGTATATGCCCAGTAGTGGGAGTGCTGGGTCATATGGTAGTTCTATTTTTAGTTTTTTAAGGAACCTCCATACTGTTCTCCATAGTGGCTGTATCAATTTACATTCCCACCAACAGTGCAAGAGGGTTCCCTTTTCTCCACACCCTCTCCAGCATTTATTGTTTGTAGATATTTTAATGATGACCATTCTAACTGGTGTGAGGTGATACCTCATTGTAGTTTTGATTTGCATTTCTCTAATGATTAGTGATGTTGTACATTTGTTTTAAATAAGCACATGTTGAAGGTTTTATGTAAGTCATTCGTGAGGAAATCAGATACCACAACTGGTACGAAAGAGAACTGAAAATAACACACATTTATAGTCAGGGAAGGAGTGTTAAAATGAATTTACAAATGGATGTAAAACAGGAAAAACTGGTCAATATTCACAGCAATAATCAATTGTATTCCACCAGACACTGGACGTATACAATCCCCAGAGCCTCCAGAATTACGTTGAGAAGATAGCCAGTCATTTCTTTTGCTCATTTCACGATCTTCTATAATTATCCGTACACCTGGAAACTGCAGAGATGTAGGGGGGTCTTGACCTGACTGGTGCTTTTAATGAAGCAGAGGAAATTTTGGAAGCGTGGGTGCAGTGATGATAGAGGAGAGAGCACGGGCCCTGGGAATATGGGAGGGCGGGACTTGAAGCCTGGTTTCCGCTCTTCCTAGTGGTGTGGCCTTGGGCAGGGGACTTCATCTCACTGAGCTTCAGTCTCCTCACCTGCAACATGGGAATAAAGACTGGTAGTATATGCCTCATCTCGTTGTTGTGAGGCTCAAGGATAAAGCTAAAGCACCTGGCACACAGTAATTGGTCAAGAATCCTAATAGCCAACATTGAATGGGTGCCCGCTCTAGGCCAGGCACTGGGGTAAACAGTTTACATGCCTTAATTCATTTATTCCTCACAACAACTATGAGGTAAGTACTGTTATTAGCCCTTTTTATAGGCAAGGAAAGTGAGGTTCGAGGAGGTTAACTGGCCCAAGATGATCCAGCTAATTAGTGATGGTACCACTGTTTGAACCCAGGCAATGGACTTCACAGCCCAAGCTCTTAGGTTCTCTACTGCTTCCCTGTTTCCACAGGAGATGTGGTCTCTGGTCAGAGGCAGGCCCAGAAATAGAGGGGCAATGTGCAAATAGCACAAATGTGGTCTTAATCCAGGAAGCAAGTTTCCTGTAAACACAGGCCCCCGTAAAGAAGTTGCAGAAGGGAGACCAAGGCCCAGGCTTTCTTTCTTTTTTTTTTCCATGATTATTATAGTATTTATTTAACAACATTATTAAAGCATTCACACTGCACCAGACACTGGTCTAGGGCTTTACACATATTAACTAATTTAAGGCCCAGGCTTTCTAATCCACCCACAACTCCCAACCCCAGCTCACACTCACGCTCATGTACACACATCACATCAAACCTTTTGATTGATCCTCCTCAGTGCTTCCCAGCCTTTTTAATTCCATGGAAAACATAGAAAAGTATATTTTTAAGGTCCAAGGGCCCTTGCTGCCCCAGGCCCCTCCCAGCCTCTCTGAGGGTTGAAGCGATCAATAGCTTGGTACATCAATTGAGTCACTTTGTTGTAACTCCCAGGTACCTTGTATATACTTCAAGCAAAATGATTTGACTGTATGTTTCCTATCAAACACAGACTCAAAAATCTGTGGAAAGCTGAACACTTAAATCTTCCACTACATTTCAGGCTTTGGACCCCACTTCCTTCCACTCACATTAAGAGTTAGTAGATAAATAACTGCCTGATAGTTGATGTGGTGCTGTACATTTTTAGTCATATTATTTTAAGTGAATAATCAATATGAAATCATTTGTCATTCTTTCCTACAAGCATGGATCATAATAAACTCCTCTGTGATTCACAAGAATGTAAAAATTACCTCCATGGGAATTTTATCTTAATTCAGTATTATTGGTCTTTCTAAGTGAAACATTATCTGTTGCTCTTCTGAACACAGGGTTCATTGATAATTGTTCATTAGAGGAGAAGCATAATATTTTTCATATTTTTTTCAGCCTTTGACAGTCATGGGTAAAAACTGGCTGGGTTCGCATGATGCCAAAAGATCTGGATGAATAAAAAAGGAAGATGTGATATTGTTCAATGACTATGCTGTTTGGTCCATGTACTACTTGCCAACATCTGGGTGTTTGGCCTGAGAGGGTTCAGAGTATTTCCTTTTCATCCACATGTTATGGCTTTGTGTATATAGATGGCTTCTCACTGAACAACTTGGGTGCCTCTATTATGAGGGAATATATGGAAGCAACGAGAAGTTGAAAAGGGAAGGGGTAAGACAAAGGGGAAATTGTGGCAGAAGACATTCCTAAAATGGTTCTGCCACTGCCATGGAGTTGGAGCCCGAGCAAAGGAATTTGCAAATTTTCTACATTAAAGCAGTACTAGGAGGCTGCCATAATGATGTAGAAAAATGTGGTTAGCATAACACAAAACATCAAAAGGGGAAGAGAAATCATCAATATTATACCACTTATCAGAAAAGTGTTGAGTCTAAGTTGGCATCTATTAATCCATGTTTGCCATAGACCGAGGGGGTGCCCCTGAACATGATGGTTGGGGAAACAATGACTTGCCCATGAATTCAGCAGCCCAGGGCCCATGGGGCAGTCACATGGACTCTTAATACACTATTCAATTGTAGCTCTGAATTGAGTTAGTGGACATTCACAGCCTCAGTGTGAATGTGCGGAAAACCAAACAAGGGGATTTCATTCTATAAAAGCAAACCCAGAAAAGCTCGGCAGAAACACTGAAAAGTAGCCCAGAAGAGCAGAGCTTTCAGCACACATTTTAGAACTACAGATCAATAGAAAGTAACTTAAAATTATAGAAGGCAAGAGGCAAAGGGAAAGAGCTTCACGGGGATTCTCTCCCCTTCGCACTCCACAGTGAACCAGTCTCTTTTTGAAGTTGAGGCTACTCTGAAAAACTATGTTCCAGCTGACAAATGTGGAGAGAGGAGAGTGGCGGCCAGCTGCTGTTCTCCACTGACGCTGGCTCAAGGGTAAACAGCTTTCAACAGTCATGGGAAGGAGAGGCCTACTGCAGAAAGGGTTTATAAGAGAGACTCGGGAAGCTTCTTTCTTGAAAGCCATCACGGTCAAACTCTAGATGAAAAACCAAGTTTGCCTTCTTGCCTTGATTGATAAGGCAGTTTGACTGGATTAATCGGCTGCTTGGCTAGAGGGACCAAACAATTTAGTCCATACAGCTCAACCCCTCCAGAAGCTAGACAATGATGCAAGAACTCAACAGAGCCATCTCTATTGTGCTGTATGATAGCACGTGCTACTTCTATTCAGCCCTGTGCTTTTGGGGTCCCCAGCAGGAGGGAGTCTCCTGAGACCTTTTGGGCATGTTCAGTTCACCCAGCTTCAAGATATATAGGAGATTCGATTTCAAGAGAAAAGATTTAAAAGCTACTTCTGAGTCATTACTTCTCAAATATTTTAGTTAAAAGCAGTGCTGATGTTTTTCTTGTCATTCTTCTATGCAATCAAATAGGTAATCAGCATTATTAGAATATATATTTTTCATGCTATTAAATATTATTTGCACTTCGAAATAAAAAAATACAACAGAAAGCTTATAAACATTTTATTTTTTAACCTGAATTGACCCTTATATTTTTTTAAAAAAAGGTTTCACAGAAATGTACAAGGGACCCCATGTTGCCTATATTTATGTACAGTGTAGAAATTCAGCAAGTATTAGTTGAATCTTAAATCCCATCAATTTCTTTTCAAATGATTGTTTAATGTGGGCATGTGTTTTATCTATATATCAATGTAGATACGTTGTGGCACCCTGCCACATACAGCTTGCCACGTTTCTCCACTGGGTCAAGTTTGTGTTTTGTTCAAGTAGAAAAAAAACACAAGTAATGATTAATTGGGGGACAGACACACTTCCAATGCTCTGTGGTAAACAAACAAGCTGACTCAGTGTTCTTGGTGAAACAAAACTTTCTCTAAGAGCCAAGAATCAAATAAACATAGGATGTGTCTACGCTTCTCAGCCTGTTCATTCCAGTTGGAATCATGGTCTGTAATGGCCTGTCTCTTCCTTCCTTCTTTCCTTCCTTCCTATCAAACTCTCAGCATAAGGCTTCTCACCCTTCTGGCTTTGAAGATTGAATACTCTTGAGGACATGGTGAATTCCAGATTAAAAACAAAACTGTGTGTGTGTGTGCTCGTCTGTCTGTTTTGGCTGGGGCTACTGGCTACCCCCATTTGCAAGGGAATGATAAATTTCAGTCACACCCATCAGGATAGGAGCAAGTCAACTTGTGGCAGAGCGAAGTGGCAGAAACAGGACAAAATCCCAGACATTTTGATTCCCAGTCTGGTGCTGTTTTCATTGTTACAAGCAGCCTCATCCACTGATAAAATGCTTTGGCATTTGGATGTAAACCGATGAATGTTTCTCAAGCTGTATTCTACAGAAAAATAGCCAGGCATTAGTAAAGGCTCCTTAGTCTACTAAATTTGAGAAATCCTGCATATTCTATCTTCCCTTGGAGATCTGCAGTGCATGTTAGCATTTGAAAGGCTCTGAGAAGACTTGCAGTAAAGAACCCTGTTCAATTTTATTTAACTCAAAAATTTCCAACCTTATTTGACCACAGATCTTTTTTATCCCATTGAATGCCTATTAACATCTTGTATGCTTCCATAGTGTGTAATTTGAAAAACACTAGTAAAATAAATCAGGAACGTGTGGATTAAACTGTACTTACTATGTTTGGACACTGCTTAAGAAAATATCACTGGTACTGGAATCCAGCCCTTCTGGTTTCCTGGCCAGTTCACACTCTCCCCACTGCATACATCACATGCTTTCCCCATGGTCTTTTTTTTCTTCTGGTTGCTAACTGTTGCTCAGATCTCTCTAATTAGCTACTCTCTTGAGACAACTACCTTGTTAATCTAAGGCAATGGTTCTCAAAATGTGGGCCCTTGGTCAGTGGCATCACTATTACCTGGGAACTTGTCAGAAATGTAAATTCTTGGGCCCCACTCACTTCAGAACTATTGAATCAGAAACTCTGGGGCAGGCACAGCAATCTGTGTTTTAATGAGCTCTCTAGGGGATTCTGATGAGCCCTCAGGTTTGAGAACCACTGATCTTCTAAGGCAAGGCTTTAAACCACTTTCCCTACATCTTCTATTATTTCATCTTGTCACTTCTTTTCTCTTGTCACTCAGAAAACAGCCAAGACGAAGTAAGGTACATTGCAGGCACATGTGCCCCCTGCCTACCCCTCCCCCGATCAAAAGATGATTCCTTCAACAAACAAATCACTCATTCCCTCCTTTGATATATTCAGTTTAGGATGAAAAGCTTTGCATGAAATAGGAAAAGATTATCCTTGAGCCAGCCTATCAATGCCAAGCAGCTTGCCCCACCAAGTCATCGCAAAGCTGAAACTTCTTAAAGGTAATAGACATGTTTGTCTCTAAACAATAAGCACATTTTAACGCACCCAAGTTTTTTTTTTTTTTGTAATTCCATCTGTTTATATTTTTTAATATGGCTACTAGAGAATTTAAAATTACATATGTGGCTCATATTTGTGGTCTGAACACACCCAAGTTTTGAAGAAAGGTTACACAGTGAGTTCTTCACAATCCTATTGATCAAATAAGCCAACAAATATCTACTGAGTGTCCGTTAAATGCGAAGAACTGTGCTCCACGCTCTGGGCTTTCACGGAACATAATGTGGGCACCTTGCACAATGCGATGTTACAATGTAGCTTGAGAGAGACAGCTATCGTGTCAAAAACTGTCCAACAAAACAAAGTAGTGATCAGAAAGTGACAGAAGAATGCAACTAAGCAATAGGCATCTGGACTGGAAAGATACATCTTTGAAAGAACATTGAAAACGCCTACGAGCTGACCGTCTGAAGAGCAGAAAACATGGGTTGTAGTTCTCCCTCTTTCACTTAATAGTTCTGTGACCTTGGGCAAGTCTCAACCTCTATGGGTTTTAATTGACATTCTGTAAATTAAGGGTAATGATACCATACATGCACAAAGGCAGGGAACAAAAACAGATGCACTCTTAAGATAGCTTTCAGTCTAAGTCCTCTGACTCTAGGAGATCTCAAACGGATAAGTCTGCAGGTGCATGCTGGGTGGGGCGGGGGGTTGGTGGTGGTGAAATTAGCAACATTCCTAGAGCGCACATGCTCCAACCCAGGGCTGCCGGGTCTTCTGATTTTTGTAGGGAAACAGAAATACACATTTTATGTGAAATTTGCCCATTACAACTTTTTGCAACTAATTCTACAATTTTTTTAATTGGACCAAACAAAATGTATCTGTGAGCCAGATGCATCTTGTTGTATTGTTAATTGGTAACCTCAGGACTAGACAGAGGCCACTTAAGTCTTCATAGGGAAGGTGGAACTGTGGGGAATTTTGCTGAGGTTGAAATGAAATGGTGGTATCAGTTTAATCATTAAGATGCCTCACTTCAAACAGAGTCAATATTTTTTTCTCTCCAAGTCTTTGTTTAGTATTACACAGGCATGGCTGCAGTCAATTATAGAGCGCTTAGATCCCTCCTCCTTAAAGCTTTCCCTGACCACGGCAGCCCCAAGTGCGCTCTCTCTCCTTTGAGTCCCCATAGCAATTATTTTCCATGCAATTCATTTGGCAATTAATCACACAGTGCCTTGTGGCATCTTTTCTATTGTGGTCTTGAACTGCTATTTAAACATGTTATAATTATTTAAGTTTCCACATGTTTGCATCTTCTCTTCCATCTAAGTTAGTAAGCTGTTTGAGGATAGAGGCCAGATCTTACTCCTTACAGGGCCTGGCACAGAGCAGAAGATTAACCTGCTTTGGATTTAATTTCAAAAGAGCATAGTAGAGAAGGGTAGTGTACCTAAGAGTATCTCTCACTTGGTTTTTAGATCTCATCTTCTCCTCTACAGTCTGTGCTCTTTATCATATGTGAACTTGTAAATTTCTATTTAATAACAATAGCTTCAAGAAAATGGAAAGATAACATATGGCATGAGAGAAAATATTTGCAAGCCTATATATGAAAAGGGACTTTATATAAAGAGCTATTAAAACTCAATAATAAGACAACTTAATCTTAATATGTGCAAAGGATTTGAATAGACATTTCTCCAAAGAAGGCGTAAGAATGACAGGTGGAAACTAAAACTTTGGTGATGAGCACGCTGTAGTGTATACAGAAGCCAAAATATAATATTGTACACATAAAACTTACATAATTTTGTAAACCAACAAGAAGTATATTTTTAAAAAGAATGGCAAAATTTACAAGCAGCTCATGCAGCTCAATATCAAAAAACAAACAACCCAATCCAAAAATGGGCAGAAGACCTAAATAAACATTTCTCCCAAGAAGATATACAGATTGCCAATAAACACATGAAAGAATGCTCAACATCATTAATCATTAGAGAAATGCAAATCAAAACTACAATGACATATCATTTCACACCGGTCAGAATGGCCATCATCAAAAAATCTATAAACAATAAATGCTGGAGAGGGTGTGGAGGAAAGGGAACCCTCTTGCACTGTTGGTGGGAATGTAAATTGATACAGCCACTACGGAGAACAGTATGGAGGTTCCTTAAAACACTAAAAATAGAACTACCATATGACCCAGCAATCCCAGTACTGGGCATATACACTGAGAAAACCATAATTCAAAAAGAGACATGTACCACAATGTTCATTACAGCTCTATTTACAATAGCCAGGACATGGAAGCAACCTAAGTGTCCATTGACAGATGAATGGATAAAGAAGATGTGGCACATATATGCAATGGAATATTACTCAGCCATAAAAAGAAACGAAACTGAGTTATTTGTAGTGAGGTGGATGGACCTAGAGTCTGTCATACAGAGTGAAGTAAGTCAGAAAGAGAAAAACAAATACCTAACACATATATATGGAATCTAAAAAAAAAACAAAGTTTATGAAGAACTTAGGGGCAGGACAGGAATAAAGACACAGACATAGAGAATGGACTTGAGGATATGGGGAGGGGGGAGGGTAAGCTGGGACAAAGTGAGAGAGTGGCATGGACATATATACACTACCAAATGTAAAACTGATAGCTAGTGGGAAGCAGCCGCAGAGCACAGGGAGATCAGCTCTATGCTTTATGACCACCTAGAGGGGTGGGATAGGGAGGGTGGGAGGGAGGGAGACGTAAGAGGGAAGACATATGAGGATATATGGATATGTATAGCTGATTCACGTTGTTATAAAGCAGAAACAACACACCATTGTAAAGCAATTATACTCCAATAAAGATGTTAAAAAAAAAAAGAATGGCCAAAAAACACATGAAAAGATACTCAACATGATTAGCCATCAGGGAACTGAAAATCAAAATCACAATGAGATACCATCTTACACCTTCTAGGATGGCTATAATAAAAAAGACAGATAGTAACAAGTGTTGATGAAGATGTGGAGACACTGGAACTCTCATTCCCACTACTAGCAGGAATGTAAAATTGTACAGCTGCTGTGGAAAACGGTTTGGCAGTTCTTCAAACCATATGACCCAGCAATTCCACTCCTAGGTATAAAGCCAAGAGAATTGAAACATATCATCACACAAAAACTTGTAAATGAATGTTCATAGCAGCATTATTCATAATAGCAAAAAAAAGTGGAAAACAACCCAAATATCAATCAACTAATGAATGGATAAACAAAATGTGGTATATCCATACAATGGAATATTTGACTAAAAATCAGTGAAGTCCTGATACATGCTACAACAGAGATGAACCTTGAAAACATTATGCGAAGTGAGAGAAGCTAGCTACAAAAGACCACCTATGATATGAATCCATTTACATGAAATGCCCAGGAGAGGCAAATCTACAGATAGTACATTAGTGATTACCCGGGGCTGAGGAAGGGAGTTAGGGATGGGAACGGCTGCTAATGGGTGCAGGGTTCCTTTTGGGGGTGATGAAAATGTTACAGAGTTAGATTGTGGTGATGCTTGCACAACTCTGTGGCTATATTAAAAATCACAGAACTGTACACTTGAAATGGGTGAATTTATGGTTTTATTTATTTTTTTAAAGATTTTTTTTTGATGTGGACCATTTTTAAAGTCTTTATTGAATGTGTTACAATATTGCTTCTGTTTTATGTTTTGGTTTTTTGGCTGCGAGGTATGTGGGATCCTAGTTGCCTGACCAGGGCTTGAACCCACACCCCCTGCATTGGAAGGCAAAGTCTTAACCACTGGACCACCAGGGAAGTCCCTATGGTTTTTGTTGTGTTTTTTTTTAACATCTTTATTAGAGTATGATTGCTTTACAATGGTGTGTCAGTTTCTGCTTTATAACAAAGTGAATCAGTTATACATATACATATGTCCCCATATCTCTTCCTTCTTGCATCTCCCTCCCTCCCACCCTCCCTATCCCACCCCTCTGGGTGGTCACAAAGCACTGAGCTGATCTCCCTGTGCTATGCGGCTGCTTCCCACTAGCTATCTCTTTTACGTTTGGTAGTGTATATATGTCCATGCCACTCTCTCACTTTGTCCCAGCTTACCCTTCCCCCTCCCCGTATCCTCAAGTCCATTCTCTAGTAGGTCTGCATCTTTATTCCCGTCTTGCCCCTAGGTTCTTCTGATCATTTTCTTTTTTTTTTTTTTTAGATTTCATATATATGTGTTAGCATACTGTATTTGTTTTTCTCTTTCTGACTTACTTCACTCTGTATGACAGTCTCTAGGTCCATCCACCTCACTACAAATAACTCAATTTCTTTCTTTTTATGGCTGAGTAATATTCCATTGTATATATGTGCCACATCTTCTTTATCCATTCATCTGTCGATGGACACTTAGGTTGCTTCCATGTCCTGGCTATTGTAAATAGAGCTGCAATGAGCATTGTGGAACATGACTCTTTTTGAATTATGGTTTTCTCAGGGTATATGCCCAGCAGTGGGATTGCTGGGTCGTATGGTAGTTCTATTTTTAGTTTTTTAAGGAACCTCCATACTGTTCTCTATAGTGGCTGTATCAATTTACATTCCCACCAACAGTGCAAGAGGGTTCCCTTTTCTCCACACCCTCTCCAGCATTTATTGTTTGTAGATTTTTTGATGATGGCCATTCTGACCGGTGTGAGATGATATCTCATTGTAGTTTTGATTTGCGTTTCTCTAATGATTAATGATGTTGAGCATTCTTTCATGTGTTTATTGGCAATCTGTATATCTTCTTTGGAGAAATGTCTATTTAGGTATTCTGCCCATTTTTGGATTGGGTTGTTTGTTTTTTGGATATTGAGCTGCATGAGTTGCTTGTATGTTTTAGAGATTAATTCTTTGTCAGTTGCTTCATTTGCAAATATTTTCTCCCATTCTGAGGGTTGTCTTTTGGTCTTTTTTATGGTTTCCTTTGCTGTGCAAAAGCTTTGAAGTTTCATTAGGTCCCATTTGTTGATTTTTGTTTTTATTTCCATTTCTCTAGGAGGTGGGTCAAAAAGGATCTTGCTGTGATTTATGTCATAGAGTGTTCTGCCTGTGTTTTCCTCTAAGAGTTTGATGGTGTCTGGCCTTACATTTAGGTCTTTAATCCATTTTGAGTTTATTTTTGTGTATGGTGTTAGGGAGTGTTCTAATTTCATTCTTTTACATGTAGCTGTCCAGTTTTCCCAGCACCACTTATTGAAGAGGCTGTCTTTTCTCCACTGTATATTCTTGCCTCCTTTATCAAAGATAAGGTGACCATATGTGCGTGGGTTTATCTCTGGGCTTTCTATCCTGTTCCATTGATCTATATTTCTGTTTTTGTGCCAGTACTATACTGTCTTGACGACTGTAGCTTTGTAGTATAGTCTGAAGTCAAGGAGACTGATTCCTCCAGCTCCGTTTTTCTTTCTCAAGATTGCTTTGGCTATTCAGGGTCTTTTGTGTTTCCATACAAATTGTGAAATTTTTTGTTCTAGTTCTGTGAAAAATGCCAGTGGTAGTTTAATAGGGATTGCATTGAATTTGTAGATTGCTTTGGGTAGTAGAGTCATTATAGTATGTGAATTTTGTCTCAATAAAGTTGTTAAAATAATAATAATAGCTAATACTTATATAGCAGCTCAGTGTGACACTCTTCTAAGTGTCCTAGATGTATTAACTCATTTAATCCTCACAAAGCCCCTAGGAGGAAGGTCCTTTCATTGTCCCTATTTGACAAATGGGGAAATGGAGTTACACAAACACTGTCATTATCCTGAGGTCTCACACTAAGTGGTGGAGCGGGGATTCTGATTCAGGCCTTCTCAGTCTAGATAGAGTGTTGCATTCTTCAATGCAGTGCTATATTGGACCCAAATAGTCAATGCTTGTCATCTCTCCATTTATTCTTCTGGAGCCATGATGAAGAGAGTCTGCACAGACATGGGCTACACTGGAAGCGAGTGGAGGGAAAGTTAATTAGCAAATAAAAGGGAAACGCCTACAGAAGACGCAAGAGGAGTGGATTTATAGACAGTCTGGCTCTGCTGTGATTTTGCAACTCTTTCTTCTGCCCATCACAAGAAGAGTATGTACCCTGTACCTAGTATGTGAGAGACTGTGTCCAATGGGGGAGGGGGGAATGTGTTAGGGTAATCCTTACAGAAAGGATTTTACAGTGATTCAGCTGGCCATGTCTGTTGCTTTCTGGGGGATGGTGCCCAAGTTCAGAGTGACCCATGAAGTAGAGTGGAGATGACTCACATTTTCCTTTTGATTCCTAGGAGGATATGGAGTAATCCTATCTGGAAGATTGCTAGGGTCATTTACTCAAGCACAAGTATTTATTAAGCTAAATACAAGGGGATACAAAGTTGATAATAACAACCATTTAGTGAATGTTTACCGTGCGCTGTGCCTTTCATATAATGACTTATTGAATCCTTAAAACATCCCTATGGGGTAGATACTCTTATTATCATCCCCATTTTACAGATGAGGAAACTGAGGCTCAGGGAGATTGAGATCATACAACAACTAAGAACAGAGTACAGATTCAAGCTCAAGTCGCTCAGATTCTAGTGCTTTTTCCACTATTAAATACTGCCCCCAGCAAATATTTAATGAGCTCATACTTATACAAGGCACTATGGGGGAGAAGGTAATACAAGTCTCCTCTCCTCAAAATACTTATAAACTGGTTGGGTGACAAGATATAAACACAGTAAAAGTTTTAAAATGCTATAATAATAATAGAATAATAACAAAAGTATACTGTATATACAAGTATGCTATTTATATAGAAACAATACAACATTAGAAGAGATGATGATGATGTCTACTATTTATTAACATTTACAATTTGACAGGCTCTGTTCTAAAGGCTTTACAAATATTACCTCCTTTATTGCAGTTTATAGGTGAGGAAACTGAGGGAAAAGGAGGTGAAGTAATTGGCCCAACATCGTATAACGTCATAAGTAGCAGCGTCAGGACTCAAACCCAGGTAGTATGCCTCCAGAGCCTAGCCTTCTAGTTATTACATTGTACTTCCATGATAAGTATGGTACTACAGTAAGGGTTTGAAAAAATGCTATGGGAACCCCAAGGAGAAGGCCATGAATTCTATCTGGGGCAGTCGGGAGTGGTTTCCCACAGGATGCAGTAGTTGTGCAGGGTCTTAAAGGAGGGTAGGAATTTACTGGCAAGATAAGAGGAGTAAGGGTGTTCTGGGCAGAGGGAACAGCATGTGCATGAACTTCTGTGAAGGCCTCGTTTATCTGAGGAATGTTGAAAAGTTCAGTATGACTGGCGTCTAGAGTATGTTGGGATTGTGAAAGGGTGGGAGTAGCGGTGAAAGTGGAAGATGAGATTGGAGAAGTAGGCTGGGTAATCAGAGAGTGAAGGGACTTGTGCACAGCAGAACTGATTTAAAAATGAGCTCAAATATGATATCTACTGGGAGATTCTCCCCCTTTTTAATTTGCCCCTGAGTTTTTAAAGGGTCCCTTTCCTTTCTGCATGCTTGGGAAATGAGTTTTGCTAAGCAAGGATAAGAGTTCTTGGGGGGAGGAGGGTTTGAAGGGTGTACTCTTTGGAAAGGAGCTGGGCCACGATGGGAAAGAAGATTGTAATGGGGAAACCCTCTGGGAGGAACAGCCTCAGATATTCAATTGAGAGACAGAGAGACAGATACCCTTCTCCAACCTACCATTAGGTTGAGTGCAAGCAGAAGTTACTCGACACCCACTCACCCCCCCATACACATACAGACTGGGAAGAAAAATGGTCTGAGATTTGGAGGGAAAAGCTACTAGTTGGCTTGTTTCAAGAGTTTCTCATCCCAGACATAGTTCCTTAGTTGTCCCTTTGTCCATGGGTCTGGGGGAATCCTTTGGTTCCTTTGCCACATCATTGTGCAAATTGAGGGAGTTCTACTGTGTCCTATAGGCAATGGACCACCAAAGAAAGTCGATAAGCAGGGAAGTGTTAGGAGGCTCGGTCTTGAGGCAGATTGAAACCTGAACTAGAGGGAGGAAGAGACTAATGGCCCAGATCAGAGAGGATATGGAATTTAATTAACACAGTGACCCTGTCAGTGGGAGTCAGAAGGACCTTGATTCAGGACAGCCTTCTGAGGTAAACATATAGCAGCTTGGTGACCAACTGAATATAGAGGAGAGAGGATTCTCGGAAATAGCCAACTAATTTGACAAACTAATTACCAGCAGGAGGTTTGTTTACAACACTTGGCTACTTTCAATATGACCTTCTAATGCTAGTGAGCTTGCCTTGGTTGTCTCACTGGGTTGACACACCAAAACTAGCTACGGGTTACACCCTTCCTTCTTATTTCTTTTCTGTTTTCCTCATTTAGTCTAGCGCTCAACCCCATGGTTCTCCGCTGCCTCCTTTGTAGTTTCTTTTCTGCTCTTTTAAGAAAAGGAATCAGGAAATCTAAAAGTGCCATTTCTGCAACCCTCACCCGTGTCTCTCAGACCCTGGCAGCCTTTGTTTCTCGTTATCGATGGTGGTGTTTTGGTTGCTGTTTCTTTCCTTTGCAATTGGTACACTGCTTACTCACACTCTGTTCAATAAAGTTTGTCAGGATCCACTGTGCTCTTTCTTCCCAGACTTGCACATAATTATCTTGTGTTTCTGTGTAGTTTGTTTCTTCTGTCTCTGTTTTTTCCACCTAGCCTTCTGAATTTTTGCTACGGTGTTTAAAAACAAAGAGAGAATTCTGACCAAAGCACGGGCATGAAATAAGTAATTCTTAGCAAAGAATTTTTTTAAATACTATCAACAGCATAGAGGAGGCATGGATTCAGACCTGAATCAGATTAATCTTCCTAAAGCACCTGTTTGATTATAACATTGTCCAACTCCAAAATCTGTCATTATTCCCTCAGGTTAGCGGAAAGAAGTTCAAATTTCTAAAGTTTGTATGTTCTGTCCCCAACATAATTTGACAACCTTAACTCTTACTACTCTCATACACACAGCTACACATTCCCATGTTTGTACCTGTAGTCATATTATTCATTCTAGCTTTCTCCCCCTGCCCCGTTCCCACCTGTTGAAACACCAGCTGCTCTTTTGTGCCTGGAAGACCTGATGATGATAAGGACTCACACCTGGCTTTCAAACTCAGATTTACTACTTGCTGATTGCATGATCCTGGGCAAGTCATTTCCCCTCACTGAGACTAAGGTCTTCATTGGTAAATGTGGATCATAATAATCTATTCTCAGACTTGCAGTGAGGAATAAATTATATAACATATGTTTAGCGACATCTACCACAGTGTCCATCATATAGTAGATGCTCAATAAATTATCGAGTGGATAGGTTTCACAGACCACCTAAAGATCATCCATGCATTTCACGTTAGAAATCTTTGAATTTGAATTCATCAGTATTGGGCAGTCTATCTAAATGAAAAATAATACCTCAAGAGTATTTTCTGTGTGTGCACATGTGCAAACATATGCACATGCATGTGTGTGAGAGAGATAGAGTATGTGTGTTGTAGGGTGGGGGCGGGGGTGGGTATTTACTTCAGCAACTACATTTCAGAGGGAGTTGAGAAAACAAGACTTGTTTTCAAAATAAGTCAAGTCAGATGCCAGGGAAGTTGAGTCACTCTAAGGAGGGCCCAGAGTGGACTCAGAGGAGTAAAAGAGGACTGTGCAGAAAGCCATGATGGGCTGCAATGTTCTCTAGTTCTGAAGTCACAAGTCATCACTGAGGGAAAGTGAAGAGTCTCTTGACAGGAAGGCAGCAACCTGACAGAAGACTTCTGTGACTTATAATTTAAAAGAACACTAAAAGAACAGCTGAAAGCAGATCCTTTTTTTGTTTTGTTTTTTTGGTCTCTCATGGAGAATTAACATCCCATGAAAATCAGAATCTCACGAAACCATTTACTAAGAAAGTAGACCATGGAAAGGCTCTCCCTGAAAGCTATCAGAGAAATGGAAAGCAATCAAGAATGGAACACTAGAGAACAATTCAAAGGTGCAGTAAAAAGGGGAAGGGGGTGGTGTGATACAGAATATCATGAAAGAGCAAGCCTATTGTTAAGAGAAAACCAGTGAGGGGCGTCAAAATGTCATCTGAGTGGTGAGCAAAGTGACGGGAACAGAGAGCCAGCGTGAGCAGGGGTTGTGAAGAAGCTGTGCTTGCTGTTGGGAGAAGGGATGCTCCAGCAGATTGGCAGAGCCAGCAGTGGGGGGCAGCAGCCGTCATGTCAGTGTCTCTAAGGACCACTCCAATGTGTCTTCTCGGAGAACAATTCACAGAAGGGAATTGGGCAACGCCCAGGGCACGCCCGATTGGTAGCTGATTGCCAGTTGTGGACATAATCATCTGACCATGGGGTCTTCATAAGCAGCAATTATTAATGGAAATGGGATTGCCCCGGCGAACTATAATCGCTCTAATCAGTATTACTATTCAATTCAGTAAATTCAGCATAATATTGAGCCACCTGGTATGTATTCTGTGCTGTGCTGACTCAGGACCTTCCATTCATTCATTGAGCACCTACTGTGTACCAGGCACAGTTGTGAGCTCTGGGGATATAGCAGTGACCAAAACAGACAGAAATTCCTGCCTTCCTGGAGTTTACATACGAATGAGGTCAAAGAAGAATAAAGCAAGCTATCTGCTACTGAGCGTCTTTTATGTATCAGGTGCTTTACATACATTATCACATTTAATCCATATAACAACAACATATGAGAAAGGTTATTCTCACCATTTTACAGAAGACAAAACTGAGGTTCAAATAGATTAAAAGCCAGACTAAGATAACACAGCTAGGCAGTGAGAGAACTGACATTGGAAACCATCCATGTCTGTCTCCTTCCAAAGTGCATGGGTTTCTCCTCTTTAACCTTCTGATCTTCCACAGACCCTTAGTGTCAATTTCAGCACCCTCAAGATTTAACTTTTAGAGACTGCTAACAGCCATTCATAAATGCCAGGATTCCTCAAGTCAATGGTCAGAGTCAGATCTTGGGGATATAGATATGAAAACACATAACCTTTGCCCTGAGCTCCTTCTCTGAGTAGGTGGAAAGGCAGTCTGGCAGGGTGCGTAAGAGCCCAGGTGCTGGGGAAAGGCTAAGTGACTTCAAATCCCAGTTCTGCCTCTGCCTGTTACTACCTGCATAACCTTGGGCAAGTTATTTAACTTCTCTGTGCCTTAGTTCTCCCACCTGTAAAATGGGGATAATAGTACCTACCTCATGTGCGGGGAGGATTGTGAGGATCAGGAAGATAATAACAGCATACACTTACATACTGCTTGTTATGTGTCAGACACTATTCTAGCCACTTCATATATGTTAGGTCTTTAATGACAACCAGCAGTTCTCAGAGCATAGTTCAGGGACCCCTGGAGATCTGTGAGGTCAAAACTACTTTCATAAAAATACTCTGGCCTGTTTTGCCTTTCTCACTCTCATCTTCTCACGAGTGTATAGTGGAGTTTTCCAGAGGCTGCATGATGTGTTATATGATTTTTTTTAAGAGTATCTTAATGTTAAATTTATTTATTTATTTATTTATTTATTTTTTGGCTGTGTTGGGTCTTCGTTTCTGTGCGAGGGCTTTCTCTAGTTGCAGTGAGTGGGGGCCACTCTTCATCGCGGTGCGCGGGCCTCTCACTATCGTGGCCTCTCTTGTTGCGGAGCACAGGCTCCAGACGCGCAGGCTCAGTAGTTGTGGCTCACGGGCCCAATCGCTCCGCGGCATGTGGGATCTTCCCAGACCAGAGCTCGAACCCGTGTTCCCTGCATTGGCAGGCAGATTCTCAACCACTGCGCCACCAGGGAAGCCCTATATGATCTTTTGATTGAATACAAAAGCAGATATGAGAATCCAGCTAGCTCCTATTAATCCAGATGTTTAAAAGATTTGCAAAAATGAAAAATAATGCTATTCTTCTCACTACATTTTTCTTTTTTGGTTTTGGAAAATATAGTTATTTCCCATTAAAAAGATGTCATTTATATTAACCTAAGTAATGGGTTTAACATTGTTATTTTAATACATTGATAAATAATTTTTTTAAAACTCTCAGTTTCAATTTCTAATGAGGTAAATATTGACAGATATAAGCCAAATAAACAAACACCCTTTGAGGTCCTCAATAATTTTTAACCATCTAAAGGTCCTGCGGCCAAAAAATTTGAGAACCAGTAATATATATAACACCTAAAAAGCATTTAGCACAGTGTCTGGCACATAGTAAGCACTCAATAAAGCTAAGTGGTTATTATTATAACACCTATAACCATAATAGGCACCATATGATGAGTATCTTAAATGAAATTCTAAGTGCTGTGGAAGTTCACAGGAAAGAAAGCTCACATCCAGCTGAAGGATCCTGGAAAGGCTTCATGAATTAGGAGGCATTTGACATAGGCATTAAAGAATGAATAGGAAGGTGAACGGAGAATTCGGTAGAGGGGAGTTGATTCCAGGTGGGAGAAACACTGAAGCAGGAGAGCAGAGGGTGTGCTCTGGAAACAAGGAGTGGTCAAGTTTGGCTGAAACCAAAGCTATGTGCAAAAGAGTAATGGCAGAGAAGGCTGGAAAGGAAGATCGGTGAGTGCGTACCTGTGGAGAGCCTTGAATGCCAGGATGAGGAGTTTGCACGTTACCCAGTAGGTAAGGGGGCGGCCACTAAAGATCATTAGCCAAGGGCTGAGATTTAGAGAGATGACTGGCAGCTACATTTAGGATAGTTTGAAGAGGGAGAGGCTGGACGTGGAGGAACTGGTGAGGAAGCTATAGCCACAGTTCAGAAGAAAGGGACGAAGAACTGAGCTAAGGTAATGGCCCAGGGGATGGAGGGGAGGAGAGGGATGTGAAAGAGTATGAACATCTATTAAATAAATATTCAATGAACTTCCAATGACGTACTCTGTTTCTCTCTCCAACATTAAGGACTTCCCCACCCCACCCCCAAAGATAGGTCATAATGGACATATTTCATATTTATGGCCCCTGAACTGTGCCACATTGTAGCCAAAGAAATTGAATAGAATAGAGCATGTCAGATTTCAAAATGAATGTCCACAAGGAAATTAGGGTCCTGAAGAAAAGGACAAAAGTGGAGAGGTATTGGAAGTGAGGGTAGATATTAAAATCCAGACTCCCTGTACAAATCAAAATGGGTGCAGATATATGGCTTATGCAATCTAGTGGAAAGGGAAGTTATGAGATGAGCCCAAGGCCAAATGAAAAGTAATTTTTCAAACAAAAGCAAAAGAAATGTTCCACCCGTCCTGAGTAAGAAAATACTCTGCAGCACATGGACAGAGTGGGGTGGGGATTAGTACATAACAGTTCCAGCCTTTTGCCCAGTTAATTAATGGTTTGCTTTTGGGCGTTGTTCAAAAAAAAAAAAAGAAGCCAAGCTATTCAGTGATTTACTGCACTGTTCCCTTAGTTCTCATACCATTCTTTCTGTACTGCATAAGGGACAAATGAAGTTCCTGGAAAACTGTGGGCATCTGTGCTCTGCTATGCCAACCATTTCACAGAATTAGGAAGAGGTAGACAGAGGTCTTGCAGACAAATAGAGAGGTATTAAGGTTCTTGCTATCCCAAGTGGCTAACATTTATAGCTTTGCTTGGCAGGCGTGAATTGTATTCTTAGTTCTGATCCTGTGAAAAGTCACCGTAGGGAAAACATTCTCCTGGCAGGATTCCAAGATTGGATTTAAACAGTCCTCTTCTGTGAGGGAGATCTTCAGGGCGAGGGGAAAACCTTGAGAGTCCCATTCTCCTTGAAGGTTCATTATTGCTGTCCACTAGCGGCTCTGCTGCACATTCACCCACAGTCCACCACCAGTATCGTGCAGTGATCAGGAAGACCCAAGTGGGAAGGGGTTTCTGTATCCCAAGGTGGGTCTGGCAGACTTGTCTACTGAGCTATGAAGTGCTCAAGGAGAAGCAAATGACCAAATGTCATACCTCCCCCTGCCCCAATAATAGAAAGAAAACAACGGCTAGTATTTATTGAGGACTTACCAAGTGCCAGATACACTTGACTTGAATCATCTCACTGGAACCTCACCACAACCCGGCAAGGGAGGCACTGTGATCATATTGTAGGTGAGAGAACAGTGTCAGAGTTTTAAGTGACTTGTTGAAAGGCACACACTAGCTAGTAAGTGGCAGAGCCAGGATTTGAATCCACACTTGTCCGACTCTTTCTGTTATGCCTCACCACCACTAAAAGAGGTTTGTTGGTTTTTTAATTGAAATATAGTTGACGTACGATATTATGTTAGTTTCAGGTGTACTACACAGTGATTTGATGTTTGCATACATTACCAAATGATCACCACAATAAGTCTAGTAACCATCTGTCCCCATACAAAGTTATTGCAATACTATTGACCATATTCCTTAGGCTGCATGTTACATCCCCGGGGCTTATTTGTTTTATGACTTCAGGTTTGTACCTCTTAATCCCCTTAAAGAGTCTCTTTTCTTTTCTTTTCTGTTTTCTCCTGAATGCTGTGCTGCCTCACAGGGCAGAGCATGTTTATGGTGCCCCAGACTATCATAGTACCATGGAGCTCCACGTCACCTTGTAGAATTCTCCATCATCTGAAGGCCTTTGAGGTGTCATTTCAGCCACGTCGGGAAGCTACCCTAACCATTTGGGAAAATAGAATCTCAGATTAAGGTCATCTGGTCCAGTGCCTCGGCTCATGTTGACTCTTCTCTCTAACATCCCTATCTAGAGGCTGGATCACTTGTGATTGAAAGCTTCCAGTCGGGGCTGTCTTCATGGGCATATGGCTATTTCATTTTGTGCTGGGCCCTGCAAATTATGTGGTGATCCTGCTTCCAGTGAAGAGAAACTCATTAGCTCAGGAGGCAGCCCATTCCATCGTTGGACTGCTCTGTCTCTTAGCAAGGGCATCCGTATGGTGTGAAGAAATCTGTTTACCCGCAGTTTCTTCCCACTGGCTTCAGAGACAAGCAGACTTGAGGTAAAATTTCTAGCTCTGCAACCTCCAGTTATAAAACAAGTTACAGGGATGTAATGTACAACACAGGAAATATACTCAACAATATTATAATAACTTTGTATGGTGTGTAGTCTATAAAAATATCAAATCACTATGTTGTACACTTGAAACTAATATAATATTGTAAGTCAACTATACTTCAATAAAAATAAATAAGATGGAAATATTATTACCTTCTTTGCAGGGTTTCTTTTAAGGACAGATAGGACATTGTAGGTAGTCAATGAATGTTAACTACAATTAACACCATTATTACCCCTACCAGAGCGCATTGAGTGCAAAGGACTGAACACAGTACAGAACACAGATCCTGAAATGTTCCTTACCTAAATTAGAAAAATCGCTTTACGTGTCTTACATTTTTGCTATTCTTCTTACCTTCCATGCTAAGAAAACTTGATATCATTAGCCCACTTATCATTTTACCTTTAAAGTACTCTAACCAGCCTTCTAACTTGATAAAAAAATATACTTCTCAGTAGTAGCTGTAGTATTTTACCATAGGACTGCTTAGTGTTTTAATTTCGTGTAATAATTTCTCATCCCTGATCTCATCTGAATCTCATAAGAACTCTATGAGGCAGGCAGGGCAGGCATTAGTTCATTCATTCATTCATTCATTCATCTATTCAACCACTATTAACTGAGGCTCTACTATGTGCCAGGCCCTGTACTAGGGGCTAGGGACACCATGGCAAACAAAGCAGACCTGGTTACAACCCTCTGGAGCTCGTATTGTAGTAGATTTGCAGGTAAGGAAACTAGCCTCAGTGTTTAAGTAATCTGCACAAGGTCACGTGGTGAGCAGGCGGTGGAGCCGGGACTAGAATTAAGGTTTTCTAGTGATGCTCATTCCAGTGGATATGCCGCTCTCCCCGTCTGTCTCTTGCTTCCCTGTATCCAGCTCTAAAGCACCTTGAGTTTGCTATTAAGACTATTCTTTCTAAACACTGCATTTAGTCTTGCCATTAGTTTGATTACACATAGTTCCCACTGGTCTGGTGGTTCAACATCAAGTCACCCCAGTGTCTCTGAGCTGTTTCCTGAGCTTGACCACTTGTCTGGATAACCTGTTAGCAACCGCAGAAGGAGAACTAGGGGCCTGCATGACTTCAACCCAGTCTCCTTAACTCCTTCCAGGGTGAGTTAACCTTTGTTTGGCTGGCAAGATAACACAATTTCCTTTTTAAAAGGCTGAAGTGGCTCCCAATCGCCCATGTATGATATCAAGTCTGAACATTCTGCCTGGCTTTCTAGGCCCTCCATAATCTGTTCCCACTCTGCCTTTGCACTTTATCTCTTTATTCCCCCACCTTTCACACGTCCACCCCAAGCTCATTTCTAGCCAAGGCACCTTCATGCACCTCATCACCCTTGTTACCTCCATCCCACAAACCTAGAAGCTCTCTTCTCCTCTATCTAAAATAAATCCTACTCAGCTTAAGTCTTACTTCCTTTAGGAAGCCTTCTTTAATGGCTCCAGTTCTCAATGATCTCACCAGTAACTGAATAGTTCTACATCCGAGTTTTAAAAATTAATTGCCGGGCTTCCCTGGTGGCGCAGTTGTTAAGAATCCGCCTGCCAATGCAGGGGACATGGGTTCGAGCCCTGGTCCAGGAAGATCCGACATGCCGCAGAGCAACTAAGCCCGTGTGCCACAGCTACTGAGCCCGCAAGCCACAACTGCTGAAGCCCGCGCACCTAGAGCCCATGCTCTGCAACAAGAGAAGCCACCGCAATGAGAAGCCCGCGCACTGCAACGAAGGGTAGCCCCCGCTCACCACAACTAGAGAAAGCCCGTGCGCGGCAATGAAGACCCAAAGCAGCCAAAAGTAAATAAATTAAATTAATTAATTAAAAAAAAATTAATTGCCTAAGTACATGCTAGAGAAGACCTCATTTGACAGCCCTTCATTTGAAAAAGTCCTGGGGATTTTAATTGGCCTCCTGCTCAATATGAATCTATAGCGGTGATGCAGTTGCAAATATATAAATAAATAGATAGCTGGGAGATACAATCTCAGGCTATACTAAGGGAAATATCATGCCTCGATTGAGAGAAATAATGCCTCTAACGACTCGTTAATTCATTCACTCATTCATTTAAAACACATCCATCTCTTTTCAATGTGCTTATGCTTTGTTCCACCTTTAGGAATTCCACCTTTAGGAATCTCTCCCACAGAAATACTGTGCAGCATTATTTGTCTCTAGTAAGTTTTGAGATTTTCCCTTTATCCTTGATGTCCTGAAATTCCATCATGATGCATCTAGAAGTTATCCATTTGTCCTCATTTATTCTGCTCAGGTTTAGGTATAAGATTTTAACCTGAGGACTCATGTCTTATGAGTTCTGGGAAATTCGCAGCCATTTCTCTTCGAGCACTACTTCTTCCTATTTTTTTGCTTCTGGAATTTCTATTAGATGTATGTGGAGCTTCTTATCATATCATCTGTATCTTCTAATTTCTCTTTCATATTTAGTATATTTATAATGTGCTATATTCTATATCTCAGCTTCATTTGTTATTTCACTAATCCTTCCTTCACTCATGCCTTATTTGTAGTTTAACCTGTCAGTTGACTTTTTAACTTTTCAATGGGACTAGAACTAATGTCTTCCAATGATCATCCCATATTTTCCATATTCTTCATTTCTAGAATTTTTCTTTGATATATATATAAATGTATATACCATATACACCATATTATATACCATGTACATATATACATATGTATTCTGGATTTTTTCCTCTTTAAACCTTTAAACATACAATATTTTAAAGTCTGTTCAGATTGCTGTATTATCTGTAATTCCTTGGAACTGAATTCTCCCATTTCTGGTACATACTGACTAACTCTTATTGTAGTGGGTTTCTTCATGTGCTTTATAATTTTCCATGTGAACTTATCTTCTGTAGGAGCTGCATTCTGTGAGAATTTGACTCTGAGTCGTAGAGTCAAATTTGCAGTGGCAGAGGCAGTTTTAAATTTGCCCCTACCAGAGTTCTATGGCATTCCCAGTTCTGGACAAGTTTTTATGTAAAGTTCTCAGGTCAGGGTTTCTGAAATACATGGGCACTATGAATTTGGGTCTCATACCAATGTGTAGCTCAGGTTTAGATTTTTTAAACTTCTTAGGGGTGAGTTTATTTCTACCCCATCCGAGGGAAGATGGCCTAAACCTTGTTTGTAGTGACACAGTATAGGATAATAAAGAGTATGGACCCTAGAGTCAGGATACCTGGGTCTGAATCTTATATCTGCTGCTTCCTGGCAGTGTGACCTTAAGCAAGCACTTAAACATTTTGTCCCCTATTTGTAAAATGGGGATTATAATAGTACCTACCTCAATGGGGTTTTGTGAGGATTAAATAAATTAATACGTGCAAAACATGTAGAACAGTACCTTGCACATTGTACATACTAATCAAGATTTGTTATTATTTTGCCTCTGGCTATTTGGCAAATCTGGTTTCAATTCACAGATGAGGCAGGTCTCTGCTGCTCCTTGGTTTGTGCAGGAAGCACAATTCTAACTCAATTCCAAGCCCTTCAAACGACCTAAAACCTCAGCCTCTAAGATACTTTTCTGGTCCCATTATCCCCGTGAGTTGTGACACTTCAATTCATGCTCATTGCTGTGATTTTAAGTTCCATTTTTGTTTCTGGAATCTGGGATTTTTCTTTTCTTGCTTCTTGAATTCAGCTATATATTTTTGTGGTTAAATTTTATCCAGTGTGTCCCCGTGTTTTGAGTTGCATTGCTTCTAATAGTGACCAATATTAGATAACCTAAGTGTCTGATAATAGGGGATTTGTTAAATAAATTATGATACATTCTTCAAATGGAATACAATTCAGCCATAAAAAATAATGAAGTAGGTCTGTATACCTATATGAGCTGACATAGAATACAGCCTGTTGTATTGTTAAGTGAAAAAAGCAAGAAACAGAGATGGGTGTCTTCATTGTATGTATATAAATGTATGCATTTTTTTTGTACATAGAAAAGGTGCTGGAAGGATGCCAACCACAAACTATTACTATGGTTACTTCTAGCATGAATGTGAGGGATAGACTTTTACTTCACTCTTTTTCCTTTAGTTATAATTTTTAAAAAATCATATGTAGACATTTCTTTTAAAAATCGAATACTCTCTCTTCAATTTCATCCCCCTTCTCTCCAAAAGAAAAGCTAACCAACATTTACCAAGTATTTACTTGGCCAGGAGCTGAGACAATAATGACAAATAAGCTTCATTCCCCACCACAAGAAGCTCAAGATCTAATGGGAGAGACATGCATAAATAATCAGGGTGCTGTAAGAAATGTTCTCAAGGAGGTGGGGGAATGTCTCACTTTCTCAGAGGGAAGGGCACTCAGGGAAGCCTCACAGGGGAGCTGGGACCTGAACAATGTGGAGTTCACCAAGTAGACAAGGGAGGGAAAATCATGGTAGCAGTCAAGGGTCAAGTAGGAAACCAATGGCACACTCAAACAGAGACTGTGAGGGAAGTTTAATAACGGGACTGTTTACAACCATGTGAGCTGAGTTAAGGGAAACCAACAAAGTATGGTGAGGCACCCCAGGGAGATTTTACCACCTTTATACCTGAAGGGCCAAGAGGAGGGAGCTGTTACGAGAACCCAGAAAGAGTAGCTGTAGCTATAAAAGATGACCTTCAAAAAAGTCTGTGGCCTAAGATAGATTCTTCTAGAAGGACTCAACCAAACTGCTGACACTCCACAGAGAGGGAGAGAGGAGAATAAATATCCAGACTTTAATCTGCTTCTGATCTCCAGTCCCTTGCTAGTACCTCCCATTGGCCACATCCAACGAGAATTCAGAGAAGAAAGAAGCCAGTTAATACAGTCCATAAAGGTCAGCCTCTGGAGGTACAGAGAGAGAATGGACAAGCGTGAAAAGTGGATCCGCTGAGGGTATCTGGGAAATCTCTGTACGTTCCTCTCAATTTTTCTGTGAACCTAAAACTGCTCTAAAAAAATAAAGACAATTTTTTTAAAAAGTAGGTCTGGAGGGACAAATAGAGAATATTCCACATAGGCATTTTATGCAGAAAGAGCCATATGGGTAAAGGAATAAGAGCAAGAAATCACAAGGGGTATTTGAGAAGCAGAGCAGAGTTTAGTGTGACTAAATTGTTGGGTTTATGGGGAGGACAAAGGTGAGGTGATAGAGTGAGGAAGACGTGAAAGGAGTGTTAACAAACTGTTTGAGTTCCCAAATTCTTAGATTTGCAAACTGCCAGCCCATGGGACAAAACTGGCCTGTAAAAGTCTTTTGTCTTGAGTTTGAATATGAATATCTTTAGACAACTACACGGACTCCACAGGTCCCACCACTTGCCATTGTCTCACAACTGGTCTACCTGACCTTTTTTTTATTATCTATCTGCCCTTGAAGACATTTGGAGGGGAAAATCCATATTAGAGCTTGTCCAGGGGAGAGCAAAGCACATGGGTTGGAAACCATGTCAAATTAAGAGTTTTAGGGCTTCCCTGGTGGCGCAGTGGTTGAGAATCTGCCTGCCAATGCAGGGGACACAGGTTCGTGCCCTGGTCTGGGAAGATCCCACATGCCGCGGAGCAACTGGGCCCGTGAGCCACAACTACTGAGCCTGCGCGTCTGGAGCCTGTGCCCCACAACAAGAGAGGCCGCGATAGTGAGAGGCCCGCGCACCGCGATGAAGAGTGGCCCCTGCTTGCTGCAACTAGAGAAAGCCCTCGCACAGAAACGAAGACCCAACACAGCCATAAATAAACAAACAAACAAACAAAAAAACAAACAAAAAATTGAGTTTTAGCTTTGCAAAAGAGATTACTTAGAAGGACATGATGGCTTTCTTCAAGTTAACCAAAAGCTAACATAGAGAAGAGGGAGTAGACTCATTTTGTCTTGTCCCTTCATTCACTTGGCAAATATTTGTTGCCTGTCCTCTGTGTACCAGGCTGCAAACAGCTGAATTAGGCTCAAAGGGTATAAGTTTCAGGGAGGCAGATTTAGACTCAGGATAGTGATTCTTAACCATTTTAGGTCTCAGACCCCTTTGAGTCTGATAAAAGGTATGGGTCTTCTCCACTGAAAGATGTACCTATACACATGCCCACGAATAACCACATGCAGTTTCAGGAGATTCATAGACCTGGTGAAACCATTCATAGGCTCCAGGTTAAGAATCCCTGGAGAGGGGACTTCCTTGGGGGTCAAGTGGTTAAGAATCCACCTTTCAATGCAGGGGACGCAGGTTCGATCCCTGATTGGGGAAATAAGATCCCACATGCCACGGGGCAACTAAGCCCGTGCACCACAACTAGAGAGCATGCAGGCTACAACTAGTGAGCCCACACGCTCTGCAGTCTGCGCACCACAACTAGAGAGAAGCCCGCGCGCGGCAACGAAGAACCTGCACGCTGCAGTGAAAGATCCTGCATGCCGCAACTAAGACCTGATACAGCCAAAAATAAATAAATAAATATTAAAAAAATTAAAGAATCCCTGGAGAATATAATAGTCATATAATGGATAACTATGCAGCCATTGCAAAGAATGACATAGACATCAAGTGAGAGAAAAGAAATGTACACAGTAGTGTGCATAGTTTAAGAAAAAGATTATATACATACAGATATGTATATATAATGTATAGGCTACCTCTAGAAAAATGCATAATAAACTGGTAACAGTGATTGCCTCCAGGAAGGGAACTTTGAAGGAGATGAGATGACTTGGGCTAGTGTTCGCCAGGAAGTGACATGATCTGACTTATGTTTCTAAAGGATTTGTGCAATAATTCTGGTTAAAAAAATGGAGGACGGCTTAGAATACGGTGATAGCAGTGGGAGGTGCTAGAATACATTTTCCACTATGTGCACTTTGAACATTTGGCATTTTGTATCATGTATAGCTAATACCCATTCAAAAGATATTATGTATCAAAAAGAACCCTTGGCAAAGATCTTTCCAGAAATTAAATACCTCCAATCATGGAGCATTCTGCTTTAGACTATATGGAGCTTCCTGGAAGTCCTCATGTAAACACTAAATCCACCATCAGGAAAGTGGTATTGAGGAGTCCTGCACTTAGAGGGGCATTGCTTCAGATAACAAGAGTGATCTGTCTCCACCTGAAGATGCCAGGAACCTAAGAACTCCTATTACACTTATAATCATTCTTTCTTTATTTCACAGATATTTATCGAGCACCTTTTATGTGCCAGGCACTGGGGTAGTTACTGGGGATAGAGCAGTGACAAATAAAATCCCTGTATTCCTGAAGCTTACATTCTAGTGGTAGAGATAGACAATGAACAAGCAAGCAAATATTAATATATCAGAAAATAATCAGTGCTATGGAGAAAAATATAGCAAGGTAAAGTGATACGAAAACATGCAGAGAATGGCAATTTTTGAATAAGATGGTCAAAGAAATGTCACTGGTAGTGTTATTTGCACAGAGGTCTGAGGGAAGCAAGTGAGTAAGCCTCTATGGGGAAAGAACATTCAGTTAGAGGGAACAGCAAAGGCCCTCTGGGAGTTACCTTGGCATGTCTGAGAAACAGCAAAGAGGCCATGTGGCTGGAGCTGAGTAATCAATGGGGAGAGTGCTACGAGTTGAGGTCCGAAAGGCAACGGGGAAGACGCCAGCTCCTGTAGAATCTTCTAGGCCATTCTAAAGACTTTGACTTTTACCGTGAACAATATAAAAAGCCATGGGTGGGTTTTTTGGTTTTTGGTTTTTGGTTTTTATATTTATTTATTTATTTGGCTGTGTCGGGTCTTAGTTGCAGCCTGCGGGCGTCTCTCTAGTTGTGGTGCGCGGGCTCTATAGAGCGCGCAGGCTTAGTTGCCCCGCGGCGTGTAGGATCTTAGTTCCCTGACCAGGGATCGACCCTGCGTCCCCTGCATTGGAAGGTGGATTCTCAACCACTGGACCACCAGGGAAGTCCCCATGGGTGGGTTTTAAGCAGAAGCAGGACATGATCTGATTTACATGTTTAATGGATTTTGTGATGATCCAAATAAGAAATGATGCTGGCTTGGACTAAGGTAGTAGCAGTGGAAATAGCGAGAAGCGATCAGGTTCTAAATATGTTTTGAAAGATTCAGCCCACAGCATCGCTGATAGATTGGATGTGGGGTGTAAGAGAAAAGGAGGAGTCAAGGAAGACTCCAAGTTTGGCCTGAAATTCTAGAAGAATGGGTAAAGAAGACTGTGGGAGAAGCAGGTCTAAGGAAAATAGTCATTTTGGTTTTGGAGAATTTTGAATTGAGAGGCCAATTAGACGGCCTAATGGTTAGAAAGATGAGGAAAACCCAGTAAAAGATACTAAGAAAGAGGAGTTAGTGAAGTAGGAAGAGAACCAAGAATGTGTGGTGTCTCAGAAGCCAAGTGAAAAAATTGTTTCAAGAAGGGAGCGATCAACGGTGTCAAATGCCGCTGCTGGGTCAAAAGAAAATGAGAACAGTAAAATGATCGTTGGATTTAACATTGAGGAGATACTGTTGACCTTCACATGAGTCATTTTGGCGGAGTGAAGGGGGCAAAAGCCTGATTGGAGAGGGTTCAAGAGAGACTAGGAGGAGAAACATTTCTGCTCTGAGGAGAGAGAGAGAAATGGGGCTGAGGCAGAGAAAAGTTGTTTTGTTTTTTAACATTGGAGAGGTTGGGTTGGTGAGAGAAAAATTGCTGATGTCTTAGAGGGAGGGGAAAATGCCTAGAGCCATGACCTTGGTAAGTCCAGAAGGGGCAAAATATAGTACACAAGTGGAAGGGTCAGCCATCAGTGGAATTACAGACAGTTTGTTCGTAGTGACAAGAGGGAAGGCAGAGTATGTGGATACAGATACAAGTAGGTTTGCAGATACCGCGGTGAGAGTCTGCAGTTGTTCTCTTCTAACTGCTTCTATTTTCTCAGTGAAAGAGGAAGCGAGGTCAGCAGCTAAGAGGGAGAATGGGGGAAGGGGTTTTGGAAGTTTGAGAAGAGGGAAGGTGCAAAACAGCCATCAGAGAGAGTTCAAGAATGATTGGACGAAGAAAATGTAGTGAAATTGGAGCGCAGCACGAAGGGCCCACTTGAGGTTAGTGGTCATGAATCGAAAGTGAGACTAGTTAGCATGGTTTTAAGTTTTTTCCAGTCTTGTTCAGCTGCTGGGGCAGGTTTGGAATAGACAGAGAGTTGGATTTAACCAGGATTAGGTGTCTGTCACTCAACTAGGATGAGGGCAGAGAGAGGCAAGGAAGGCTAGGGCGTATGCAAAAGAGTGAATATAATGATGGACATAGGATCTAAGCTGTACAAAAAGAAAGCGACGACACTAGGGGACTGAGGAACAGTTCAGCACATAATTGTTCTCTTGTTACTTTTATCATGTAAGGGCTAAAAAGTGCCCGTTCCTGTTGGCAAGTAGGAGAGCACAAGTGACCTTGAGCGCTGTTCTCATAATTGTGTTCCTCAAAACCACTAGCCCCTCCCATCACCCCATGAGTGAAGTCACAAAACTTCGAAAACTGCATGCCCCCCATCCCTCTCTTGGAGATTCCCATTACCTGTTAACATATCAAGGACTCTGAATATTCCTGTACCTGGGAAACCACATTTGACCAATCCAGTGGTTCACAACTTTGCTTGTTCATAGGGCTCTTTCTTAATGTAATACTATCAACATCAGTCCCCAAGGACTAATACTCCATGGAACACACTTTGAGAAATACTAATTTAGGAAGCATGTTGGGGATTGGAAGCTGAGTTTTAGACCAAAACCTCATCCACTGCAGCCTTTCTCCAAGGCAGTGTGTGTGGCAGGAACCCACGCCCTCCCCAGGCCATCACACTGTGCTGCAGCTGAGCCTGCCCTTGGAGACTGGGGCTCTAACCAGTTCCCCTACAGCCAAAAAAACCCCTGATATTGTCAATACAGCTGATTCCCTAGTTTCCATTCAGCTGTAGCTCTCTGATGTTATATCTTCAATAATTCAAAAGACATTATTGTGACAATGCATTGGAAGCGGCATGAACGTTTATTAACCACTTCCTTGCATCAGGCACTCTGCTTGGCGTTTCACATATATTTTCTCACTCACTCTTCACAATAACACGGTGAGAAGATATATGCTATTAAAAAAAAACATTCAGGAAAATCACCAGCAACCAATTTTCTTCAGAAACTTGTTGCCTGGAAGAAGGGAAATCGGTTTAGTCGGTAACAAGCGATGTGTTTGTGACAGATTTGAAGCCCTAGGAACTTCATAGAATCTGAATGTTGGAGCTGAAAGGGACCTTAGAAATCAATTTAAGATATTAGAGAGAGGTTATTGCATTCTCCTCAAAAGTTATTACGTAAATTGTCTCAGGAGAGCGGGATTAAGAAATCTTGCCATAACTGCTTTGATTTAAATCAAGCCATATAAAATGATATTGTCACAAAAACTAAAGCCTACAGATCATGCAGCAAGAATGTAATATTGTAATTGGTTATTAGCTGGAATTGCAAATGAACATTTAGAGTTTAATCTGTGTTTCAATGTTGTGGAAGCCTGATTTCACCAGAATGAAGCGGTCCTCAAACTTGAGTGTGTATCAGAATTATTCCAGGTACCTGTTTTAAAAGGCAGGTTCCTGGGGCTTCCCTGGTGGCGCAGTGGTTGAGAGTCTGCCTGCCAATGCAGGGGACACGGGTTCGAGCCCTGGTCTGGGAAGATCCCACATGCCGCGGAGCAACTGGGCCCGTGAGCCACAATTACTGAGCCTGCGCATCTGGAGCCTGTGCTCCACAACAGGAGAGGCCGCAATAGTGAGAGGCCCGTGCACCGCCATGAAGAGTGGCCCCCGCTTGCTGCAACTGGAGAAAGCTCTCACACAGAAACGAAGACCCAACACAGCCAAAAATAAAAATAAATTAATTAATTAATTTAAAAAAAAAAGAGTATATAGCCAATCAACATCACTGGCTATATACTCAAAGAATTAAAAAAAAAAAAAGGCAGGTTCCTGGACCCCATCTTCAGAAATACTAATTCAGTAAGCCTGGTTTAAGGGCCAGGAAATTGGCACTTCTAACAAGCTCTCTGGGTAGTACTCAGTGATCCATCACTGTGGGTAGTCCATAGACTGACCACAATCTGAGAAACACATCCCAAAGGATAGTCTCTTCCTAATCAAGGTGTGAGCCGGCCAGTGTCAACAAGTTAGCTAGGGCAGTTGCTCTGCAGAGACTGAGAAACTGTTTCAATGTCTCTACTGTCATAATAGCCCCTCACCATCATCCCTGTGAGTAAAGTCACAAAACTTCGAAAACCCTGTGTCCCTCAACCCTCTCTTGGAGATTCCCATTACCTGTTAACATATCAAGGGCTCTGAATATTCTTGTACTTGGGGAAACCACATTTGACTAATCCAGTGGTTCATAACTTTGCTTGTTCATGGGGCTATTTCTTATGTAATATACTATCTACATCCATCCCCAGGGACTAATACTCCATGGAACACACTTTGAGAAATACTAATTTAGGAAGCATGTTGGGGATTGGAAGCTGAGTTTCTACTGTTTCTGGATCCCCATTTTTCTACAGAATCTCATCGTAGTGTTATAATGAACTCTTAGAGACATCTCCTTCCCTGTGTCTGGATGATGGGGGCTGAGGCTTGGGAGCAAACACAGTAGGTGCTATGGAACCTTTCTGGGACATAACACTGAGGTAGAATCAAAATTCCTCTTGTAAGCTCTTAAGTGATTAGAAATTATTCTGCATACCCAGAAGTTTGTGGCATTTCATTACATTGTGGTCACTTATATAGTAAAGAAACGGGCGTGGATTGCAGGCTGTGGGTATGCCTATACCCTGAAGGGATCTTGGTTCTGAGCCAAGATACAATCCTCAGTTTCACAGGTTCTAAAACTCAATTTCGTCTGTTTTAACCAGGGAGTGATTAGGCTCTGGGGGGCAAATTTCACACAATCTAAACTCACAAGGCAATGGTTTGGAAACCAAAATGTCAATTTATTAATTCATCTTGATAATTAACTACAAAGAACACCTATGTCAACCAGTGCATCCTCTTCCCAGTAGGAAATCTACTTAGGAGAGCAAATAAAGGCAAAGCAGAAGGCTGTTTGGTGGAGGCAGCCTGATCTAGTGAAAAGAGCCAGGATTCTAGAGTCATACAGATCTAGGTTAGAATCCCAGCTAGGCTACTTGTAGTGAGTTGAATGGTGTTCTACCAAAAGATATGTCCAACTGGAACCTCAGAAAATGTGACTTTAGTTGGGATAAGGGTCTTTGCAGATGTAACTAAGCTAAGGATCTCTATATGAGGTCATCCTGGATTAAGGTGGGCTCTAAAGCCAATGATGAATGTCCTTAAAAGAGAAAGAGAAGACTGAGACATAGGGGAGAAGGCCATATGAAGACAGAGGCAGATATGGGAGTGATGCGGCCACAAGCCAAGCAAAGTCTGCAGCCACCAGAAGCTAAGAAGACGCAAGGAATAAAATCTGCCCTAGAGATTTCTGAGGGAGCACGGCCCTGCCAACACCTTGATTTCAGATTTCTGGCGTCCAGAACTGTGAGAGAATAAATTTCTGTTGTTTCAAGCCACTAAATTTGTGGCAATTTGTACGGCAGCCACGGGAAACTAATACCATTCATTTCGTTTTATGGGCTTGGGTAAGTCACATTACTTCTCTGAGCCTCAGTTCCCTCAACTGAAAATAGGACTAATCATAGAACCCTATGAAATCATAGGGTTACTGTGAGGATTAAATCAGTACATTTACGTAAAGTGCTTGGTACAGAATAGGTGCTTATTATATGGTAGCTGTTGTTACTGGTGAGTGAAGAGGTTAGTAGAGGGTGTGGGATGTTCTGAAAAGATGGAATCTTATAGTTTATGGACCCTCCTGCCACCATCCATCCCCCATCAGAAAGACAGTAAATATATCAGCGGGTCAGAGCATGGCGTGAGAGAAACTTCTTTCTAAATTATTTTTATTTTTGTTTCTATAATGGTTAAATAGCTTGCTCGGCCATATCGTATCATGAATCCCTTCTTGGTTTTGATGCGCTTTCCCAGCCATAGCATTTACAAGGCTACAGTAGGGTTTTTCCACTGTTTACATTTTAGAGCATTGCCTCTTAATGACCTCTTATAGGGAGGTTCCTTATCTTATCAGTACATGCTTTTTTTGTGAGCAACCAATCCCATTTCGACAGTGGGCAACTTTCCGGTCAGCTTAACTCCTTGAGAGTGGCATTTTTCTATCCTACCAGCTGTCCTGAACTCTAGAGTTGGGGGCCTTCTTCCCTTTCAGTCTGTAACCCTCTATCTCCATTTTTCAGAACGCTGTGAATTCACAGAGATATGTCTACTTCCTCACCAACCTGTTTGTAAACAGAAAACTCTTAAGTTTCTGTATCTGATAGCCTCCATTCCCACCCCCACACGGCCCCAGCCAGTGTTAGCTCTGGGAGGCCAGGGAGATCGTGCCCTATTCATCTTTGTAGATAATGTCTTGTATACTGCATGGCATATGGTAAATATTTGTTAAGGTGAGGAAAAACAATAAATACATCTTGGCCCTGGAGTCAGGCAGACCTGGGTTCAAACCATAGCTCCGCTTTTTGCTACCTGTGGGAACTTGAGCAAATTACTTCAGCTTTGGGGACCTCAGTTCCCTCATCTGTAAAATGATGATAATAATGGTACCTAGGTCCTAGATGTTTTATAAGGATTAGATGGGTTAATATAAGTAAAGCCCTCAGGACAGTACCCATATATATAGTGAATGCTCAGTAAGTGTTCACAGTGCCTGAAGGACTATTTAAAATAATGAACAAGTGAATATACATTTTCAACAGGAAGGCATATAACTCCAGGACATCTTTAGTGTCCATAAGAGATCCAGGGAAGAATGGGAGAAGAATCAGTAAAAATGGGTGTATACTTCATTTACCATATCTCTTACCATGTGATTCCTACTGTCGGGAGTACTTGAAAGCTGAAGTTTATCAGAATAAACCATTCACATCGAATGCATGGAAGGAAAACATTTCATATCATAACAGTAACAGTTGCTCAACTTCAGAGAGTACTCCAAAATATGATGACGTGTTGAAAAGTGTAGCGTTGTCAATAGAAGCTATTACTAGCAGTTGTCTAAAATTAATTAAAAATACTGATTCTGGCGTTCTGGTTTTAGTGCAGAGTACTTGAGTTATTATTGTTATTAGAGAGAGTCTGAGTCAGGAGGATTGAATAGACAAATGACAACATTAAAGGAAGTCAGATGAAATTTCACACATCAGGAGAGTTGCAGAGGCAATGAAAGCAACTTTTACTTTATATGACATTCTTTTAAGTAGTGGTGTAGGGATGATGGGGGAAGGGAGGAAGGAGAATTGATATGCTGGAAACCTAGCCAGAATCAGCTCTTGCTCAAGATTCTGCACCATCAATGGCTCTATTATAGTTATCCTGACCCCCCCCAAGTCCTCCTATCTCCCCCTGTTTCATTCCTTCAGCAAAAATATATCGGGTGCCTACTACATGCCAGGCACCGTTCTGGATGTCAGGAATATAGCACTAAACAAAAATCCTTGCCCTCCTGGAGCTTACATTCTAGTAGGAATCAGCACAGTATGGCTCATGGACAAATTCTGGCCCATCACCTGTTTTGGTAAATAGTGTTACTGGGACACAGACGCACACTCCTTTATGTATCATCTATGACTGTTTTTGTGTAACAACAGAGTTGGGCAGTTGTGTTGGAAACTCCCTGGCCCACAAAGCCTAAAATGTTTACTATCTGGCCCTTTAGAGAAAATATTTGCTGGCCCTTATTCTAGCAGAAGGAGGTGGACAATTTTTTAAAATAGATAAATATATAATGTCAAGTAGTGTTCAAAGTATAAAGAAAAAGAAAACCGGGAAGGCAGGTAGACAATGGGGAGGAGGAACTTACAACTTTAAACATGGTTGTCAAAGAAGATCTCACCAAGTAGGGGACATTGGATCTAACACCTGCAGGAGGTGAGTGAGTGAGTTATATTGATATTTGGGTGGTATACAGCACTGTGGGCCATTGTAAGGAGTTTTACTATTACTATGTATGAGATGGGAAGTCACTGGAGTTTTGAGCAGAGGAGTGACACGATCTGACTTTCATGTTAATAAGATTAGTCTGACCTTTAAATCAATAAGGGAATGATAGACTTGGGTGAGGGCGGCAAGGCCAGGAGCAAGGAGAAGAGTTGCAAGGCTAGGGCAATATAATCCAGGAGGCAGATCATTGTGACTTAAACCAGATGATGAAAAGTAGTCGGATTCTAGGTATATTTTGGAGATGGACCAACAAGATTTGATGATAGAATAAATGTAGGATGTGACAGAAAGAGAAGAATCAAGAATGATTCCAAGGTCTTCTGCCTGAGTGACTGGAAGAATGAAGTTCCCGTTTAGTGAGATGGGGAAGACAGTAAGAAGCAGGTTTGATGAGTGGAGCAGGTCTGGGGGGAAGTCTAGAGTAAGGGTGGAAGCAGGGGGAATTAAGAGTTCAGTTTTGGATGTGTTAAGTTTAAGATGCCTATTAGGCATCCAAGGTGATATGTCAAGCAGGCAGTTGGATGTAAAAGTAAAGTATGGAGGGTCCAAGCTGGAGATACACATCTGGGAGTCATCAGCATATAGACAGTATTTTTTTTTTTGACTGTGTTGGTTCTTCGTTTCTGTGCGAGGACTTTCTCCAGTTGTGGAGAGCGGGGACCACTCTTCATCGCGATGCGCGGGCCTCTCACTGTTGCGGCCTCTCGTTGCGGAGCACAGGCTCCAGACGCGCAGGCTCAGTAGTTGTGGCTCACGGGCCTAGTTGCTCCGCGGCATGTGGGATCTTCCCGGACCAGGGCTCGAACCTGTGTCCCCTGCATCGGCAGGCAGACTCTCAACCACTGCGCCACAAGGGAAGCCCATAGACAGTATTTTAAGCCATGAGAAATAGAAGCGTCACCAAGGAGAGACAAAAGAAGAAATCTAAGGCTTCAAGCCTTCCCCTACCTTTCAACTCTAGATTTAGTCCATGTCAAAATCCTATCAATTCTTCCTTTATGTTTCTCAATCCAACATTTTCTTTCCATTCCCACTGCTGTCCTCCTAGCCCGGGATCTCATTCTGTCTCACTTGGCCTTTTGCAATAGCCACCTAATTGGTTTACTTGCCTCTAAATGTCAACTCGAAACTCATCAACTCATCTGTCCCTCCCCTCCAAAAAATCCCTCTAGTTCTCCTGGGCTTGCCATCTTAAAGAATAACATCACCGAACAGTCAGCTCTACCCATCACCAGAGCCTCCCATCAAGCCTCTTAGATAGCCTCAACCACCAGAGGGCAGACAACAGAAGCAAGAAAAACTACAATCCTGCAGCCTGTGGACCAAAAACCACAGTTACAGAAAGACAGAGAAGATGAAAAGGCAGAGGGCTATGTACCAGATGAAGGAACAAGAAAAAACCCCAGAAAAACAACTAAATGAAGTGGAGATAGGCAACCTTCCAGAAAAAGAATTCAGAATAATGATAGTGAAGATGATCCAGGACCTCGGAATAAGAATGGAGGCAAAGATTGAGAAGATGCAAGAAATGATTAACAAAGACCTAGAAGAATTAAAGAACAAACAAACAGAGATGACCAATACAATAACTGAAATGAAAACTACACTAGAAGGAATCAATAGCAGAATAACTGAGGCAGAAGAACGGATAAGTGACCTGGAAGACAGAATGGTGGAATTCACTGCTGCGGAACAGACTAAAGAAAAAAGAATGAAAAGAAATGAAGACAGCCTAAGAGACCTCTGGGACAACATTAAACGCAACAACATTCGCATTATAGGGGTCCCAGAAGGAGAAGAGAGAGAGAAAGGACCAGAGAAAATATTTGAAGAGATTATAGTCGAAAACTTCCCTAACATGGGAAAGGAAATAGCCACCCAAGTCCAGGAAGCGCAGAGAGTCCCATACAGGATAAACCCAAGGAGAAACACGCCGAGACACATAGTAATCAAAGTGGCAAAAATTAAAGACAAAGAAAAATTACTGAAAGCAGCAAGGGAAAAACGACAAATAACATACAAGGGAACTCCCATAAGGTTAACAGCTGATTTCTCAGCAGAAACTCTGCAAGCCAGAAGGGAGTGGCATGATATACTTAAAGTGATGAAAGGGAAGAACCTACAACCAAGATTACTCTACCCAGCAAGGATCTCATTTAGATTTGATGGAGAAATCAAAAGCTTTACAGACAAGCAAAAGCTAAGAGAATTCAGCACCACCAAACCAGCTCTACAACAAATGCTAAAGGAACTTCTCTAAGTGGGAAACACAAGAGAAGAAAAGGACCTACAAAAACAAACCCAAAACAATTAAGAAAATGGTCATAGGAACATACATATCGATAATTACCTTAAACGTGAATGGATTAAATGCCCCAACCAAAAGACATAGACTGGCTGAATGGATACAAAAACAAGACCCATATATATGCTGTCTACAAGAGACCCACTTCAGACCTAGGGACACATACAGACTGAAAGTGAGGGGATGGAAAAAGATATTCCATGCAAATGGAAATCAAAAGAAAGCTGGAGTAGCTATACTCATATCAGATAAAATAGACTTTAAAATAAAGAATGTTACAAGAGACAAGGAAGGACACTACATAATGATCCAGGGATCAATCCAAGAAGAAGATATAACAATTATAAATATATATGCACCCAACATAGGAGCACCTCAATACATAAGGCAACTGCTAACAGCTATAAAAGAGGAAATCAACAGTAACACAATAATAGTGGGGGACTTTAACACCTCACTTACACCAATGGACAGATCATCCAAAATGAAAATAAATAAGGAAACAGAAGCTTTAAATGACACAATAGACCAGATAGATTTAATTGATATATATAGGACATTCCACCCAAAAACGGCAGATTACACGTTCTTCTCAAGTGCGCACGGAACATTCTCCAGGATAGATCACATCTTGGGTCACAAATCAAGCCTCAGTAAATTTAAGAAAATTGAAATCATATCAAGCATCTTTTCTGACCACAACGCTATGAGATTAGAAATGAATTACAGGGAAAAAAACGTAAAAAAGACAAACACATGGAGGCTAAACAATACGTTACTAAATAACCAAGAGATCACTGAAGAAATCAAACAGGAAATAAAAAAATACCTAGAGACAAATGACAATGAAAACACGACGACCCAAAACCTATGGGACGCAGCAAAAGCGGTTCTAAGAGGGAAGTTTATAGCTATACAAGCCTACCTAAAGAAACAAGAAAAATCTCAAGTAAACAATCTAACCTTACACCTAAAGAAACTAGAGAAAGAAGAACAAACAAAACCCAAAGTTAGCAGAAGGAAAGAAATCATAAAGATCAGAGCAGAAATAAATGAAATAGAAACAAAGAAAACAATAGCAAAGATCAATAAAACTAAAAGTTGGTTCTTTGAGAAGATAAACAAAATTGATAAGCCATTAGCCAGACTCATCAAGAAAAAGAGGGAGAGGACTCAAATCAATAAAATCAGAAATGAAAAAGGAGAAGTTACAACAGACACCGCAGAAATACAAAACATCCTAAGAGACTACTACAAGCAACTTTATGCCAATAAAATGGACAACCTGGAAGAAATGGACAAATTCTTAGAAAGGTATAACCTTCCAAGACTGAATCAGGAAGAAACAGAAAATATGAACAGACCAATCACAAGTAATGAAATTGAAACTGTGATTAAAAATCTTCCAACAAACAAAAGTCCAGGACCAGATGGCTTCACAGGTGAATTCTATCAAACATTTAGAGAAGAGCTAACACCCATTCTTCTCAAACTCTTCCAAAAAATTGCAGAGGAAGGAACACTCCCAAACTCATTCTATGAGGCCACCATCACCCTGATCCCAAAACCAGACAAAGACACTACAAAAAAAGAAAATTACAGACCAATATCACTGATGAATATAGATGCAAAAATCCTCAACAAAATACTAGCAAACAGAATCCAACAACACATTAAAAGGATCATACACCACGATCAAGTGGGATTTATCCCAGGGATGCAAGGATTCTTCAATATACGCAAATCAATCAATGTGATACACCATATTAACAAATTGAAGAATAAAAACCATATGATCATCTCAATAGATGCAGAAAAAGCTTTTGACAAAATTCAACACCCATTTATGATAAAAACTCTCCAGAAAGTGGGCATAGAGGGAACCTACCTCAACATAATAAAGGCCATATATGACAAACCCACAGCAAACATCATTCTCAATGGTGAAAAACTGAAAGCATTTCCTCTAAGATCAGGAACGAGACAAGGATGTCCACTCTCACCACTATTATTCAACATAGTTCTGGAAGTCCTAGCCACGGCAATCAGAGAAGAAAAAGAAATAAAAGGAATACAAATTGGAAAAGAAGAAGTAAAACTGTCACTGTTTGCGGATGACATGATACTATACATAGAGAATCCTAAAACTGCCACCAGAAAACTGCTAGAGCTAATTAATGAATATGGTAAAGTTGCAGGTTACAAAATTAATGCACAGAAATCTCTTGCATTCCTATACACTAATGATGAAAAATCTGAAAGAGAAATTATGGAAACACTCCCATTTACCATTGCAACAAAAAGAATAAAATACCTAGGAATAAACCTACCTAGGGAGACAAAAGACCTGTATGCAGAAAACTATAAGACACTGATGAAAGAAATTAAAGATGATACCAACAGATGGAGAGATATACCATGTTCTTGGATTGGAAGAATCAACATTGTGAAAATGAGTATACTACCCAAAGCAATCTACAGATTCAATGCAATCCCTATCAAATTACCAATGGCATTTTTTACGGAACTAGAACAAATCATCTTAAAATTTGTATGGAGACACAAAAGACCCCGAATAGCCAAAGCAGTCTTGAGGCAAAAAAATGGAGCTGGAGGAATCAGACTCCCTGACTTCAGACTATACTACAAAGCTACAGTAATCAAGACAATATGGTACTGGCACAAAAACAGAAACACTGATCAATGGAACAAGATAGAAAGCCCAGAGATTAACCCACGCACCTATGGTCAACTAATCTATGACAAAGGAGGCAAAGATATACAATGGAGAAAAGACAGTCTCTTCAATAAGTGGTGCTGGGAAAACTGGACAGCTACATGTAAACGAATGAAATTAGAATACTCCCTAACACCATACACAAAAATAAACTCAAAATGGATTAGAGACCTAAATATAAGACTGGACACTATAAAACTCTTAGAGGAAAACATAGGAAGAACACTCTTTGACATAAATCACAGCAAGATCTTTTTTGATCCACCTCCTAGAGTAATGGAAATAAAAACAAAAATAAACAAGTGGGACCTAATGAAACTTCAAAGCTTTTGCACAGCAAAGGAAACCATAAACAAGACGAAAAGACAACCCTCAGAATGGGAGAAAATATTTGCAAATGAATCAACGGACAAAGGATTAATCTCCAAAATATATAAACAGCTCATTCAGCTCAATATCAAAGAAACAAACACCCCAATCCAAAAATGGGCAGAAGACCTAAATAGACATTTCTCCAAAGAAGACATACAGACGGCCACGAAGCACATGAAAAGATGCTCAACATCACTAATTATTAGAGAAATGCAAATCAAAACTACAATGAGGTATCACCTCACTCCTGTTAGAATGGGCATCATCAGAAAATCTACAAACAACAAATGCTGGAGAGGGTGTGGAGAAAAGGGAACCCTCTTGCACTGTTGATGGGAATGTAAATTGATACAGCCACTATGGAGAACAATATGGAGGTTCCTTAAAAAACTAAAAATAGAATTACCATATGACCCAGCAATCCCACTACTGGGCATATACCCAGAGAAAACTGTAATTCAAAAAGACACATGCACCCGAATGTTCATTGCAGCACTATTTACAATAGCCAGGTCATGGAAGCAACCTAAATGCCCATCAACAGACGAATGGATAAAGAAGTTGTGGTACATATATACAATGGAATATTACTCAGCCATAAAAAGGAACGAAATTGAGTCATTTGTTGAGACGTGGATGGATCTAGAGACTGTCATACAGAGTGAAGTAAGTCAGAAAGAGAAAAACAAATATCGTATATTAATGCATGTATGTGGAACCTAGAAAAATGGTACAGATGAGCCAGTTTGCAGGGCAGAAGTTGAGACGCAGATGTAGAGAATGGACATATGGACACCAAGGGGGGAAAACGGCGGTGAGGTGGGGATGGTGGTGTGCTGCATTGGGCGATTGGGATTGACATGTATACACTGATGTGTATAAAACTGATGCCTAATAAGAACCTGCAGTATAAAAAAACAAACAAAACAACTAATACTAAACTTTCATTGGGTTATTTGTATGGAAATATGTTAATATAAATGTTTCAGACATTACATGAAGTTTCTAAAAATCTTATATTTGTATTTGTATGGAAATATGTATGGAAATATGTTAATATAAATGTTTCAGACATTACATGAAATTTCTAAAAATCTTATATTTGTATTTGTATGGAAATATGTATGGAAATATGTTAATATAAATGTTTCAGACATAACAGGAAACTTCTAAAAATCTTATATGTTCTGGTATAATGTTATAAGTAATAATCCTAGTTATTAAAAAAAAAAAAAAAAAAAAAGAATAACATCACCATTCATACTTAATTGTTCAAGTTTGAAACCCGGAAATTATTCTTATCTCCTCCATTTCTCCTACTTTCCATATGCAATCCATTATCAAGCCCTGTCATTTTTACCTCCAAAATATAACTCAATTCTGCCCATCTTCCTCTCTCTCTGTTACCTCCAACATGTCCCACATGGACAATTGTAATAGCCTCCTAACTACTTGCCTTTCCTCGAGTCTATCCTCCATACTGATGTCAGTGGGATCTTTTGTTTTTTTGTCATGGAAGTCAGCACTGGTTTTTATTTTTATATTTTAAAAAACTTTTATTAGAGTATAGTTGATTTACAATGTTGCATTAGTCTGTGCTGTACAGCAAAGTGAATCAGTTATACATATATATATATATATATATCTACTCTTTTTTAGATTCTTTTCCCATATAGGTCATTACAGAGTATTGAGAAGAGTTCCCTGTGCTATACAGCAAGTTCTTATTAGTTATCTATTTTATATATAGTAGTGTATATTTGTCAATCTCAGTCTCCCCAGTTTATCCCTCCACTCCTTATCCCCTGGTAACCATAAGTTTGTTTTCTACATCTGTGACTCTATTTCTGTTTTATAGATAAGTTCATTTGTACCCATTTTTTAGATTCCACATATAAGTGATATCATATGATATTTGTCTTTCTCTTTCTGACTTATTTCACTCAGTATGACAATCTCTAGGTCCATTCATGTTGCTGCAAATGGCGTTATTTCGTTCTTTTTTTTTTTAAACAACACTATGTGGGCTTCGCCTACCTATTTCATAGGTCCACAGAATAAAATTCAAAGACCTTTCATGATTTGGCCACAACTTTCTCTCCAATGGTATCTGCCATGGTTCTTCTGGAAATTCCCTCCATTTTAGCCCTGTGGCCTTGTCAGCGGTCTTTACACCCACCCTGACCACAGCATGCCCCAATAACTTAGTACAGACCTTCCCAAGGGTATTACAAGTATCTGAGGTAAAGACAGTATAGTTGAAACTCCTAGGTTGCTTGCCTCTGGGCTGAAACTGCTTCCTCCATTCACTTTACAAATACTATGCTTTTCTTACAAATACTATGTGTGCCATGATAAAAGTTGGGAAGCACTGCCTTAGTGCACTCTATTCCCCCATCCTGGAAAGTGCTGTTCCAACCTCTTCTCTAAGTGCCCGTCTATGCCAAGTTCAAGACTCACCTTCCTGATAAAGCTTCCTGTCTTGGATGCTGCATCCTCAGCCTCAAAATTCCCATATGACCTGACTAGACCACTCACTTGGCACTTAGTATATGTACCTGTGTGTTGTTATTCAACTTTTAATGGTGAGATATGATCTCAGTTGTGTTGTCAGCTCCTTTAGAGCAAGGATTTTTATACCTACCTATCCTCCCACCTAGTGCCTTATCATATACTAGGTACTTACTACATTGTTATAATGTGAATAAGCAGAGGAATAGATGAATAAATGAATGGATTTGTGAAACCCATCTGATGGTACAACAGAAAAGATCACTGGATTAAGAGTCAGAGAACCTGGATTCTAGTTCACTTTGCCACTAGATGGTTGCGTGAGACGTTAGGCAATTTGCTTGCTTTGGTTCCCTGATTCACAAAACAGGAACAACACTTTCCATCCTCACTTCCAAGGTGAGATGGGACCATTTAGGAAAAAATTCTTTGGCGGGCGAAAAGAGCATGCTGTTCGAGAATGAGGAGGCAGCGTGAAAGAGGACACTGCAGAAAGTCATGGGTGGAGGAAAAGCCAGTGGGGTAGGGGAAATTTGCCAGCAAAGCGGACTTGCCCGGGAGTGGTTGAAAAAGGATGGCAAGTACGAGAGACAGAAAAATCAAGTATCTCTATTGAGAGGCAATATAACATAGCCATTAGATCCAGACTGCCTAGGTTCAAAGATTGGCTCTGGCACTTACCAGCTGTGTGACTTTGGACAAGTTACTCAGTGTAACTTATAAACTGAACTTCAGTTTATTCATCTATCCTATGGGGATAATAATAGTACTAATTTCCAGGGAGCTATTGTAAGACTTAAGTCAGTTCATGACTGTAAAGTACTTACAGCAGTGGAGACCAGTGTTTGGCACACAGAGCACTACAGAAGCGTGTGTTAGTTAAAACAATGGCCCAGCTCCTCCTTGCCAAGCAGAACTTCAATGCCCACCGTTGGGACTTCCTCCTTGGGCCTGAAGCAGGGCTCAGAGAAGCTCTGAGTTGTTCCTCAGTGGGCATGTCTTCTTTCCAGTTTCCAGAGCCCTGTCCTGTGAGCCTGGTCTATCTCACTGTTCACAGGCCACTTTTACTAGTTTCCAGCCTGCAAAGTTTCTTCCCAATTCTTCAGCCTCTTTCAAAGCCCAATAAGAGTTTATTATGAGGACAGATTAGAGTGGATTCCGTGAGATCCCCAAAGCAAATAGAGTGAGAATAGCCTACTCTTTAAGAAGAATGGCTTTGCAATCAAGCAAAAGTGAGTTTGAATCTGGGCTCTGCAAATGACCAACTAGATGACCTTGAACAAATCAACCTCTCGGCCTCAGTTTGCTCATCTGTTAAATGAGGCCTCACAGGTGGTTTTCAGGATCAAATGAGAAAAAAATGGACATGAAGCATTCAGTACAGGGCCTGGCACATGGTAAACACTCAAAAAGTGTTGATCCTTTTCTTTTTAATCAATTACTTAATTTATTTTTGGCTGTGTTGGGTCTTGGTTGCTGAGTGCGGGCTTTAGTTGCGGCGAGCAGGGGCTACTCTTCCTTGTGGTGCATGGGCTTCTCATTGTGGTGGCTTCTCTTGGTGCGGAGCATGGGCTCTTGGGCGCACGGGCTTCAGTAGTTGTGGCTCGCAGGCTCAGTAGTTGTGGTGCACGGGCTTAGTTGCTCTGCAACATGTGGGATCTTCCCAGACTAGGGTTCGAACCCATGTCCCCTGCATTGGCAGGCAGATTCTTAACCACTGCGCCACCAGGGAAGCAGCAGAAAGTGTTGATTCTTATCAATAATAATCCTAGGATTATCGGTCTTGATCTTAGAATGTAATTTAACAGCATTATGGCTTTCATTCACTACTGCTCTGCCATCCCAATGTGCCCCTTCCAAACCTAAAAAGTGCAAAAAAAAAGTTCTTGGAGCCAATAAATTGAGAACACTCCATTTGAGGTTTATGCCCAGTTCAAAAGCACTACAGAGAAAGAACTGGCAACTCTAAGTACACCAGATTTCAACATGTCTGTGAATACCTCAAAGTGGGGTACTCTCAGCCCCCATAAAATCACCAATCTTATTTTTAATTTCATTAAATATATTCTTCTTATAAAATGGCAAAAGTTTTGCCAACGCTCATACTTGCATTTACCCTAGAAACAATTCTCCTATTGAAACAAATCTCCAGTGAGGACACAAGTAGCCAGGCAAGTACGTTTTGCTAAAGTTATCCGAATGAGTCTGGTAAGCACTTCTGCTCCGAGTGAAGGACTGGAAAGTGAGTTTGGGGGAAGAGGTCAGGGCCTCTCTTTGAGAAGAAATCCAAGAAGGGCAGGGATAACCACTCTGCCTCCCACACAAAGTGGGTGTGTAGAAAAATGCCCGGCACCCACTGGGGGAAAGCAACCATGTTTTCTCCTCTATGCATTAATCATGGAGGAATTCCTTCCTATAGTTATCCAAGCATTATCCTTGACACACCAACTGGAGAATTGTGCTCAGTGAGAAGACAAAATTTATCCCATGCTTCAAAAATGCAACTCTATTTAATGACTGGATTAAATATATGTCGTGTCTAAAGGTCAAATACTATTTAATGTCTAAAGCAAAGAATGATTACCAAACAATGTAAGTATTTTGGATTTATACAACTGTTCCCAAAGCTAATTGTTTGCTGGGAAAAACTGGCCTTGATTATGAACATTAGTAAGTGTGCTTACATTTCAAATCAAGAAATCAGTCTCTCAAATGGCTTTAATCAAAGAAAATAAAAACAAATAATTCTCAAAATAAAAGCATGAAACAAAACAAAGTGTAAAAAAATAATTGATGAAGTTGTTACTTTTTATTCCCTGATATATATATACTAACAACTTCATAAGTTATGATTTGTAGTTCAAAATATTGTTGATGTTTTAAAAAATAGTTTATATTTGAAGAGCACTTTTTTTTTTAAAGGGAAGTCTTTTTTTAAATTTAATTAATTAATTTATTTTATGGCTGTGTTAGGTCTTCGTTTCTGTGCGAGGGCTTTCTCTAGTTGTGGCAAGCGGGGGCCACTCTTCATCGCGGTGCGCGGGCTTCCCACTATCGCGGCCTCCCCCGTTGCGGAGCACAGGCTCCAGACGCGCAGGCTCAGTAATTGTGGCTCACGGGCCCAGTCGCTCCGCGGCATGTGGGATCCTCCCAGACCAGGGCTTGAACCCGTGTCCCCTGCACTGGCAGGCAGATTCTCAACCACTGCGCCACCAGGGAAGCCCTGAAGAGCACTTTTAAGTTCACCATCTAACATATTTTATAGCAACTCTTGATATACATTATATAAATATATATTATAAATATATGACATACAAATATATACATTATATATACATACATATATAAATATATATTATATATAATATTAATATATGTTAATATATAACATATGTAACACATATATATGTTAGATGCACCTATGTTACTTTGGAGGTCCACCAAAACTTAGATGTTTCCCATAAAATATCTGAAAATTTTAAAGTAAATTTTCATTTAAATCTTTCAAAAATAAATAGAATGTCAAATTTCTTTTTCTTTTTTTTTAATTTTTATTTTTTGCCTGCATTGGGTCTTCGTTGCTGCGCGCGGGCTTTCTCTGGTTGTGGCAAGCAGGGGCTACTCTTGGTTGCGGTGCACGGGCTTCTCATTGCGGTGGCTTCTCTTGTTGTGGAGCACGGGCTCTAGGCGCACGGGCTTCATTAGTTGCAGCACGCGGGCTCAGTAGTTGTGGCACGTGGGCTCTAGAGCGCAGGCTCCGTAGTTGTGTTGCATGGGCCCAGCTGCTCCGCGGCATGTGGGATCCTCCCAGACCAGGGATCGAACACGTGTCCACTACATTGGCAGGAGGATTCTTAACCACTGAGCCACCGGGGAAGCCCTCATATTTCATATATATATGTGATCTATAGTAACAGATCTATACTTACAGTTGACCCTCCACATCCTCGAATTCAACTGCACATCGTGTAGCACTGCAGTATTTACTATTGAAAAAAAAATCCGCATATAAGTAGACCTGTGCAATTCAAACCCCTGTTGTTCAAGGGTCAACTATATAGTCAAAGAAACAAAGACTTTTGAAAAATAATACTTCAAGAAGAAATGCTAAATTCATTGAGCTATTGGTGTCAATATTTCAATACAAGGATGCAAAATTTATAATGTAGTTAAGCATACAGACTCAAAAATCAGGTAAAACTGATTCTCATTTCCTTCCAATCTCTTGCTAACTATGTGACCTTGGGCAAGTTACTTCACTTCTTTGAGCTTCAGTTTTCTTACCTGCAAAGTAAGAATAATAATAGCACCTATGTCAGAGGGTTGATGGGAAGATTAAGTGAGCTAATTCATATACAAAATTTTTAAACTGTCTGGCATGTGGTAGGTGTTTAATGACTGTTTTGAGATTTTGTTATTATTTCTACTAGAATGTAAGTGGCAGTTTCCTTCTCATTGTCTTCTCTGTTGGATTCCTATTGCCTAATATAGGGAGTACTCGATAAATATTTGTTGGGTGGATTAATTTATGTGACAGCTACATGAAGGTCTAGGGCAGCTGTTTATTGATTGTGCCACTGCTTCTAATCACACTTGGCAGCTGCACAAGTAACTCAAGGTGAATTTTTTTATAGTAGCTTTATTGAGTTATAATTCCCTCATTTAAAGTGTACAGTTGGTTTTTAGTATATTCACAGAGATGAGCAACCATCACCACAGTCAATTTCAGAACATAATTATCACTCCAAAAAGAAACTCCATACCCATTAACAGTCACTCCCCATTAACTCACAACCCCTTCCACTACCACCCTGCAGCCCAAAGGTACCACCAATCTACTTTCTGCCTTTATGAATTTGCCTGTTCTGGACATTTCTTAAAAATAGACTCATACAACAAGCGGTCCTTTGTGACTGGCTTCTCTCATTTAGCACAATGTGTTTTCAAGGTTCATCCATGTTGTAGCATGTATCAGTACTTCATTCATTTTCATGGCTGAATAATATTCCATTATATGGATATGCCACATTTTGTTTATCCATTCATTGGTTGATGGACATTGTGGTTGTTTCTACTTTTTAGCTATTATGAATAAGGCTGTTATGAACATTCACATACAAGTTTTCGTGTGGACATGTTTTTATTTCTCTTGGGTACATACGTAAGAGTGGATCTGCTGGGTCAGGTGGTAATTCTCTGTTTAACTTTTTGAGGAAATGCCAGACTACTTTCCACAGAAGCTGCACCATTTTACATTCCACCAGCAGTGCATAAGTGTTCCAATTTCTCCACTTCCTTGTGAACACGTTATTATTATCTCTCTTTCGATTATAACCATCCTAATGGAAGTGGTATCTTGTTGTGGTTTTGATTTGCATTTCCCTAATGACTAATTATGTTGACCATCTTTTTATGTGCTTATTGGCCATTTGTTTACCTTCTTTGTAGAAATGTGCATTCAGATCTTTTGCCCTGCCCATTTTTAATTGGGTTACTTGTCTTTTTATTATTGAGTTGTCAGAGTTGTTTAGATATTCTGGATACAAGTCCCTTATCAGACATACAGTTTGCAAACATTTTCTCCTACTCCATTCTGTGGTTTGTATTTTCATTACCTTTGATTCACAAAAATTTGTAATTTTGATGTAGTCCACTTACCAATTTTTTTTCTTTGGTTGTTTGTATTTTTGGTGTTGTATTTAAGAAATATTGCTTGATTCAAGATCTTGAAGATGTACACCTGTGTTTCCTAAGAGTTCTATAGATTAGCTCTTACATTTGGGTCTTTGATCTATTTTGAGTTAATTTTGTATATAGCGTGAGTTAGGGGTCCAAACTCATTCTTTTGTATGTGCATAGCCAATTGTTTGAGCACCATTTGTTGAAAATACTTTTCCTTCTTCATTGAATTGTCTTGGCACATTTAGTGAAAATAAGTCAAACATAAATGTAAGGGTTTATTTCTAGATTCTGAATTCTATTCCATTGATGTATATGTCTACACTTATGTCAATACCACACTGATCACTGTAGCTTTGTAGTAAGTTTTGAAATTGAGAAGTGTGTGTCCTCCAACTGTGTTCTTTTTCCAGATTGTTTTGACTATTCTGGGTCCCTTGCATTTCCATATGAATTTTAGGATCATGATGTCAATTTTTGCAAAGAAGCCAGCTGGGATTTTGATAGGGATTATGTTGAATCTATAGATCAGTTAGGGTAGCACTGATATCTTAACAGTATTTTCTTCTGAGTCATGAATATGGGATTTCTTTCCATTTACTTATGTCTTCTTTGATTTCTTTCAATAACGTTTTGTGCTTTTCAGTGTACAAGTCATGTACTTCCTTGGATTAAATTTGTTCCGAACTATTCTTTTTGATGCTAGTGGAATCAATGGAATTGTTTTGTTAATTTCATTTTTAGATTGTTCATTGCTAGTGTATTGAAACACAACTGATTTTTGTATATTGGTCGGGCAACTTTGCTGAACTCTTTTATTAGCTCTAATATTTATTTTGTAAATTCTTTAGGGTTTTCTACATACAAGATCAAGCCATCTGCAAATAAAGTTTTACTTCTTCCTTTCCAACCTGGATGCCTTTTATTTCTTTTTCTGGCCTAATTGCCCTGGCAAGAACTTCTAGAACAATGTTGAATGGAAGTGGTGAGAGCAGACATCTTTGACCTGTTCCTGATTTTAGGAGGAACGCTTTACTATTTCACTATTAAGTATGATGTTAGCTGTGGGGTTTTTATAGATACCCTTTATCAGGTTGAGGGAAAAGGTGAAATTTATTTGAAACTGGAAGACCGTCACCAATGATGAAACTCTCAGGTCCAGTTGTATTTTCTCTCTTCTAGTTTGGTATAATTCTTCTGTTTCATATTCTCCAAACAGGGGGAGAAGGCCTTACAAGGCAGACCTATACCTTATTCTGGGTTTCAAATTGGGAATGTTTCATTTCAGAGGAAAGTGCTTTAAAATACAGCCTACTGAGAATTGTACAGATACTTAATAATTAATTTGTAAAACATAAGATAGCAGGCTTTCTTTGAGCTATGACTTTATTTAGTTTGGTGAAATTTGGGTTCTGCCAGTACATCTCATCTTTTCCTTAATCTCCTTGATGGGAGCATGGGAATGGGGGGAGAGCATGGAGGACTCTATTATGCATGATACCTAGAAAAGTAGTGGCATGTATGACAAGACCTCCTGGGTTCAAATCCTTGCTCTGCCACTTACACATTTGGCAAGTTATGTGATCTGTATGTGTCTCAGTTTCCTCATTTGAAAAATGGGGATCATAAAAACAATAATGATGATGATAATAATACCTACCTTATATGCTTGTTGTGAGGAATAAATGAGTTATTGTGTATAAAATTACTTAGAACAGTTCCTGAAAACTATAGTGAATTCTATTTACATACTTGCAATTAGGCTGTGGTGTTCAGAAACAAAAACATAGGTTTAAGAGCCAGATAAATCCAAGTTGAAATCCTTCCTCAACTGCTTTTGCCAGCTATGTGGCCTCTGACAAATTACTTCATCTCTCTGAGCCTTGGTTTTCTCATTCCGAATAGGAAACAGAACTTACATTACAGGGTTATTAGAAGGAACAAATTAGATAATTCCTGTGAAATACCTAGCACAAAATAATTGTTGAACAAACTGCAACTACTACGCTGCTTTACTTATATATTCCTATTTTAAGGCCAGTGAGATCCTATCACTGAACTTCTCATGCTCATTTAATAGTTCAGGCCGGGGATGGCAAAAGCAAATTCCATAGGGGGCTTTAGGTTTAAAAAAAATTGTTTCTAAAATTACAAAAGTAACATATACTTGTAAAAAACTTCAAACTTTCAAAAGTATATAGTGAAAAGTAAAAATCTGTTTTCATACCCATTCCCCCACCCGTTTCACTTCCCCTCTCACAGATAACAATACCAACAATTTGGTGTATATCTGTCCAGACCTTCTTCTATGTATATACATACATATGAATATATACATAAGAACACATACATGCACATGTATATATTTCTACATAAATGATACCTTACTATGTATATTATTCTATGACTTTCTAATTTTACCCATCAGTATGCCTTTTTTTTTTTTAAACATCTTTATTGGAGTATAATTGCTTTACCTTGTTGTGTTAGCTTCTGCTGTATAACAAAGTGAATCAGCTATAAGTATAAATATATCCCCATAGCCCCTCCCTCTTGAGCCTCCCTCCCATCCTCCCTATCCCACCCCTCTAGGTGGACACAAAGCACCGAGCTGATCTCCCTGTGCTATGCGGCTGCTTCCCACTAGCTATCCATTTTACATTTGGTAGTGTATATATATATATCAATGCTACTCTCTCACTTCATCCCAGCTTCCCCATCCCCCCTGTGTCCTCAAGTCCGTTCTCTACGACTGTGTCTTTATTCCTGCCCTGCCATAGGTTCATAAGTACCGTTTTTTAGATTCCATACATGTGCGTTAGCATACGGTATTTGTTCTTCTCTTTCTGACTTACTTCACTCTGTATGACATACTGACAGACAGTATGCCTTTGACATCTTTCCATTTGAGTACATAAAGATCTACCTCATTCTTTTTTTTTTTTTTCTACCTCATTCTTTTTAATGGCTACTCAGTCATCTATAGGATGGATGTGTCAGCGGTTTACTTTAAAAAATCTTCCATCGTTGCTCTCAGGATAGCAGCATGAGTATCCAATTGCAGGGTGCTTTTTTCTCAAAGCCTATATTTAACAATGTAGCATGTAAATGTGCAGTTTAAGGAAAATTCATAGTTTGCATAGATGATGAGTGTTTTGTTGAATTCTCAGTTGTAGGGACAGAATGGAAAGCTAAGCATTTGGACAGAAAGGAATTTCTTTAGATAAGTCAGAAGGAAAAAACAAGTCACTCAAAATATTACCAGCTTTTGAATTTTTTTTTTCCTGGCATGTTCTAATATTGAGAGACTAAATGAAAAAGAAGACTGGAGTGGAAAATCAGTAAGTTCAAAAAAGACCTTGGGACGCTTACTAGATACAAAAGTTACTGTTGATCTGGTGGATAAAACACTGAAATAACTATAATAATTAACCTTTTGTATTGAGAAGTTACCATAATAATTACTCTTTCCGATAAGAACCTAGCCCAAATAATTGAGAAATGCCAAAAAGTGATAGCCACGTATTCAAAATAATTACATTTACATAAATAAATCCATAAAGGAGAAATTAAAATTAATACTTCCAGAATAAGCAGAATACATTGTGTCAATTTCCAACAGCCCCAATCTGTCTACGTGCTGCTGATGGAGGTGTCAGAATTCTGGGCAAGTATTCACAAAGTTCAGAAGTGTCATAGCACTGAAGCAATGTAGTTATAAGAGAAGAAGATGTGTACAGATGGAATCATGGAAATGTCACTCATTGTAATATCTGAGCAGGAGGTTGTAATCAAAGCAGTTAGCAATTAGAAAGTACAAGGCCCTAACTCCCACAGAATTTTTGGTACAAGCAGCTCTGACAGCACACAGAACTGTTGTAAGATACTTTGTGAGAAAGCTTTGTCAGTGGTAATGCCTGACTTAATGACATCTGGAAACAGCTGTTTTTCTCCAAAAGAGAGCAATATGTCGAAGCCTGCCAAATATAGATAATAAGGTGCTTACCTATCATTAACAAAACTATGCTTTCCTTATTGACAGAAAAGATTTGTTCACATTGCGAGAAGAGTACATTACAGAACTAGTGAACAGCTATTGAAAAGTATCATATGGATGGCTGCAAAGCAGTGATTCCCAGCTCTAGATTTGCCACCCTCTAGGGTGTCTACAATTATCCTGAGGATCACCATGAGCCTTTAGAAAATGTCTCAAAACAAAATTAAATATGAGGCACTTTAATTTGAAAAAAATTATATGCCATACAGCATTTTCAGGAAAGAGGGGAGATGGTATAAAATCAAGCTAACAATAGCAATGTGATAAACTCCCACAAGGTTGGGAGCTAATGATGGTAAGACTGGTATATTTTACAGATTTAGCGGTAGTTTTTATGAATTCAGAACATTGTACCAAGGCACATCATCAAACTGTTATAAGCAAATGCATGTGTTTTCTATATTTTTCACACAAATAGTCATCCATGAATTCTGTCTCCAAGCTTTGGATAATTTTTGTACTTAAGCATTTCCTGAATGTCTAAAAAACATATTCCAGTGCTAGCAACAAAATCATTCATTCATTGAAGAAATGTTTATTGAGAGCATGCTATACGCCAGGTACTAATATGCACATTGCCTGATAGAAAGTTTGTATCAGCCATGTATAGCAGTGTCTGTTTTCCTAAGCTCTTCTGATAGCATATTAGAAAATATCTTTAGCAATATATTAGTAAAAATAGTATCTTATTGTAGTTTGCCATTTCTTTGAATATTAGTAAGATTGGACACTTTTTCATATGACCATCTGTATGGTCATTTGACCTTTTGAATAATCTGCTCACAGCCTATGTCCACTTTTCTACTTGTCTTTTTATTATTGATTTGTAAAGGCTCTTTACATATTACCATGCCATCTATCTGACCTTATTGTCTTTGAGTAGGAGCTTCCAGAAACAACCAAATTTGCTCAGTAACTATCAGAGTTGAAGTCAGCTAATGCTGTCAAATATTTTTATAAGGTCTATGAATATCCTGGAGTCATTGTGATTATGTTCACTTCTCCTGTTTCTGCATTTAATCTAATTTTATGTACACTAAACCAGGTTATGCCATAGCTAAACAGATTCCAGGAGTGTCCAACAAGCAATATTGTTCAGTAGTCAATAAAGAAGAAATTGGACTATAATCTTGCCAGTGATTTAAAACAAAACAAAACAAAAAACTAAAAGATGTTACTATAGTTGCCACCATCAGCTTGCTCATCATTCTTGAAGTTGGCATTAATAGTAGCATCTTTGGAATATTTCAACACATTTTTAGTGCTATGTATATTTAGAAAGGACTTCACTGCCAACTAAGGCACACTCTATCACACTGCTTTAAAAAAATCTTAGCAGGCATACACAATTAGGTCCTGGAGATTTGAGGATTTGAGAGCAATACTGACCTTTTCACCAGAAATGGCAGAAGCTAATTTGAGGCAATACCAGAGCTGCTCAGTAACTTGAGCCATCATCCTCGATGACAGATATGTATTAAAATTTCCATAGAATTCTTTTCTCTCTGTGATTCAGAGTCAATAAATATTTGCTGAGTCTTAATAGGTGCCAGGTGCTTTTACATACAATCTTTCTTCTGATCCTCACCACCAATCTATTATATCAGTACCCTCATTTTCATATGAGGAAATTGTAACTCAGAGAGGTTACATGATTTGTTCATGGTCACATCGTAGCTATTAAGTGGCAGAGATGGAACTTGAAGCCAGATTTTCCAAGTCTAAGTCTAGTGTTCTTCTGATGGTGACGCAACTGCTCTCCTCAGCAAGACTGGATGGGACATGTGAATGCCCCAGGCAGGCTTATGTACTGGTGCCTCTTCAATATTTTTAAAATGTGTGCTCAACATTTATTTAATGAGAGTAGGGAGAGACTGCGATCCTTTTAATAAAATTGTATACCTTTTTCATTACGTTCAAAATAGAGAATTTACCACATATACTTGTCACAATAACAGCTGCCATTTATTGAGCACTTACCATGCATCAGGGATGAACCACTTCACATGGATTATCTCCTATAATCCTAAGAGGTTGGCATCATCATCATCACCATCCCCGTTCAATATGTGAGGCCCAAAGAGGTTAAGTAACTTAGCCAAGGTCATACAGTTAGTAGGGAAGCCAGGATTTAAACTTAAGGCAGTCTGACACCTGAGCCTATGAGCTTAACCACTATATTTCACTGACTTCAACAACAATAAAAGTCCTAAATTAGCATTTTAACCTACTCATTTCTTTCTTTTGTCACTCAAAACTGAATACAATGGAGGTAATTTACATGGATATAGTTATAAAATTACATTTAGTGTAAGGTTTTAGAATCCCACCCTTTTGTTTTTTGTGTTTCTTTTGGTTTTCTTGATAACAAACTATTTCCTATTTTCCTTTAGTTCTTGTATTGTCTTTAGTTTCCTTTTGCAATTTTCCAACCAGGTAACTTTCAGGGAGGTGTATTAGAGGATTTAGAACTCAGGTAAGAAAATAAACCCCTCATTCCTGATAAACAGCTTGCTAATCTCACAGTTGGCGGCACACCCTCTAACTTGCACGTGCTCATGGCAAAAATGGTATGGTTGGCACCAGTGAGGACTGCTGGCTTTTTTTGCTTTTGCTTTTTTTTTTTTTTTACTCAAGGGCCCCAACCTCTTTTAGCAAGAGAGGTAGCCAGTTTCCATCTCACCAATTACTTTGGAAAACACTGGCAGAAACCCAAAGTAATCAGCACCATATTTATGATTTATCCCAGAGATTTTCTAACACCCCTTTCAAACTGGCACCCCAGGCAGCTGTTTGGCTGAATCTTCTTCCCTGTCTCTGGAAGCTGCAGAGGAATTGATGGGTCTAATTGGGTTTTCACAATGGTACACAGGACTCAAGAGGTGAAGAAGAAGGAAGGTATGGTTTGGGTACAGGCATATTGATTCAAATATTAAAAGACAACTTTCTATGAGTTTTGGCTGACCCTAATGGGCATATAGATTCCAGAGCAAAACCCATTTGGTGGGTTTCCTCACTCTGCTATTTGTAAACAGGTAAAACCTGATTATAATGAATGTCAGAGGGCAGCTGTAGCCTGCAGGTTGAATACTGATGCTGACAGCTGTGTAATTACAATGCAGTTTTATTACAGGGAATTACACATGTATAATTATAATGAAGTTTGGATAATTTAGAAAAATGACTGATCGTGAGCAAGGTCAGGCCATCTACAATCTGAACTTCCCCTTGGTGTTAGAGCAAAACCTTCCAACAGAACTGGAAATGAAGGGTCACTCCTGGTGAAAAGACTCCGCTACCCTGGCTTCTAGTTTGTCCAGTCACTGTGTGTACTTCTGTGGAAAGCTAAAAACTTTACTGACTGACTACTTCTGGGTTCAAGATCATGCCTCTTCCCCCGCCCCCACCGGCACCCCGACAATTTTTCAAGGGCACGAGTCTGCTTTGGATCTTAATTAGATGTCTCCGACTAGAACTGAGGGTTTCAAATCAAGTGGAGGGAGTGGAGGCAGTTTTATGTCTTGATGCCTGAAAAAACAAAGCCTCCTTCATATGCTGACGAGAAATGCACGGTGATCACATTTTGGAATTTCAAATGGGAACACGTAGTCTGGAAATGGAACGGAATATCTGAAATCAGGACTGCCCCAGAAAACTTGGATAATTATAACGATCATGTATTTTGAGTACTTACTATGTGCCAGGCACTGGGAAAAGTCCTTCCCATATATCATCTCATTTAATCCTTTAATCCTTTCAACAAACCCTAAGAAGTAGGTCCTAGAATCCCCATCTCTGCATATGAGGAGACTAAGGCATAGTGAAGTTTGGACTACTTGCCCAAGGTCATATAGTAATCACATGGCAGAGCTGAGATTCAAATCCAGTTCTGACTAACTGCGAAGGTGTTCTCTTGACTACCAAGGGGCCCTGACATTCTCTTGAGATGTTTAGTGTCTAAATAATTTCTTTGCAGAAAGGATTCAAAGGTAGGAGCCAAATCAGTATTTCCATCTGTGTACGACCCGCACAATTTTTGCCATATCCAAAGACAACATAAATTACAGGCAGGGTGTTCAGGCATGCTGTGCTCTCTCTCGTTCCCTGAGGGTGCAGGCTTCCCCACCTTAGCCTCATCCCCATAAGCCTACCCAGGATCCGTTCTTGGCCAGCCAAGTTCATCTCTGGAAAGTGAACTGCCATGGCTCTACCTACTTTAACCTCAAAATCTTAAGCAATAATAATCATGAAATCATGGATGGGATGTTTAGATGTACTTTTTAATGCACATCAAAATAAATAATATTCATCTGTGATCACCCCAAATCATCTCATGTAGCACTGGGGGACATATAACCACATACAGGACAGTACTGATCTAGATGATCTCTATGTGACCTTCTAACCTTGACAGTCAATGAAACAATTCACCTCTAAAAATAATTCAAAAAGGATGAGATGAGTTTGAGTAAGATGGCAATTTGCCAATCCTTGCTCATTTTCCTCTCTTGAAGTCTTCAGTCTCTGCTTTCCTCCCATTTTCTGAGAATTTCTTCACAGCTTTTCAGAAGAAACTGGGCACTTCCCAGGGAACAAGCTGCTTCTATTTCCACAAATACTGAACTTCAACCTCCAGCTAAGGTTTCACATCCTTAGAGAAGCTTTCTCTGACCACCCAATCTGAAGTGACCCCCTATAATGTTACCTGTATTTTTTTTCTCTTAGCACTTATCACTATTTCAAACCATCTTGCCTGTTTGTTGACCTGTATACTGCCAGTCTCCTACTAAATAATAAGCTCCAGGAGGTCCCTGGCTTTTAGCACAATGCCTGGCACGTAGTAAGTGCTCAAGGGGTATTTGTCAAATGAACGAAGTAAGGAATCTAAAGTTAGGGTAGGGCTGTGGAGCTGATGAAACAGAGAGAACATAAGGAAAGCTGAACTTTGGGTGATGTAATTTATCCAACAAGGTAAAGTGGGCAATGACCTGGGAAGGTGTAAAACTATCTCAGGTACTTACAACACTCATTCCATCTTGAGCACTTACTGTTTTCAGGGCATTGTGCTAAGCTGTTCCCTGTGAACTGGCTACTATTAACCTCTGGGGCCTATGCCATTGGTAAGTCCCAGTTGTATTCATGTAATTCATGTTTACTGAGTGACTACTACATGTCAAGCACTGTTCTATGCTAGGATACAGCAATAAGCAGGACAAAGTTCCAGCCCTCTAGTGAGGGCCAAATTAGGACCAGGCATGCATCTTTATATAGCTCTTTATCCCAGGTGGTATTTCCCAGTGGTCCTTTACCTGTCTAGCAAAACCATCTCTTTGCTCTCAAGGTGGTTTATTGGCCCTGACCCACTAACATTTATAACAGCTTCCATCCATTTATTGAGTATGCATTATGTGTCAGGCACTGTGCTGAGGGCTTTATATATATTATTACATGTGTTAATCTTTCCAATAACCCCATGAAGAAGGTACTATTATTAACTCCATTTTACAGAGGAGGAAAGCAAGGCTCACTGAGATTAAAATGACTTGCCCAATGTCATGTAGCTGTTATGCGGTGGAGTGGATTCAAAGCTAGGCAGGGTGCCCCCAGAATCACCGTCCTTAACCATGAGTGTGTAATGGTGCCTCTTATATTACATATGGCCACCCTTCCCTTCTGAAGATTCTGGCAATCCAGACACTCTCAGATACTGGGTTTTCCTGGGGAGCTGGCAATGAGGTAGGTAGAAATGTCTCAAGATCTGCCTGTGTGCTTCAGAACACGAGGCATATATATACGGTGGATATATGTTATGGAGCAGTTGCCATGGTTCATTACACCCTAGGAATAACACTGACTCAGTAAAGATCAAATTATTGAAGATATAGTTCAAGAGGAAAACAGTACATGTCTGGACTTCTTTCATTTGAAAACGATTAAACACAAAGCAATTAAAGAAAAGCTGAGGAAAACAGTGCATTTGTAGAGAAAATATTAAAACCATATCTCAATATAGGCAACTCAGATTAAAATAATAAATATCTTTGTGCTATCAGTTTTATCATAATATATCCTTTAGGTTCAATGTACAACTAAAAGCTATAAAATATGTTTTGTTTTTACACTAATTCTGCATTTTACTGAAATATATACATTTGTTTAATGCCTTTTCAAAGCAATTTTTCTTACCTGATTTCACTGTGGTCTCATAAAAACTTTGTAAGGTAGAGGAGGGGAGGTATTATCTTTGCTTTATAAAAGTATAAATTTAAGATACAAAGTGGACAAGTAAGTTACCAAGAACACCAGATTGGAATTGAAGAAGTGAAATTTGTTCCACACCACCAGGGTGCAAAAGTGTTACATTTCTTTATATCCTGACAACAAATGAAATCTGCTCTGAGCCTTCCACTTTTTCAGCTGGCTAAAAATGCAATCTCACTCATGGTTTTGAGAGGCCCTTCCTCTCTGCCAAGGCTGCTGAAAGCCTTAGCAAATCATACACAGACCAGAAATTTCAGGACCGGCCCTCTGCCTGTTGTCCATACTGATATGTTTATTATGCAAATGCACAAGGCCCCTTGTAGGTAGGTATCAGCTGCCTCTGCGCCACCCTTGGACATTGGTGGGGGGAAGGGTGTCTTTCCTGAGGTTGGTAGCCTTGTGGCCTAGTATCCAGCCTCCCTGAAGTGTACCATGCAGCCATTGTCCTTTGAGACCTTGCCCCCTTCTTTGGGGCGCTAGAGGGGAGCAATGGTAGTCCTTGCTGCTCAAGGAATCTGCCATTACTCCCATCTCCTCTCTAGTGTTGGACTTCTAGAACTTCTAGGTCAGACAGCTTCTGCCACCTCTACTCAAAAGTGCTCACTTCTTAACCCTCTGGAACAAACCAGCATAATTTCCCTCAATGAACCTAGGCCTTTGAAATCAAAAGCTCTAGACCAGGTGATCATCTGAGTGCCTGACAGCTTCTGCTTTTGACCTTGCAAAACAAAATCTCCCAAGACAAGGGTACAGAAAGACTTGGCTATGTTTTGATTTGGGGGAAGGAAAAATACCTGCAGAGGCAAAAACAAATTATAAAAACTTAATATCTCAATAAATAATCCTACCACAAACTTTATTACAATTCTTATTGGTTGTTTTTTTATTTTAGGCATGTTATTTGTAAGTCAGTAGTAACCATGGATCTACATTTTTGCAGTTGATTTCAATTCTGTGCATATTTATTGAACACACACAATGCTCCTATTACTGTACTATGTTATTATATGGCACATGTAAGAAGAAAAAGCTATAGTCTTTGTTTTTGAAATGTAAGGAAATGAAGCCACAATGTGTTCTTTGATAATCTGTTGCTGGTAAGTTTCAGATCCCACTATGCAAGAGGCTAGGAATTTCTTTCTTAAAAAGTATGCCCTTTATGGAGGGTATCTTCTTTTCTTTCTTTTTTCCTCCTTGCATTCACTCAAGAAACATTATATGCTACTCATGGGGCCAGGGATATAGAGAGATGGCACTGTCCTTGCCCCAAGAAGTAGAAACTAGGTGGAGGAAGAGAATAGAGCTACAATATCAGAGTGGCGTAAAAAAGGAGGGAAATTCCAGAAAGAACTGAGAGCATGGACAAAGAAGGGAACAGAATTCCCTAAAATAAAAATAGGGAAGTGAAAGAACATAGCATCTTGAGGGAACTATCAATAATCTGACTGATGTAAAAAGTCTGTGGGGAATAATGGTGAAAGACAAGGCTAGGGAGCTAGTCTGGGGTGTGATTGAAAATGTCCCTATATGCAAAGTCAAAGAGTTTGGGATTCTTCTTAAAGGCAATGAGACACTAACCAAAGGTTCAAGTAGGGTTGTGACAAAGGCAGAACAGCATTTTTTTGAATGCTCCTGCTGATAGAGCTGCCAAGGATGGACTAGAGGAGGGTGAGACTGGGTACAGAGACAGTAATCAGGTGGCTCTTGGTGAGAGTTGATGACATAAGGCTATAGAAGTAGAAATAGATTGGAGGTAATATTGGTGGACTAAGTTTAAGAGGTGGGAGATAAGTGGGAGTTACAGATGACTTCCAGGCCTGGGTAATCGGGTTGATGGAGATGACATTAACCAAAATAGGGAATACCCAAGAGGGCCAGGGTTGTATATAATGAGTTGTGTTTCAGATATGTTGAATTTCAGGTGTCGTTGGGACACCAGGTGAAACGATCTAATAAGCCAATTGAAATATCAGCCTGCAGCTTGGTTAGAGAAGTCAGGGTTGAAGTTAGAGATTTGGGAGTCATCAGAATACAGGGGTTGAATAGCCTGATGGCAATAAATGTAGAGCAAAAGAAAGGGCTGGGGATAGGGGCCTGAGGTGCAGGTATCTGGAGTAACAGAAAGACCCCAAAAGAGACTGAGGGAAGCAGTAATCTGTCATGGAAGATATAGGAGAAGAAAGGTCCTGGAAGGAAAGGATGGTCATGAGTCACAAACAAAGAGTAGAGTCAGATAGGACAAGAACTGCAAGGGCCACTATGAATTAGACAACTTGGACGTCACCAGTGGGCTTTTGTTGGAGCAGTAGCGGGGGCATAAGCCAGACCACTGTGGTTTGAGGGCTTAAGAGGAGAGAAGGAAGAAGGAAACAGTATATGAGGCTTATTCTGTCAAGAAGTAAACGGAAAGTGAGAAATAAGATGGCACCACAGTAGGCAAAGTTCAAAGAAAGATTGTTTAATGTGGGAGAACGCCAGTGAGAGTGATAGTGGAGCTCTGAGAGAGGAGAAGGCTAATGCATGGAGTTGAGTCTCAGACAAGTCCGGGGAGATGGGTTCTAGCCCAGTACTTTTCAAACTATCTGTGGTGAAGGATCAGCTTTTAAAATTTCCAATCTGTCGCAGACTGGTACTTTTGTAAAATATAATAAAAATGAATTACTAGAAAAATGCAGTGAAAAACACAGTCAAAATATAAGCCCCAATTTTTCATTATTAGATCCAATGAATATACAATTACTTTACCAAATTGCTAAAAAAGTTTCTGAATTCTTACTCTCAATTTCAGTGCTTATGTTGTTGTAAATCAATATCAAACAGTTTGAGGATCGGAAGAGGTCTATCCCCTTCTTTGGGTCCACTATCTACTTTGAATAGCACTATTTAGACCATAGGACCTGGAAAGGAGGAAGGAAAGAACACCACTTCTTCCAAGAGAGAGGAAGGAAGTGGGAAATGATGGGAGAATAGAGAGAATGCTTAGAAATGGAATGAAGGAGAGTTGAGGGAATTCCCATCTGAATTTTTTTTTTTTTTTTGGAGTGAAGTAGGAAGTCTTGACCTTATGGAGTAAGTAAAGGATAAAGGGCATAGGGTGGGAGGATTGGAGGAGTGTAGTAATGGGTTGAAACAGCTGTTGTGGGAAATGAGCAATGTAACTGAATAAAGATGAATAAAAGTGTGGTAAAACAATAGAAAGAAGGTCCAACTGAGACTGGAAATCATAGATTTGTTATGGAGTCAATCAGCCCAATTTTGTGATTTTCTCTAGCAGTTTTGCAGCCTCAGAGCAGGGGTGGAGAAACATATGGTGGGGCTCTGGTAATATGGTGGGCTAGGAATGCAAACTGACTCTCCCATGGAAAACAACTAAAAATGCTGGATAAAATGCAGCAAACATCTTCTCTTTTTTTTAAGCATAAATTTATTTATTTATTTATTTATTTAATTGTTTTTGGTCATGCCACACGGCATGTGGGATCTTAGTTCCCCAACGAGGCATCGAACCCATGCCCCCTGCAGTGGAAGTGTGGAGTCTTCACCACTGGACTGCCAGGGAAGTCCCACAAACATCTTCTTAAAGGTATCACAAAGCTGGAAAGGTAGTAAGGAATTATAAGCCCAGATCTAAGCAGACAGACTGATGAAGTTACTTCCTTGAGAACATTTGCTGAACTTAATATAAACTTCAAGGAACAAGCCATAAGTGATATTAAAAACACAAACCAAAAGCCTACCCAAGGTGGGGAGTGTAATAAGGTTCCTCCCCAGATAAAACTGGAATGACAACGGGTTGAACCATCAGTGTTCCAGTGAACCAGAAATAAGCCTCCACACACACACACACACACACACACACACACACACACACACACACAACACACACAAAAGGGGACTTTGAGGAAAGCAGCCTTGGCATTACATTAGGCTGTAAACATTGTGTTTACAGCCTCTTAGGCACCTGCCCTGAGAGACTGTAAACACAATCTCATCTAATAAAGATTCGCAGCCTAAATTCACATTACCCAGGGACTCCAAAAAACCTCAAGCTCTGAATTTAGTTTAAAGTAGACCCAGACTGGTAGTGCCACCAGGCACCTGGCAGAATGCAAATCCTCTCTGCAGGAACCCACCCTCACCCTAAACCTCAAAATATTCCCACAAATAATTTTCCAAAGATATGAGGAAATCTTAATTAAAAATCACTAAGCACACAACAAAACAAGGCACCATGCATAAGACAAATAGGAAGTTCAAATGAGATAGATTTGAATCCAAATATATAAGTAGTTTTATTTAAATACAAATAGACTAAATGCTTGTGTTAAAAGATAGACTAAATTTTAAAAATCCAACTATATGCTGTTTATAATAGTTACATTAAAACATAAAGATACAGAAAGATTGACAGTAAAAGGATGGAAAAAGACATTTCACACAAATACTAACCAAAAGAAAGCTGGTACTGCTATATTAGTATCAGACAAAATAGACTTTAAGGCAAGAAAGCACTACTAAAGATATAGTGGGTTGTTTTTATAAAAATACAATCTGGGGCTTCCCTGGTGGCGCAGTGGTTGAGAATCTGCCTGCTAATGCAGGGGACACGGGTTCGAGCCCTGGTCTGGGAAGATCCCACATGCCACGGAGCAGCTGGGCCCGTGAGCCACAACTACTGAGCCTGCGCGTCTGGAGCCTGTGCCCCGCAATGGGAGGGGCCGCGATAGTGAGAGGCCCGCGCACCGCGATGAAGAGCGGTCCCTGCACCGCAATGAAGAGTGGCCCCCACTTGCCGTAACTAGAGAAAGCCCTCGCAAGAACCGAAGACCCAACACAGCCAAAAATAAAAAAGAAATAAATAAATAAAGTAGCTATTAAAAAAAAAATTAAAAAAAAATACAATCTGAGGAGAAGATATAAAAATGTTAAATTTGCATGAACCTAATAATACCCTTAAAATAAACAAAGCAAAAATCAACAAAACTACAAGGAGAAATGGACAAGTCCACAGTCATAACAAGAGCTTTTAACATACCTCTGTCAGTATAGAACAAATAGAACAAAAATAATCAATAAGTATCTAGAAGATTTTAATAACACAATTAACAAAATTGATCTAATAGTGCAAAGAACAGTGAACCCAACAATTGCAGAACACACATTTCTTTCAAGCCCACATAGAAGACTCACCAAAATTGATCATATACTGGGTCATAAAGCAAAGGATTAAAATAATACAAATGACTTCCAATGATCACAATGCAATTAAGCCAGAAATCAACAACAAAGTGATAACTAGAAAAACCACATACATATGAAAATTTTAAAACATACTTTTAAATAAACCATGGGTCAAAGAAAAATCATATTGAAAATTGTAAAATATTTTGAACTCAACTAAAATAAAAATACTACCTATCAAAGCTTGTGGGATGCAACCAAAGCAATACTTAGAGGGAAAGCTATAGCCTGAAATGCTTATATTTCAAAAGAAGTAAAGGCTGAAAATGAAAAACTAGTCATCCATTTTGAGGAGCTAGAAAAGTAACAACAAAATAAACCCAAAGAAAGTAGATGGAAATAAAACATATGATGAAGTTAATCCAGGATTAGAGGTTGGCAGAGAAGATGTTGTTGAAGGTAATAAGTAGGAGGGAACTGAGGAAGCTAGTGAAAGTGTGGGCAGAAAAGGGGGTGAAGTGGAAGTGGTAAAGGAGGGTATGTCAGGAAGATTGGAGAATAGGGATAGGTCTAGAGACATGAGGTCACAAAGACATGAGATCACAAAGCAGTTTAATGGGAGTAAGGGAGTTAGAGGTGAATACACAGGAGTTTTTGATTAGCGTGGAATTTTAAAGTTAAAGGTTTTATATGTGAAACAGTTCTAAATGAAGAAAATATATGGCATGTGGCCATATAAGTGGGTTGCTGAAATGAGGTGGAGTACTCTTAATTATCTGTTTAGAAGTCTTTCTCTGACTCTACATTGGTTCGTAAGACCTTATAGGATTGGAAACACCTTACTCATCTCTACGTCCCTGTTATGGGGTTTGTCACATAGTAGATGCTCAAAAATGCTTGTCTACCCTAACTAATATAGGCAATATGCTAAGCACTTTACACACATTCTTTTATTTAATCCTTACAACAATTCTATGAGGTACCTACTAATACGCAACTTAAGAGAGAAGGAAAGTGAGGTTAAGTAACTTGCTCAAAATTGTACAATGAATGAACGGGTACTGTGCTAAAGGCCTCAGAGTAGATGTTTACTACAGTCCCAGACAAGCTATGCCCAAAGCAATCACTAAGCCCAGCTGTGATTCTGAAGAGCAAAATTTTGCTGAAGCAGTAAAAACATCATGCCATCAAAATTTTCACTGGAACCCCACCACCACCCAAATCCAAGCATTTTATTGCCTGCCTTCCTCCTGTGCTCATCATTGCCATCCAGCTCAGTCCTCCATCTTTCCTGGCTAACCCTATCTTATCCATCTCCCTATTTATGAAACCAGAATAGAATAATAATTGATGCTTTGAGATCTCAGTAGTTGTGCTGTTCAGGATAGAAGTGTTTCAGAATTAATTCATCTGCCCAAAAATTACTTGTAGGTATACTTCACTGAAGACTTTGTAATGATGACCAAGAAAGACATAATGCTTATAATGATAATAAAAACAACTACTTATAATAGCTCTAGAAACTATCCATAATTAAAGGAAAGCCCTCCTTCGACCCAGCATTCCTCTCTAGCTATCCCCTCATTTCTCCGCTCTTCTTCAGAGCCAACTGTTTCAACAGAGTTATCTGTATACACACTATCAGCAGTTCCTCACCTCCCTATTCACTTTTCAACCCACTCTAGTCTGGCTTCAGGCTCCTCCACTCCAATGAAACTACTCCTATTATTGCAACAAGCAACCTCCATATTGCCAAATCCAATAGACACTTCTCTATCCTTATCTTACTTGAACTCCCTGCAGCATTTGACATAGTTAACCTTTCCCTCCAAGTTAAAACATTTTCTTCTTTGGATATTGTGACACGACACTGATGATTCTTTCCCCCTACCTCACTGGATGCTCTTGTTTAGTCTCCTTTGCAGATTTCTCCTAACATTGTGGTACCTCAGGACCCACTCCTGGGTTTTCTTCTCTTTTTTCTTTATACAGTTGACCCTCAGTATCCACAGGGGATTGGTTCCAGAAGGCCCCACACATACCAAAATCCACAGATGCTCAAGTCCCTTATATAAAATGGTGTAGGACAAGGAATACAGCCAGTCCTCCTTATCAGCAGGTTTCACATCTGCAGATTCAACCAGTTGAGGATCAAAATCTGTGGTTGGTTGAATCTGTGGATGTGAAACCCATGGATACAGAGGGCCACTGTATTCCTTCTCCATGTTATCTCATCCAGATCATGGCTTCAAATACCATCTACATGCTGATAACTCTCAAGTTTATTTCAAGACTCTACTCTGAGTTCCTAACATGCATATTTGACTATCTACTTGACATCTCCATTTGGATACCTGGCAGATACCTTAAACTTATTATGTCAAGAACTCTTGCTATTTCTCCCAAACAGCTCCTTTTCCTATCTTCTCCATCTCAGTATGTCACCACCACTTATTCAGTTACTTAAAGAAGAAATCTAGGCATCATCCTTAATTCCTTCTTTTTCCTTACCTCAACAACATATCTAACAGTAAGTCTTGTTAACTCTGACTCCAAAATTTATGTAGAATATCTCACCTTATTTCATCATAACTGCTACCACCTAGGTCCAGGCCTACCCTGGATTATGGAAGTTTCCTGCCTAGTCTTGCTTCCTCCTCTCTGTTCTCCCCTAGTACAGTTCTTCACATAGCAGCAAAATTGATCTTTTTTTTTTTTTTTTTTTTTTTTTTTTTTTTAAAGGATTTTCTTATTTATTTATTTATTTATTTATTTATTTTTGGCTGTGTTGGGTCTTCGGTTCGTGCGAGGGCTTTCTCCAGTTGCGGCAAGCGGGGGCCACTCTTCATCGCGGTGCGGGGACCGCTCTTCATCGCGGTGCGCGGGCCTTTCTCTATCGCGGCCCCTCCCGTCGCGGGGCACAGGCTCCAGACGTGCAGGCTCAGCAATTGTGGCTCACGGGCCCAGCTGCTCCGTGGCATGTGGGATCTTCCCAGACCAGGGCTCGAACCCGTGTCCCCTGCATTAGCAGGCAGATTCTCAACCACTGCGCCACCGGGGAAGCCCAGCAAAATTGATCTTATTGAACGCTTCAATGGCTTCCCATTTGGCTCTTTGAATAAAAGCCCAAAAACCTTATTATGGCTATATGTGAGCCACTCTTGCTCCTTAATAAGTAAATAGAAGACTTGGACAACACTATACACCAACTAAACCTAACATACATCCATAGAGCATTCCACCTAATAACAGTAGAATACATAATCTTCTCAAGTGCATGTGGAATATTCTCCAGGATAGGCTATATGCTAGGCCACAAAACAAGCTTCAAAACATTTAAAATGATTGAAATCATACAAGGTATATTCTCTACCTTCAAAGGAATAAAATTAGAACTAAATAGCAGAGATTTGGGGAATTCACAAATATATGGAAATTAAATAAAACACTCCTAAATAACTGATGTGTCAAAGAAAAAAAATCACAAGAGAAATTAGAAAATAATTTGAGATGAACAAAAGCAAAACTACAACACACCAAAGCTTATGGGATGCAGCTAACGCAGCACTTAGAGGGAAACTGATAGCTGTAAGACCTTTATTTAAAAAGCAGAAATATCTCAAATCAATACCTTAACCTCTCACCTTAAGAGACTAGAACAGGGACTTCCCCGGTGGTCCAGTGGTTAAGACTCTGTGTTTCCACTGTGGGGGGCACGGGTTCAATCCCTGGAAGGGGAACTGAGATCCCACATGCTGCATGGTGCGGTCAAGAAAAAAATAAACTAGAACAAAGGGTAAAGTAAACCCAAGGCAAACATAGGGAAGGAAATAGTAAAGATTAGAACAGAGATACATGAAATGGAGAATGGAAAAACAATAGAGGCAATTAATGAAACAAAAACTGGTTTGAAAAGAACAGCAAAATTGACAAGCCTTCAGTTAGACTGTCCAAGAGAGAAAAAAGGGAGAAGACTGAAATTACTAAAATCAGATATGAAAGAGGGGACATTACTATAGACCCTACAGGGAAAATAAAAAGGATTAGAAAAGAATACCGTAAACAATTGTATGCCAACAAATTAGATAACCTAGATGAAATGGACAAATTCCTAGAAATGCACAAACTACCAAAACTAATTCAAAACGACAAAAAAAAAAGTAAAAAAAAAAAAACTAATTCAAAAAGAAACTGAAAATCTTAATAGGCCTATAACAAGTAACAAGATTGAGTCAGGGGGCTTCCCTGGTGGCGCAGTGGTTGAGAGTCTGCCTGCCAATGCAGGGGACACGGGTTCGAGCCCTGGTCTGGGAGGATCCCACATGCCGCGGAGCAACTAGGCCCGTGAGCCACAATTACTGAGCCTGCGCGTCTGGAGCCTGTGCTCCACAACAAGAGAGGCCGTGACAGTGAAAGGCCCGCACACCGCGATGAAGAGTGGTCCCCACTTGCCGCAACTAGAGAAAGCCCTCGCACAGAAACGAAGATCTAACACAGCCATAAATAAAATAAATAAATAAATAAATAAATAATTAATTTAAAAAAAAAAAGATTGAGTCAGTAATTAAAAAAGAATCTCCCAACAAAGAAAAGCCAGAACAGATGGCTTCTTCACTGGCGAGTTTGACCACACTTTTAAAGAATTAATACCAATTCTTTTCAAACTCACCCAAAATATAGAAGAGGAAGAAAACTTCCCAACTCATCCTATGAGGCCAGTATTATCCTGATATAAAAACCAGACAAAGACATCACATGAAAACTCAGACCAATACTTCTTATAAATATAGATGCAAAAATCCCTACAAAATACAAGCAAATTGATCCAGCAACATATAAAAAAGGATTATACACCATGACCAAATAGGATTCATCCCAGGATTGGAAGGTTGGTTTAACATCCAAAAACAATTAATGTAATACACCATATCAACAGCATAAAGGACAAAAAGCACATGATTCTTTCATTAGATACAGAAAAAGCATTTGACAAAATCCAACCTTTCATGATAAAAAACATTCAACAAACTAGAAATAGGAGGGAACTTCCTCAACATAATAAAGGGCATCTATGAAAAACCCACAGCTAACATCATACTTAATGGTGAAAGACTGAAAGCTTTCTCCCTAAGATCAGGAACAAGACAGGGATGTCTTCTCTTGCCAGTTTTAGTCAACATTGTACTGGAGATTTTAGCCAAAGCAATTAGACAAGAAAAAGAAATAAAAGGCATCTAGATTGGAAAGGAAGAAGTAAAAACATCTATTTGCAGATAACATGATCTTGTATATAGAAAATACTAAGAAATCCAATAAAAATTATTAGAACTAATAAACATTTCAGCTGGGTTGTAGGAGACAAGATCAATATATAAAAATCAGTTATGTTTCTATGTAATGTACAATCCCAAAACTGAAATTAATAAAACAATTCCATCTACAATAACTTCAAAAAGAATAAAATACTTAGAAATAAATTTAACAATAGAAGTGCAACATATACTCTGAAAACTACAAAACATTGTTGAAGGAAATTAAAGTAGACCTTAATAAATGGAGAGAAATCCCATGTTCATGGATTGGAAAACTAAATATTGTTAAGATGTCAATACACCTCAAAGCGATCTACATTCAATGCAACCCCTATCAAAATCCCAACCAGCTTCTTTTCGGAAATTGATAAGATGATCATGAAACTAATATGGAAATGCAAGCATCCCAGAAGAGCCAAAATAATCTTGAAAAAGAAGAACATATTTAGAGGATTCACACTTCCCATTTTCAAAACTTGCTACAAAGCTACAGTAATCAAGACAGTGTAGTGCTGACCCAAGGGCAGACATATAGTTCAATGGAATAGAACTGAAGGTCCAGAAATAAACCCCTATGTTATTTTTGATTGGTTCTTGACAAGAGTGCCAAGACATTTCAATGGGGAACAAAGAGTGTTTTCAACAAATATTGGCTGGGATGACTGGATATCCATATGCAAAAGAATTAACTTGGACCCCTTCCTCACACTGTGTCCAAAAATTAACTCATAATGGATCAAAGATGAACTGTAAGAGCTAAAACTATGGAACTCTTAAAAGTAAACACAGATGTAAATCTTCATGACCTTGTATTTGGCAATGGTTTCTTAGATATAATATCAAAAGTACAAGCAACAAATAAATTGGACACCATTTAAAAAGTGAAAAGACAACCCACAGGATGGAGGAAAATGTTTGAAAATGATATATCCTGGTATCATGAATATATAAAGAATTCTTACAACCTAATCATAAGAAGACAAATAACTCAGTTTAAAAATGGGCAAAGGATTTGAATAAACATTTCTCCAAAAAAGATATACAAATAGGTGATAAGCACGTTAGTCATTAGAGAAATGTAAATCAAAACTACAATGAAATACTATGTCACATCCATTAGGATGGCTACAATAATACTTCTTTTAAAGATAAAAACAAGTGTTGGGAAGAATGTGGAAAAATTGGAACCCTCATACACTGCAGATGGAGTTTGAAAATGGTGCAGCTAGTTTGAAAAACAGTCTGGCAGTTCATCAAAAGGTTAAATATGGAGTTACCATATAACTCATTACATATAGCATATAATTCCATCACTAGGTATATACCCAAAAGAAATGAAAACACACATCCACATAAAAACTTGTACATGAATGTTCATTGCAGCGTTATTCACAATAACCAAAAAGTGGAAACAACCCAAATGCCGATCAATTGATGAATGGATAAACTGTAGTATAGCCATATAATGGAATATTAGTCTGCCAGAAGAATGAAGAAAGAAGAATGAAGTACTGATAGATGCTACAACATGGAGAAACCTTGAAAACATGATGCTAAGTGAAATAAGGCAGACACAAAAGGGCAAGTATTGTATGATTCCATTTACATGAAATGTCCAGAATAGGCAAATCTATAGAAACAAAAGGTAGGTTATTGGTTGCCAGGGGCTGGGGGGTGGGCAGGTCGATGGGAGGGAATGGAGAGTGACTGCTAATGGGTATGGAGCTTCTTTTTGGGATTATGAAAGTGTTCCAAAATTATGTTGCTGATCACACAACTCCATGAATATACGAAAAACCATTGAATTTAAATGGGTGGATTGCATGCTTTGTGAATTATATCTCAAAATAAAAAAAGAAAGAAAGAATCAGAGGTGTTTGGGGGACTCATAGAGCAGGGTGTAGCATGGGAAATTTCAAGCCCCTTAGAAAAGCCATAAGCCACCATGAAGCATCTGCAGTAGAAATGGCAGCATGGAGGGTTAGTTAGAGAGAAGCCTGTCAAGTGGCATGGAAGAAATCCAGATTTCCTTGTGGGGACCTGTGGAGGATGCAGAAGGCAGCTGAGAATTAAGAGGCAGCATATTTGCCAGGCAGTTGCTGTGGCATGAGTGAACAGCCCTAAAGTCAGGGGCTGGATGGAGGATATGGCTGAAGTTTAGAGGGCTAGCAGACCACTGGGAGCTGAGGTAGGAATCCTGGGCAGTAGTATGTAAGGAGAGAGATAGATGTGCTTCCTGACCCAGTCATTGTGCATTGCGCATAGTGAGAGAATAAGCCATAAATTATGGACATTTAAAAAGTGAGTAGGGTGAGGCAAAATGAGCTAAACTTCAGCTAGGATCCAGCAGAGATTATGGGACTCACTCACTGCCATGAGTGTGTTTGAAGTGTAAATCAAATGCTTGCACAAAAGAGACTTTTAATTCAGAACACATTTCTATATTCTAATTGACAAGCTTAATCTGTCCAACCTGTGCCCAACCTGCGCCTCCAGGCAACTGGAATAGGTGCTCCAGAACACGATGAGATTAGTTATAGGAAAACAACTATATGTTCATAATTAAATGTGGAGGTGGGGCACACTTGCGGTATATACATTTTCTCACCCCATTAAATGCATAGAGGATAGTAGATGAAGCCTTTAAAGAAAAAAGAGGGAAATAGTCAAGTAAAGATTCTCCAAACTATAGTAGACACCGTCGCGTTTTGGTTGCTCACAACTCCCCTAACTGCCCAAGATAACACTCGCTTTGATCATCTTCTCCCTAAAAAGCTTTCCTTTCCAATCCACGGTTAGCTAGCTTTGTTAATACTTCCACATTCAGTATAGATATTCGCATACCTAAATCTTATTAAAGAGTTCGTATAACTTTGTCTCAAGGAAATAGGTAGCAAAACAACATTCAATTAGCTTGCATTCCAGTTGACAATAGAAGATATAAATGAAACAACTATTTAGAAAACAGTCAAAAGTAGACCATGGTCCTTCGTCTCATTAATGTGTTCATTAAAAACAGGTTTCAGGAGGGCAGGAGCTGATTTGTAATCAAGAAAACAAAAGCTGATTTATCCATTTGAATTGAAAAGTAGCTAAAGAATTTCAGTATTTATTCACATATTCATTCAAATATAAAAGGGAACTGATCACCACCTCCGCCACCACAACCATGTGTCATATGTGTACAAGGTTAGATCAAAGTGGTAGCTAATAATATTACATTCTGCAGTTGTTCAAGGATGACAGTTGAGAAAGTTTGATGACAGAGGATAAAAATAACACTTGTTTGGGCATAAATGGAAGTTTTTTAAATTGAACTATGTGAACGTTCCTCTTCTCACCCACACTGCCAGAAACCTAAGAAAATAATTTTGCAACATAAAAGTGTTCACTACTCATCGAATTACAATTATTCTCTTTTTCTGAAATGAAAAATAACTATATTGTAAGCATGAGAATAAATTGAGGTAATGATAAAATAATCAGGATCTATTGGGTTTAATTCAATTCCCAGTTTTACCACATAGTAAATAATGTGCGTTAGCTTTTCACAGTTGTATAACAAAACATTTGACAAGAGTTACTTAACGGCAATTTAGAGGCAGATGCAGAAGCAGAAATGCTTACAGTTTGAATGTGCTTTGTCGACAAAGAGACTATGGCCTATTTACTTTTTTTATTTAAAAGAAACGTGGGATCTTTAGCTCCCAGCTTGACAGTCAGTTACAAAAAGCAGAAGGCACCTTAACGTTTCCTCTGGAGGATATTATCACTCCAGTATCAGCAGCGGGTAGAAACACATTTGCTTTATCATACTTTGACCTTTACACTTTAAGTCAAGAGAATCCTGAGCAAGGTCAGTTTCCCCATCCAGTGTGCACTTTGCTGAGATGTAAAAAAAGTTTTTTTCCCACAGAATTTGATCTGTGGATTTTATTTATGTTTGAATGAAATATGTTTATTTCCATGGTGGTGACTTTGCAAGAAAACAAGACCAGGAGAGGTATTTCCTCAAAGGCTAAAAGGAGGCATTACTACCACCACCACTGCTTGCCAAGGGATTTGCAAAGCATCTTGAGGCTCAAGGTTAGTATGGGAGACGAGCCAGGCTCAGGAGAAGTTAGCACAGACAAAAAAGTTAGAGTGTTTTCCTCCCTTTTAGCCAGCCAATTCAACAAAGTACTTCAGATAGTAACGCTTAGTGGTCAAATAATGATGTCTTTTCTGCAATGATCATGTTTGGGTTTGTCTATTTCCTTTATGCTTGTGAGGTTTGTAATTGGAATTTTAAATCCTTGGGGGAAAAGCTATTTTTGTAATTCAACTGGGATGTCCTTGTCTTAGGGTTTCCCATTGCTTCAGTCCCCTAGCCTGGTACTATAGCCATGATAGTGTTTTGTCTTTTAGATGAAATGCAGAACTAAGGACATGACTACTGGTGCTTATTAAAGATTCCTTGCTATTTTCACAAGAGTAGGGGCGTTAGACTCTTGTCTACTGGCCAAATTCTAAATCGGGAGATTACATTCTGCTTTCCTGAATTCCCCTAGCAGAAGCAGCCATCCATGGTATCCTACTTTGCTTCCTGTGCTAAACTGTTGTGTGATGTCATTAAATGTCACTGCTTTTCTACTACTAGAAGTGACCACTTCTTAGTGGAGTGGTGAATAAATTGGTACCTATTGTCTGATATTGTATTTGACCTAGTTTCAAACAAATTAAAAGGTAGCCTCTGAGAGTTAAGGATAAAGTACAAAACAAAACAAAACAAAACACCCTAACAGTGTACCGGTTGTTGTGGAGCATTTTTAAAAAACCAATATGCTTTCTCTTCTGCAACACAGACAAACAAATTAATGCATTTTTCAAAACTACACTAGTGGTTGACAATAAGTTGTTATTTTGCCTCAAACAGGACGATAGTTCTAACAGGGATGCTGAGGTTTGAGACGATGTGATCACATATCACAAACTAGTTAAACCATCTCTTTTGTCTTCAGGTTGTATCTAACCATCCTAGACAATTGATCTGTCTATTTCATAAAATCTCTCTTTAAGGAGAGTCTTCATCTTTCCTTGGTAACATATTTCAGTGTTTCTCAATCTTTCCATAAAAACTAAGTTCTTATTTTTATTTAACCTCCGTTCCACCTACTGTAGCTTAATGTCACCATCTTTTATCCATCTCTAGCTTTCTATCATACACTGGTATTGAGAGGCAGTGTAGCACAACGGCATGGTTTTTGGAGTCAGACATGCCTGCGTTCAAATCCTGACTCCATCACTTTCTAGGTATGTGATGTTGGGCAAGTTACTACTGAGGTTCAATTTCCTCATCTGTAAATGAGCAACTTCAGAGGGTTACTGTGAGGATCAAATGACATAACATATTATTTGAAGGGTTATGGGGTAAGATGAGGCATGGTACTCAGAACCCAAAAAGTGCTCAATAAACAGTAGCTATTTATCTGATTAGGTACACAGATCTGACTTAATTCATAAACTCTTTGAGAGTGGGAAGCGTACTTCCTGGATTTTAACATAAGTACAGTGTCATGCACATACTATGGCACAGAGGCTCAATATTTGTTGAATGAATAAACTTATTTTTCCCCCAACTGGAATGAACAGCCCTCACCTATTTGCAAGATCCCACACATTTTAGCTCCAAGTTGACAAATCTGATCAATCCTCTGATACCTCCAAGTATGCAGATAGATACCTCACTTTGTCTAGATGTTTTGGCATGGCGTGGACACGATGCAAAAAAACTTACACTTTGTTTCTATCAGGTTCATTTCTATGAATTTTTACATTTGATGATTGTCTCGGGTGCCCAGAATGGGACTGACTCAATCATCGACCTCATCCATCCAAGCATTCTTTGAGAAATTTTTAAAATGAATGCTAACGACTATCTAATTATATACCTAAACAAAATCTTTCAACTTGTGACTAAGTATACTACCTGCCCTATTTACCTGTAAGATCTATGCTGACTACAGATATATTTCTAATTTGCTTTGTTCCCAAGCCAGCCCCTTCTCCCAATTACCCACCGCCACAAGTTCCAGAGCACAATTAACATCTGTGAACCAGTGAGGTGTTGGTTAGGACTTTATGTTTTGCTTTTAAACGTCTTCACGGGGCTAGGAGGGGAAGCTGAGGAACAAACAGAGGATATATAGATTCAATCGGGCTGCAGTATTCGTTGATAAGGAATGGAAAGAGTATTGCTCTTTTACCATAATCTTGGAAAACTTCTGGTGCGTGCTCAGATTGAGCCACTGCAGTGTGGCCATTTCCCCGACTGATTTGTACAGACTTTAGAGGGGCGATCTCAGGTGTGGAGCTCTGAACACCTGCTTGCTCACACTCTGGCAGTTCAGAACCCAGCGTATTTGAGGCCGGTGGCTCAGGTTCCACGTAACTCAGCTCAAGTGTCACTAACACTATGTGCAGCGCCCGTCATCGAGCTGGGCTTTGAGACTTGGACACTTACTTCGGACTTTCTTCTTTCTCCCCCCCTCCCCTCCCACTAGTTTCCCTTTCCCTCCTCTGACCCGGGGCGTGCCCACCTCTTCCCTTTGCTCCCACTCTCCGCTTTCTTCTTCTTTCCTTCTCCTTCCTTCCTACTGGGCTTCGCGTCTTTCATCCTCTGAGAGCCGCGGGGCGGGAGGCTGAGGCTCGGCTCGGAGGAGGAGGCGCGAGGCCGGCGGGACAGGCGCGAGGTGCCGAGCCGCGAAAGCGCGGGGCGCGCGCCGGGGCGGGGGCGCGCGAGGGCTGGCCGCGTGGCCGGGCGTCCGGGTCAGGTAGCGGCGCGCGCGCGCGTGGCCCGGGAGCCCCCGGCGCGCCCCCGGCGTCCGGGGCCGCAGCGTGCTCGCCCCCGCCGCCAGCTCGCCTCACTTATGGGTCGGAAGCGCTGCGTGGGGGAGAGTGTTTCAAGATGGCGGCGGGTTGCTGCGGGGTGAAGAAGCAGAAACTGTCCAGTTCGCCCCCCTCTGGCTCTGGTGGCGGTGGTGGCGCCTCCTCCTCCTCCCACTGCAGCGGAGAGAGCCAGTGCCGAGCCGGGGAGCTGGGACTAGGAGGCGCCGGTACGCGGCTCAACGGGCTAGGAGGTCTAGCCGGAGGAGGTAGCGGCAGCGGCTGTACCCTCTCTCCCCCTCAGGGCTGCGGCGGCGGCGGCGGGGGAATCTCCCTGTCGCCCCCTCCGAGCTGCGGAGTGGGCACCCTACTTTCTCCCCCGGCCGCCGCCACCTCACCCTCGCCCTCCTTGTCGTCCGCCGCCTCGTCCTCATCGCCCGGCTCCCGGAAGATGGTGGTGTCAGCGGAGATGTGCTGCTTTTGCTTCGATGTGCTCTACTGTCACCTGTATGGATACCAGCAGCCCCGGACCCCCCGGTTCACCAACGAGCCCTAGTGAGTACCGTGCCCACCGCCGCCCTCTCCCTTGCGCTCGGGATGGGGCTCAGAGTTGAGGTAAAGTACGAGTCAGCCTCCCCGCCGGCCGTTGCCCCTGCCCCTCTTGCTGCCCCGGGTCCCCGGAGCCGCTCGCTCTGAGTAAGGGCACCCCGCGCTTTCTGCCCTCAGAGGCAAGCGCCTCACACTTGGAGCGGGGTGCTGCCGCGAGAGATGGCGCGCTGGTTCCCAGAGGTGTTCACTTTCTCTTTGAGGTAACTTCGAGGAGTTTTGACCCTCTCCTCTCCTTCGCCACCCTGCGTCTCATTCGCCCGGGTTTGGGAGGTCTGGTTCCCTCACGATGTTGACTTCTCCTGGCTTGGGTTTCCTTGACCCCCTGTGAAAGCCCCGCCGGTATTCCCGCCCCGCGTACCTTGCACATGGAGAGTTACTCTTCCATTGCAGCGTGAAAAATAGCACCTATCCAACTTCTGTTCTGCTAGTGATGGAACTTAGCTCCGGAGCCAATGAAGTTTACCCATCTTTCTCTTTCGGGTTTCCTTGTGTCCTGGGGAGGGAGGAGGTTTCCTTCAAAGCACATTTTCCCTTAGTACCTATTTTTATCCGAACATACCCATTAAAATGTGTTTCTAGTGAAGCGCACCGCCGGCTCTCTCACATTTAAAGAGTGAGACTTTTTTTTTTTTTTTTCATTTCACCGTCTGGGTAATATAGCTCATTCAAAGAGAGCTGTCCCCATAGAGCCACTGTCAGTTTGTACATTAAGCGTACCTTCGCTTTTGTGTCGATTTCACTTTTAAGAAACCCATGTTAGGCTCGACAGTTCGAGAAATAGTTGAACAATAAGTGTGTAGGAATTTTTACGGTTTCCTTCGGTTTTGTCCTTTTAGTTATTTTATCCTTCAAGTGTGTGGTTGAGATTATTTAAAATAACACTGTTACAGCTAAAAGCCAGGTTAATTCTGGTCCCTGTCCGCTTGGATGTGTGGGAGATGGGGCATATGTTGTTTTTTTAATGTGTAAACTGAGTGTAAACTGACTTTTTGAGTTAAACGCTAGACAGAATGTAAAGCCCAAGGAAGGGCAGAATGACAAAGAGGGTGATTGTTTTTATTATGAGTACTTAGCATCAACAGGAAAAATAATAGAGAAAAATTTCAGTGAAACTTATACTGAAAAGCATCAACCCTTTTTCTAGCTAAGACAAGTGCCCCTTGTCCCCATATCATAAATACCTGAATTGATGTTCTTTTTAAACTGCTTCTTTTCATTTTGTGAGATTAGGGGATTAGACTGCGACTGGATACGTATAAACACTTCTGCCTAGACTAAAAATATTCAATTAATATGTAAAGTGGAAATTACAACAAAGTGTCCTGGAAATTATAAATTTGCTTCGTTTGTTTTCTTTGGCTTTGATGCTTGAAATGTATTTAATTTTGTATTTTTGCCACTCTTCTGTGGTCTGTGCTTTTTCTTTCAGACTTGGTTCCTCTTTGGGCATTGGTTCATAAGAAATGCATGAAAGAGCATAGAGACTGATACTTTGTCAAATAAATTAAATATCTTGATAAGTTTCATAGTTTTAATTCTAAAAGCTTAAATCCTAAACCCACACCTGTACTTAGCCAATTTAGTTTTTGGTTAAGAAGTAGAATTCGTTTTGAGAAAGACTGCCATGTTTAAAAAAAATCTATGAAATATTTATTAGGTTGAGTCACTTATTTGTGACTTTTCTGTCTTCTCTTGGATGTCTATGATGTATTAAAGCCAGTCCGGGGATGATACATAGGTTGGCTCAGCAAAGTCATGGGACTGCAAAAATTCACTCCTGTTTAGTTATATGAGTTTGGCAAAGGCTGTTTTACTATTCACGCTCCATTGCTCCAAAGCATATGCGAACACACTTTCAGGAGGTGCTATTTTCACACATTTTAAAGTGAGTTTGGGTTAACTGAATGACTGTAACAAGAATTTTAAAAGGAAAGTGAGCTTGACCAGCTCATACAGAAAATGCTTTTGAAAATGTCATTTAACAGTGGCTACTTTGCACACGTATTTAGGTATTGATTCTCCTCTAATAGTCCACCCACTGGATTTCTTTTTCATGGAATTAAACAGAAAAAATAAGACACCCTTTTGACCACTGTGGATATGTTGAAATGATGGTGGAAGAATAATAACTATTATTTAGCAGGCCTTGGCTGTGTCATGTATTCTACCAAACAACGAATTTAGAAGAGCCGCTGAACATGACCAAGGGGAGAAGGAAAGTTCACTTAAGTGGAAAGAGGACTGCATCTTATTTTCATTTATCTTAAAGTCATTTTTGAGGTGGACGGTGGAAAAATTCAGGAAAGTTTCTTAAAAGCAGTGTTTGATTATGGGAGTGAAATAACTATAATCACTTGACAGTGCCTTAGTAACCAGAACCCATTTTCTTTCTGTTTTACATATTTAATAGCATTGTGTACTTATTAGTGTGGCTTGGTGCTGGGGGCCATAAGACAGAAATAGGCACATTGCTTTTCTTTTTTTCGTCAGAGTTATTAGGATCGTGGTGTCATGAGCAGTGCTGTTTCAGGTCCTGTCTCTCTGTCCACCAGAAGACGTGCTTTCGACAGTGGCACATTCTCCTGTGGGAAAGCACACCGTTTTCATCCCTTCCCAGGACCTTTCTGTCAAAATGTCTGTCACTGGTGAAAACTGCCTTTTATAGGCTTAGAAGTTCTAGCTTCATCAGTGACCCTTCCACTTTGGAAGGTTATTAGAGATTTCCAGTGATCTATCTGTTTCAGGTTTGGCGGGGAGGATGTCACTATAGGAAAAGGCTGTGTGGATACAAATTCTTCACTGTTGCTGCTGTTTCTTGGAGTACCTACCTCATTGCGAAGAGGTAGCAGTAGCTGGGACTTGGGAGGACAGTGGAAATCTGTTTATTGGAAGGCAGGTAACATTTGTGTTCAAAGTGAGGAATGAATTACTGAATCCTTGGTCTCAGTTGCACAGCCACATTTGCCCACAGAACTAAGATTCAAGACATGATTAAAAAAATGACCTTAGGTGCATTTTACTGTTCAAAGTCAGAGCTCTTAGATTTATATTGAATAGATGGGAACACAGCCACGTTATAGGAAACCATTTGCTACCATAAAGGGATCCACTGTGCCAGGTGTCGAGCCAGTTAGACTCCAGAACCGTCGCTCTCAACCTTGGCTGCACATTCGAATCACTGAAGAATTATTAAAAAATATGGATGCCAGGGTCCCAACCCCAGAGATTCTGATTTAATTGGTCTTGGATGGGGCCTGGGCATCAGGATTATTAAAAGCTCTCCAGGTGATTTTAACATGCAGCTGAGGAGGAGAACCAGTGGTTGTATTCGACTAGGCCTTTCTCCTGATATTCTGATTAATTTGGTCTGGGGTGGTTCCTGGGTACTCGGATTTTATGAGCACCCTGGGTGATTTTTGGTAAACAGCCAGTTTGGGAAACACTTGCAGTGTGGTCTGCAGAAGACATCACCTGGAGACTTGTTTGAAATGTAGGTTCACAGACCCCCACCTCAGACCTGCTGAATTTGAATCTGCAGTTTAACAAGCTCCCCAGGTGATTCTTATGCACATTAAAGTTTGGGGAGGAGTGGTTCTCGAACTTTAGGGTACATCATAAGCTCCTGTAGTGCTTGTTAAAACACAAATTGCTGGGCCCCATTCCCAGAGTTTCTGATTCAGTCGGTCTGGGGTGGAGCCGTGAATTTGCATTTCTAACAAGCTCCCTGGTGATGCTGCTGCTACAGTTCCCAGGACCACAAGTTGAGACCCACTGGGTTAGAGAGCGGTGAAGACCTGAATAAAGTAGTTGAGCAACTGTAAGGGAAGGGCAGTTTTCACTGTCAGTTTCCAGTATAAAACTTACTGCTTCCGTGTTAGTATATTTTATCGTGGTCTTTCTAACTTAGCACCAGGGAGATTGAAGGCTGCCAAGATCATCATAAGAGTCTGAGGTTCTTGGGATGGTTTCAGTCCGAGGTGGGGTTGGCAGGGAGGAAACCCTCACCTGGAAACCTGCGGTACGATTTTCAGTCTTTTTTCAGAAATTGTTAAATGTGGGGGGCACATTTTAGGAATTAAAAGCAGCTCAAGTATACGTTTAAGTGAGTTGTATTGATTTTAGTAAGTAAAGTCCCCCTCTGTTCCCATAAAAAATGCTTTGATGATTAGTTCGCTTAAATAACATGTTGTGATGAGATTTTGAAAGCTTTTACTTATACTTACGCTTGCTGGATTGCATTTTAAGAATTTCCCTCATTAACAAAGAAATATAAAAGGATCCTGCTAAGGGACTGGGATTGTTCAGTCTTTATATCTTTAATGCTGTGTTGCATGTCACATCCCATGAACTTTTAATTTTAATCTTCTTACCACCTTTGAAGTTAATGCAGTACTACATTCTGTATAGACCATAGCACATAAAATATGTTTTACTATTAAACATCAATAAGTGTGGTTTTTCCATTGCAGTGAGCAAAATGTATTTTTTAAAAATCCACTCCTGGACATGCAGATTTTGAGAGACTCTGATCAGGTGTTTGAACAATTACCTTTTTCTTGTCGCAGTAGTCAAATTACTGTTTCTCTGTGTGCTTGGGAGGAATTGGGTTGCTCTAGGGAGGTGAGAGGTAGGCACTTTGTTTCACCAGAACAGTAACAATCCTATCGCATGTTAGTAAAAAAGATGATTTGATAATGCAGCTCAGGTCAAAGTGATATTAAATCAGCATTTTAAACACAAACTATTATATTTCTAGTATGTCCTTTTTGGATGAAGACTGACCAGAATGGCCGGAAGGTGTATGTGTTTCTTGCGGATGATACTACTAAGCCAGTACAGATGTCCTTATCCACGCTAGCGTAATGGTCATAACGTATAGTTCTTCTTTTTTTAAAAAAATTGTCTGAAAAATTGTTGAGCATTTTTGGATGTGTTATATGGGTTGTTTTGCAACAGTGTTGATTTCCATTGGAAGGCAGTCCGGTGTCCTGTCTTACTGATAGGAAAAAAAAGCAGGCATGCCCCCAGTTGTCATTTATGCTGTAAAAACCATCAGTGACTGAAATGGTAGGATGTAGAAATATAAATTACAAAATTATTTTTATATCCATGCATAAAGGTGTACGTAGGGCAAGGTATATTTAGTTACAAAGGAAAACTCGTTGCTTATTTTACCTTCTCCCCCATGTGGCCAAAGGGAGTGATAATCTAGCTCATGATTTTTATTGCTTATGTATTGTGTTTGTGCTGTGTTCAGGTCCCAGTTAGTGGGTAGCAACCAAGAAGGAACCTCTGCTGGGATCTCTCAGTCCAGTGGGAAGAAGGAACACTACTGAGAAAGAGAAAAATGCTCTGTTAGCCCATGCATAAGTTGCTTTTTTCTAGTATGTGTTTCTCAGAAACATACTAACATTCACATTGTTGTCTTTAAAAGACTGTACACTTTTTGAAATTGTATTTGCGTTAAAACACTATACCCTATTATGGCAATTTATTATAATTTTGAAGTCAGTTGTGCTTCCCATTAACAGACCATCTTTTTGAGAATGTATATGTGTGAAACACTAAAACTTGTGCAATGAGATTAGTCAAAGTTCCCTATTTCAATAGGCGTTTTTCTGTTCTCTCCATGTCACACATGCTTGCCTGTTTTAAAGCAGCACAATGACCAGGGCTTTTGCATTTAAATTTTCTTAAATAGTCTTTTTTTCCCCCAACTTGTGTAATAATGTCTCTTTTTGATACTGTTCTGAATCAATTAAGCTAAGTGAGTGAGGACCAGCAGTAAAACCCAGGGGCTGCCAAGAATGGACCTTCAGTGTGTAAGCTGTCTTTCCACAATCAGTAATTGGGCAGTCGCTCACAGGACACTGGAAACAGTGTGGGAAGCCAGTGGTTGTGTAGGTGGGAAGAGTAGATTCCCAACAGTAAACTTATTTAGAGTTGAGCTTCTGTAGTTAGTGTTGCTAAGAGCAAAAATGAGCCACAAGCTTATGTAGTAGAAAGAAAAGCGCCCAGAGGAAAAAGTATGGGGCAATAATATAGCTGGTTGGGCGGGGCGTATTTTATGTTTGGTCCAACTATAAGTGGCATCTTTTCTATCAAGTGTGGGTGTATTTTCTGCAACTTTTAATGTATCATACTTTCAAACTTGCTCAACCTTAAAAATGTTAGTGTTGAGTAGCTGAGTGGAAATTATATGTCACTGGGGAAAAAACCCGTTTTTTGGTTTTTTTTTTAAGCATATACATTATGCTGAGTTCCGTGGATGGAAACTAGAGAAATAGAAGAAATAGTTCTGTCCTCACAGAACTCACAGTCTTGTTCAAGATATGATACAGATATCAAAGTTTCTTAAAATGCTTACAGAGCAATGTATACATGATTACAGGTGAATTAGATACATGAAAAATGTTGTACCTAAGCATGGTAATGACGTGGGGTAAAGGAGTGCTCAGGAAGAAGGCTTTTGGGAGAAGACAACTTTTCAGCCAAGGTTTTAAATGGCAGAAGTACAGAGACTATTGGTAAGAGTCGGTATGACCAGTAGATCTGGAAGTCTTACTTGGTTGTTCTCAAACCAGTTGCTGTCACCGCCACACCCCTTGCCACAGCACTTGGGGATTCCCAGCAGCTGTCTTCAGTCAGCAACTTGCACACTCAGCATTCGCCATACCAATCCCCTTGCTCTGGTCTCTAAGATCATAAAACTTCAAGGAAATGGAAAGTAGCCTTTTGTCTTGGGAACCCTCTGGGAATGCTGGATAAGAAATATTGGATCTGATTATAGTTTCCCATGTTAGGAAGGGAACAGAATTTGCAGACGAGTCCTCTAGAATGTGGGATGAATTGGAAGGAGAAGAGTCTCAAGGTAGGGGAGCCCAGCGAGGCTTAAGGTGATGAGGGCAGGAGGAAAACTGGCGTTGCAAAAGTAGGGAATGCGCCCCAGGGACAGAGTTTGTGAATAAAGGAATGTTGAAAAATCAAGAAGTGGAAGAAGTTGTCAGTGTATGCAGAGACTCGCACTCTAGGACCAAGTTTTGTGTAGGAGTGGAAAGATTGCAGCTCACCTGTTTTTTGGTTTCCATCATTGCCTCTTCTTTTCTTGGCTCTGTGCCTAGCTATTCTTGTGCTCAGGAAAAGTTTGTTCAACAGCTCTGTTGGAATGGCGATGAAATTTGATCCCAAGTGTAAGAACCTACCCCGCCCACCTTTCACCTATTCCCAACTGTTATCTAATTTGAGAGAAAGGAGGAGAAGACATGTTGGTTTGATCGAATTTGGATCACGTATAAAGATAGCTGAGAGAGCTCTTGGATGAGGATCTGAAATCAGGTGATTGCATGTGAGTAAAGAGGCATTGCAGAAAAAAAAATCTACGAAATTCCCATTGCTGGGGCAAGTGAGGCTTTGAACATAATTCAGAGTGTGTAAGTCTGAGAAACCAGGAGGATGGTGGTGTCAGTTAAAAACATGGTGGGGGAGGGGATGGGATGAAACATAGTTGGTCACCTGAAATCAGATTTCTTAATATGTATATTTCAAGTGTTGGCAGTTAGCAAATGTTATTTCTTTTTTAATTAACAGAACCACAGAGCGGCAAAGAGCTATTGTGATCATCTTGGGATCTCTCCAGCCTCCCTGTCTCCCCAGTTGTGACTTTGAACTGCCGAAATGGGTAGAGATCAGTGATAGTTTTAAGCTTTGTCTTGCTAGTAAAAATACCTGACAGAATGTTGGGTTTCCCTAATGTAGGTTTATACATTTTCTCAGTCTTCAGGCTTATCAATTTGAAAGCACTCAGTGACTCTTATATTTCCTTATGTGTTTATCACAGCACAGTTGTCAACAAAATAGAGCCTCGTGGAGGACCATCTCAGAAACTTGTATTGGGTTGGCCAAAAAGTTCGTTCAAGGGTTTTCCGTATGATCTTACAGAAAAACCCGAACGAACTTTTTGGCCAACCAATAGTTTCAGGCCTTGGATTAAAGGAAATTTGTGAAGGACTGCGAGTACTGTTTGGTACTAGATTCTAGGTCCTATGTTCTCAAGCTTAGAAAATAAAGAATCAAGCTGGATCTGTTTTGCAGCTTTGCTCAGCAATGAAAGAGAGATGTTATCAGTGGACAGGATTAGCCATATTGCTTTGTGATCTTTGCAATCTTCAGTGGATAGGCAAATGTGAAAAGTTCTGCTTGAGTCCAGGCCTGCTAATATTAGTTTTTTTGTTTTTTTTTCAAATTTATTTATTTATTTATTTTATTTTTGGCTGTGTTGGGTCTTCGTTTCTGTGCGAGGGCTTTCTCCAGTTGCGGCAAGCGGGGGCCACTCTTCATCGCGGTGCGCGGGCCTCTCACTGTCGTGGCCTCTCTTGTTGCGGAGCACAGGCTCCAGACGCGCAGGCTCAGTAGTTGTGGCTCACGGGCTTAGTTGCTCCGCGGCATGTGGGATCTTCCCAGACCAGGGCTCGAACCCGTGTCCCCTGCATTGGCAGGCAGATTCTTAACCACTGCGCCACCAGGGAAGCCCTAATATTAGTTTTTAAAATAAGGTCTGTGATAGTCTTGATGATTCTTGCCTTTCCCCTGTTTCATTTTACAGATAATCCACACTGTGACCCAAAGCCACATGCAATGCTGGGAGAGCACAGTTGACTGTATTATGCAATATCCTGCCAGAAGATGCTGACCAGCTCTCTAGTAATGGAAAGGAGTGAGATTGACTTAACTGCCTATGTAGCTCGCCTTGCCATTCCATATGCTTTCTGTAAGCATATGACACACAATTCTAGTAACATATCTTATAGTGAGATCTTGGATTGCTGCAAGGTGGTGACACCAGATTCTCTGCTTTGCTTCAGGCACTGGTGGATCTTTGAGTCATTCTCATAGTATGGGATCTATGAAAAATCGGTTTTGGTGCTGTCAGCCTAACGGCCACAGCACTGTGTCTGCCTCTAAGAAATGCTCATGTGCTAGTCACGTTGGTGTGCTTCTTCTCTGTGACAGTAGTATTGCTTATGTAGCCTAAAGACCACATGGTTAGGTATAGGTGGTTTGGGTGCAAATAAGTTACATCTCTGGTACAACTTGGACCTCAGTACAAACCTCATTGTAGTAAGACAAATACCCTCTGTATCCTGATTTTGAACAACAGTGAGGTAAGTGTTTAGATGCTGGGTGCTCTTTTCACTTTTTTTTTTTAAGGTGGTACGTGGAAGACAGTGTTGGTGATTTATTCACTAAAGAAGAATCTCATGAAGTCTTCTGGCCTTTTTTCTATGTTAGAGTATTCCTTTCAATGCATTTCATGAAGTTCCCCATGATTAAGACAAACAGAAACTCCCATGCTTTGTTTGCATTAGAAACAAAAAACTTGCCAGTAGGTTGGCCAGGTACTTGATTTTGTGGAATAGCTCTTTGATGGTAGAAGTAGGGGGCTAGGCAGTCAGTGGTTGAAAATGTTTGTTCATTTCCTGGATCCATCTACCCCACACCCTTGTCAATTTAAAAAAACCCCACAAGAACAAATGGGAATGATACTGCTTCTATTTCTCTGACACTAATGAGGTGATAGGTGGTTTGCGGTGTATTTTACTCTACGAAGTCCTCTAACCATTGCCCTGTTTGGCAAGTTGTTTTGCAGAAATCCACCCTTCCACACAGAAAGCATGGCTCTGTGGAGACAGAGAGTCACACAGGGCTGGAGGCAGGAGTAGGGGGCACGTGGGGATCAGGGAAGGAGAAAAATGAGATTGTTGTCAAGTGAGGTGATGCCTGGATTCAGGGCAGATAAAGAGACCAAGTGTGGAGTCTGGAGCGGGACTGCTGCAAGAGGCGTATTTTACATGATACAAACCTAGGTGTCCCTCCTTTAGGACCAAGAGTCGTGGCACTCTGGTTAAAAAGAAATGATTCCTATCAGCAACAGATGCACAGCATGAAGTTTAATAACATAAGAGGACTTGCGTACGGGTCCCCCGAGTGCTTCCTAGAGACCACGTTGAAAACCATTCACATCGTGTCCTCAGAATGAGGCCTCTGGGTAAGTTTGGGAGCCGTGGGACAAGTAGCTTAAGTATAGTCCAAATGGATAAATGTAGCCACTCTCTGGTCATTATCTTTTTTTTCTTGATTTATCCTTGAACATAGTTATAAATCCTCAGGTATTCAGATGTGTTTTATTTTTAGGCCTGTGTATTTAGGTATTAATAGCCTCTCCTTAGATGTATGACGTTTCTTTTACATAGCTTGCTGCTCATAGTTATTCTCCATCACAAAGATTATGGAACAGATACTATGAAAGGAGAGACCCAGGTGTAATGTCTGATTGCAGAATGCAGTCATAGGAAGGCATCCTACTGAGTATACTCGGCTCTTCTGTACCTTATCTCCAGTGTCTCTTAACAGGACCCACTATGGTCGATTTAATTTGCAAATTACACTCTTAGAGGTAACTGGAGTATCAGCTATTTTTGGTTAATGAATTTCTCTTCAATCATATAGATGTATACTGATTTTAGCAAGTTTATTCTTATTGTGGTAAAAAACACATAACATGCGATCGAACCTGTTAACACATTTTGTAAGTGTACAGTACTGTTAACTATAAGCACCATGTTTAGCTTACTTTTTAAAGGTACGTAATAGTGGCTCTACCTCAAGCAAGTAAGTTTTCATAGGAATGTTGAGAATCTTTTAAAAATCTTACCAACCCACATTAGAGATGCATGAAGCCTACTCCCACTTCGTCCCAGCTTACCCTTCCCCCTCTTACAAGAGAGCCTAATTTAGGCTTTGAGGTATTATTTTTCCAAACTTACTGAAAATTATGAATAAACTAGATTAAAGGCATTAGAGGCAGAAACAACAATTTTTAAAAAACATTTCAAACTAGTAGCATTTCAGTTAGTATTTGACCTGGCATTTATCATTTGCTTTGTTAGTAGACTTAATACCAACTACCTGTATTTGAACAGAGCTTGATTTTCTAGCTTTCCTTTTAGGTCGTTATCTCATCCTCTGTTCTTTAGGGCTTTCTAACGAATTTGCTAATAATAATATAAGGAAACATCTTTGACAGGTCAGAGCTTGGCCCTTGTTCACCCACTTTTAAAGGTGGAAGGAGGGACCAAAGCATTAAAGGAGAACATTAGTTTTGACAGTTAATCCTGATATTTCTGGAAAAATGTGTTTTCTAGAGAGATGGAAAATTGGAAGACATCTTGCCTCATGGGATATTATAAGTAAGGCCTTTCAGTCCATATGTGTGTGTATAAACTGATTAAGCACTTTTTGAAATTGCTTCTTACAGTGTACACATTTGTTTCTAATGGAGAGCTCACATCTAAATGTGGTAGTGGCATCTGTGAAATAATAGGTATGGTAAAGTCATGGGTCTTGAAAGTTGTTTATTTGCCCTGTTGTCTACACAACCAGTATGAGGTTCTTTATCATTAGCAGAGGTGCAGACATTTTTAAGTAATAGCACTGAATTGTAATGCATTAATTTGAATTTTGGAGCAGTTTCTAACTTCTTCCATTTAGAGATGCCTCTGCGCTTCTAAAGGAGAAAATAGAAATTCCACCATGATTATCCCTTTGCTTATAGACATTTAAAAACGAATATTTGTTCAAGCTTCAGGATTTATTTGCCAGCATTATCTTAAGACAGTGTGTTTTACCTCAAAACCTATCTCTTATTCTAAGCTAGTACTGCTCTTCATATTATGGTTAATTCTGATATTTCAGTTCAACAAGTGATATAACTGTTGTGGGCAGAACACTGTGGTAGGCTCCTTTTTGGGTGCGGGTGAGTGATCTATAAAATAGACATAAGCCATGCTTCCTGCATTTAAAAAAGCTTGCAGTCATATTGAGGAGACAAGATTCAGGAAACAAGTAATGAGGTCACATATGACTTAATGGCCAAGTGAGTGATGGAGACAATGAGGTCTGTAGGAGTTTGGACAACGACTAATGTGGGCTGGGGTTATATAGGAGGGCTTCGTGGACAAAGTAGGATTCGGCTGGGTTGGCCTTTTTCATAGATAGATCAAGCATTCTAGACAGGGAAACGACTTAAAGATACAGAGGTCAGAATGAGCATTAGACAGTGGTCAGTGGGCGCCACAAAGGTAGTTTGAAGTGGGGGAGATCCTAGCAAGAAAGGGGATCCATCACGAGACTGTTGCTGTAATTCAGGCATTGGGAAATGAAGGTCTGCCAGTTGACAATTTTTAACTGTTAATGGCTTGTGAATTGCCTCTGTCTTGGTAAAGTTTCCCTTTTGTCCAGTTAATTATGCCTCAGCAGGTTCTTTAATATCATGAATGTCATGAAGCCTGGACAAGAGACTGGGAAATAACACAAGTAGGAGTCTGCTGTGTAGACAAAGTACTTTCATTCATCAATAGACATTCAATGAAGTCAGTTAGATGTAACATTGGTTTTATCACCCTTTGCCTGAGTGCCGTCTATGTTCGGTGTTCTTTTTTTTTTCTTCTAAACTTCAGTATCTCAAACATAAAGCTGGGAAAATTGAATAGCTGCAAAGATTATGTAATTGAAAGAATAAACCACCCTAATTATTATAGAATTAAATGGCTTTAAGCCACTTTTTTCCTCCATAAATTAATGAAGAAATTTTACTTGGATGTTGCAAATGTAACCCACATAAGGTAGGTACTGGGAATTATAATAATTACAGGAGAATTGTGTACTAATTTTTGAATGATGTTATTTATTAAATTAGCTTTAGATTAGTCTAGTGGGTGTATTACTTATGGTTCTTTTTTTTTAATTCTTTTTTTTTTGGCTGCGTCGGGTCTTCGTTGCTGCGTGTGGGCTTTCTCTAGTTGTGGTGAGTGGGGGCTACTCTTTGCTGTGGTGTGCGGGCTTCTCATTGCAGAGCATGGGCTCTAGGCACGTGGGCTTCAGTAGTTGTGGCACACGGGCTCAGTAGTTGTGGCTCGCGGGCTCTAGGGCGCAGGCTCAGTAGTTGTGGCACACAGGTTTAGTTGCTCCACAGCATGTGGGATCTTCCCAGACTAGGACTCGAACCCGTGTCCCCTGCATTAGCAGGTGGATTCTTAACCACTGCGCCACCAGGGAAGCCCCTCCTTATGGTTCTTAACATACCCTATTCGAGAATGCTACAACTCTTAAGACACAAACTATATAAGCAAAATCTTTAAAGGTTTTATAGTATTATTTAGAAACAAAACTCTGAAATAGTTTCCTGAATTACAATAGAACAGCATATTTTTATTTTTTGTTGAACAATTGCTCTTTGAAGACAAAAGAGCAAAATTCTCAGTCTTTTGTTGATAATTTGTTTTTAATTTTATTAAGATATAAGTTTAGAACCCCCAAATTCTTCTTCAGTGATCCCTGTAAAATTTTATTTTAGTAACTCACTTTTTTTGTTCTCTAGAATATGTTTCAGAATATAAGGAAATTATTTCGCAACTATGAGACTGATCTCTGACAGGTTCTAGCCACATAAGCATGAACGTTGTGCCAGCATACTCAGGAAGTAAAAAACAACACTAGCACAATGCTTATGAACAGTGTTCTCTGTGTAGTCAGGTTATGTTTATAAGTAGATCAGCTCTCCCTGATGTCATAGCCTTGAATTATGAATAATCTGTAACTTGAATTATTTGTTACTACAGTGAGGTGAAGATATACCAGATGTTAAAAGAAAATAGGGGTAGTGAAATATTTTTGAATCAACTTTTTTGGAGAAGAGATGGATTTTGGCCTATATGGGTGATCGTAGACCCCTGCCATACAGTAGGGTAGGAGGCCAAATGGAATCCAGTGGTTCTTAGGACAGACCACACAAAGGTCCCTGATCACTCTCAGTATGCTTAAAATCTTTATTAACAAAGGTGCATGCCCACGCCAGGGGAAGGAGAGGTAATTTTGTTTATACAGGGTTGAACCACTTAGATGCCAATTTCATTTTTCACAGGCTTCAAACAATAGTCATGTTAAATGGGCAGTGGCCTCCATAGTGTAGAGCACAATCAAGGAAAAAAAAGTCAGTGGTTTTCCAGTTTGGCTGTGGCAAGAGAACAAGCAAATCCCGTTTTAAAGTGAAAAAATGGGTGTAGGTCCAAAGGGTCCTGGTTCCTGTCTCCAATGGGCTGTTCTTAGAACCTTTGCTGTGTTTATTTCAGTTCAACCTAGAGAAATTCAGGTCAGTTTTTACAGAAGAGGAGCGTTTTAGCCTTGAAGCTTTCTTTCACTTTCATGAAGAGTTATAATTATTTGCCATCCCATGATAACCATTCATTAACCCTTTATTAACTTAAATAACTTGCACGAGCCCAGCAGGGCCACTGGTGCTTTCCTGTTTTCAGAATTGTTGTTATATTTATTTGAATACTTTGGTCTCCCAATCTCCCCCACCCCAAAATTGAAGCACAAATCCAGGAGGATCCTTCTCTTCCCCTTCCTCAACATAATTTTTCTATGGAGCTTCATCATTTTTGAAAGCAGTCGTCTTGAATATTTGAAGGCTTGGTAGCAACTGCATAATATATAGAATTTTGACCACTTAAATCCTAGCAGTGTTTAACCACTTTGCATTATCTAGAAAGCTATTTACTGGTCCTGCTAGTTTTCCAGTTTGGGGAGGTGGTGGAGTGATGGTGGTAGAGAGGTTGTGAATTTATGACTTCCAAGTTTTTTCAAACAGTGGATTTGAATATCTAAAGGAGTACATAAACACTGTTTAACTGGACTGATTTTGAATTCAGAGCAGTGCTAGATTTCAAAGATTTCTAGGTTTTCCAGGCAGTTTAAAAGCAGAGAATAAGTGAGATGTTCCATTGTGCTCCTTCCTGTGCTTTACCTGAAAGTGGGTATCTTTATCTCTATGTGTATAATTGACATCATAAGATCTTTGTGGATTTATTTGATATTGTTTGTTATTTGGGGACTGACCTGGCTACATGTAGCTGTACGCAGGAGGGTAAGAACATGTGTTTATTGTTCTCAAGGAGGTATGGCACAGGCTTTAATCACCTGCTTATCTTTTACCTATGAGTCCATTCTTATAGAAGATTGGAATGCTTGGAAGGCTATTTGGTACTATTTACTTATTTTTTTCTACTGCTTTGTTTTAAACTCTAGGTTTCCATATTTTAGATAAATGCTTCTTTCTTTCCTAGTACTTCTGCAGTCAGGAGTTTTTAAGCTATTGCCTAAGAATGCATTTTGAGGGGGGGCGTCAGCAAACACACTGAATATCCTACATTTGGTGAACCAAAGGAATACCTTTGTTTGTTTTTATGGAAATTCTTGATGTGTCTGTTCTCCCATTAACATAATTTAGATGAAGAGAAGCAGATTTGAAGAAGCCTGACCCAAGGGATTATGAGTTATCCTGAAAGCACAAATAATATTTTAGCATGTAATTTCCCTCATAAAATGTTTTATGGCAGACTTGTTTATGTCATAGATCTGAGTCAAAGCTGAATTCAACACATTAGTCTCTAACTTATCCAAAATTAATATCTTCTGGCTAAGAACCAACACTGCTTTATGACTCTTAAAGCATTTCCTTATATTAATCATCAGCAGTAGAAATTTGCTTTATTTGGGGGCCATTTATTTTCAAAAACAATTTTTTTATCACTTCCTGAGTTATTGCGTAGTTTACAATGCAAAGAAAACATCCAGCGCAGGGTTGGATGATAGGATAGACTTACTAACTTAGCAACTCATTCACACATATTGGCCTTAAAGTACATAAGATTCAAATTATTTATATTAATGTCAGCAAAATGAAAAATTATTTAATCAAGGACTGTAATGCTTGCTCATAAATTCCTAAAATTGCAGATTCTAAGTCCATGAATTCTAAAGATACATAGTAGTGAAAACTTATCATGTTATATACCTTTATCATATGTTCATGCTGGTTTTTTTTTTTTTTTTTTTTTTAAAGATTTATTTTTTATTGATTAATTGATTGATTGCTATGTTGGGTCTTCGTTTCTGTGCTAGGGCTTTCTCTAGTTGCGGCAAGCGGGGGCCACTCTTCATCACGGTGCGCGGGCCTCTCACCATCGTGGCCTCTCCTGTTGCGGAGCACAGGCTCCAGACACGCAGGCTCAGTAATTGTGGCTCACGGGCCCAGCCGCTCCGCGGCATGTGGGATCCTCCCAGACCAGGGCTCGAACCTGTGTCCCCTGCATCAGCAGGCAGACTCTCAACCACTGCGCCACCAGGGAAGCCCCATGCTGGTTTTTAAAAATATGTATAGACTAGAATAGTGAAACTGTGAATGAATGATAGCATCATAAATAGCACTGAGACTACTATCGTTGATTTTTATTAGTGAATTCCTCTATATTGAAGATTTGGTCAATTTAAATTGTTTTTCTCAGAGAAGAGCTTAATGACTTTGTAATCACTTTTACTGTGTTTTAAACATTAACTCAGTGATACTCAACAGTTTTTTTCCAGCAACATGCCTCTCTGCCCTGCAGCATGACCCCCAAACCCAGAGTCTCATGTACAAATTCTGGATGCTAATTTGAGGGGCAGGGAAGTCATATGGAAAGCTTTATGTGTTGGTTCTCATTCTCTGCGCCACCGCCCCCGCACCCCCGCAACATATACAATACACACAAGGGTATGAGCAGGTCGTTTTTCATATCGAACCTGCAACTAAACTCATTCAGGACCCCCAGAACTCTCCAAATGAAGAACCGCTTATAATATGTTTGATATCTCCTAATTTAGTATTAGGATAATGCTATCATTGTTGTCAGACTCTTTCATAACTTGTAATTTGGTTTGGCAACATGATAATGAATAGTCAGTTGTATGTGATGAAATAGTAAATGTTCTATTAAAGTGAGTTTTTAGGGCTTCCCTGGTGGCGCAGTGGTTGAGAATCTGCCTGCTAATGCAGGGGACACGGGTTCGAGCCCTGGTCTGGGAAGATCCCACATGCCGCAGAGCGGCTGGGCCCGTGAGCCACAATTACTGAGCCTGCGCGTCTGGAGCCTGTGCTCCGCAACAAGAGAGGCCGTGACAGTGAGAGGCCCGCGCACCGTGATGAAGAGTGGCCCCCGCTTGCCACAACTGGAGAAAGCCCTAGCACAGAAACGAAGACCCAACATAGCAATCAATCAATCAATCAATTAATCAATAAAAAATAAATCTTTAAAGTGAGTTTTTAAAGTGTTTATGATTCTTTATAAAAGTTAAGATTTAGAGCTTGTAATCACTGTCTTCCTCATTTCATCTAAGAAATACATTGAGACCTTTTCTTAGTAACCTTTCATCTGTTATGACTCTAGGCATTGAATTAGATGCTATGCCTTCAGTCCCACCATGACTTGGATAAGTCATAGTCTCTCATGTTCTGTTATGTAAAATTAAAATATGTGAATCTTTAAAAAGAAGCAATATTTTAAAAATACTTAAATGTAGCCAAATATTTATAACAGTAAATGCATTTTTTTTCATGTCTGTTATCAAAAAACATATATTTCCTTGTAGTCGGCACAGGTAAAATGGAATGTAAATATAGGTTGACCATATTTTCCCTCTTCAAATTTTATAGATGTTCACGAATACTTTAACCTAGAAATTTATGTGTAGATATCACCAGGGATCCCACATGTTTTGCTGGGCAGTTTTAAGAGCTGAAGGTTACAGTCTTTTTGGAAGACACCAGTCCCAGAAAGATTTTCAAACTCAAAGAAGGGATTTCGGAATATTGGAGTAAGGACCTCAGAAAATCTACTCATCTAAAAAAGCAACATGAAAACTGGCAAAAATTTTCAAAATCAACTTGCTTTGGAATTCTGGAAATTAACCAAAGGCTTCTAACAACTTTAGGAGCATTTATTTATTCATTAAAAACAGCCTATTTTCAGTAAGAACAGTGAATATTGTGTTTTAACTTGTCCTAATCCTACCTCCCTTTCCCTAGTTCCATAAGGAAACCAGCAACCTTGCAAACACAGTAGCTATGAAAACCAGTAGCCACTGGAAGGGTCAAGTTCCCCAAATATCCCTGTCCCCATAGAACTGTAACTGTTTGACCTGTCTGGCAGCTCCATGAAAAGGCCCCATTCACAAGGCTTGTCTTAACTTGATGTGACTCATCCTTGCTTAGTGGAAAAGTCTTATCCTCAGGACATTTGTTTAAAACAGTTAGGGGCAATTGTTTAACATTGCATCTGCCTGAGGTAGTGATACCAGGAGGGGCAAAGAAGGGGCTGGTCAAAAAATTCAAAAGAAGGATCTGGAGATGAAATAGGGAGATTTAAAAAACTCCAGTATATTCCTGGGTATCTACAAGGCCATACACATGTACAGGCCTGGGTGCATGCCCAGGAAAGATCTGAGGAGGCCCTGTTTGCTCACCTCTGGCTGACCTTGAAAATCTGCAGAAATAGGAAATGAAGACTAAGGCAGAGTTGTAAACTGCCAGAGCATTGAAGGCATGTCCCAACACACATGGGATCCCTTGGCAAGGGGTGAAAGATCTATTGGTTCAAGACATTTTAGAAAAATCTCTGTCCAATCATTAGCTGACCTCTAAGCTAACTGAGCAGAGACTTCCAGTGGCCACATATGGCAGGGAATACAGACTTTACAGAATTCTTCCAGGGACGTCCCCAAACAAACAAATAGCAACAACAACAACAAACCTTATATTCAAAGGAAATCATGCCTGAACAATTAAAGGAAAGTTTTGAATGTCTTGCCAAATAAAGAATGTCAATAGATAGAAATTATTTTTAAAAGAACCAAATGGAAAATCTGGAGTTGAAAATTTTAATAACTGAAATAAAAAATTTACTAAAGTGGTTCAACAGCAGATACAAGCTGGCAGAATTAAGAATCAGCAAACTTGATGATAGATTGAGATTATACTGTCTGAGGAACAAAAAGAGAAAAAGGGTAAGGAAAAATGAGCAGATCCCTGAGGGCTGTGGGACACCATCAAATATACCAACATACATATAACAGGAGTCCCAGAATGAGAAGTGGGGGATCAGAAAGACTATTTGAAGGAACAATGGCTGAAAACTCCCCAAATTGATGAAACCATTAACCTACAACATCCAAGAAGCTCAACAAACTCAAAGTAAGATGAACTTAAAGTAGGATAAATTCAGAAGGATACACACCTGGATGCATGATAGTTAAATTGTTGAAAGACAAAAACTAAGAGAATCTTAGAAGCAGCAAGAGGTAAGGAACATATCACAGACAAGGGAGTCTCAATAAGATTAATAGCTGACATAAATCACAGCAAGATCCTTTTTGACCCAGCTCCTAGAGAAATGGAAATAAAAACAAAAATAAACAAATGGGACCTAATGAAACTTAAAAGCTTTTGCACAGCAAAGGAAACCATAAACAAGACCAAAAGACAACCCTCAGAATGGGAGAAAATATTTACAAATGAAGCAACTGACAAAGGATTAATCTCCAAAATTTACAAGCAGCTCATGCAGCTCAATAACAAAAAAACAAACAACCCAATCCAAAAATGGGCAGAAGACCTAAATAGACATTTCTCCAAAGAAGATATACAGATTACCAACAGACACATGAAAGAATGCTCAACATCATTAATCATTAGAGAAATGCAAATCAAAACTACAATGAGATATCATCTCACACCGGTCAGAATGGCCATCATCAAAAAATCTAGAAACATTGAATGCTGGAGAGGGTGTGGAGAAAGGGGAACACTCTTGCACTGTTGGTGGGAATGTAAATTGATGCAGCCACTATGGAGAACAGTATGGAGGTTCCTTAAAAAACTAAAAATAGAACTACCATACGACCCAGCAATCCCAGTACTGGGCATATACCCTGAGAAAACCATAATTCAAAAAGAGTCATGTACCAAAATGTTCATTGCAGCTCTATTTACAATAGCCAGGACATGGAAGCAACCTAAATGTCCATCATCGGATGAATGGATAAAGAAGATGTGGCACATATATACAATGGAATATTACTCAGCCATAAAAAGAAACGAAATGGAGTTATTTGTAGTGAGGTGGATGGAGTTAGAGTCTGTCATACAGAGTGAAGTAAGTCAGAAAGAGAAAAACAAATACAGTATGCTAACACATATATATGGAATCTAAGGGGGAAAAAAAAAAGGTCATGAAGAACCTAGTGGCAAGACGGGAATAAAGACACAGACCTACTAGAGAATGGACTTGAGGATATGGGGAGGGGGAAGGGTAAGAGGTGATGAAGTGGGAGAGTGGCATGGACATATATACACTACCAAATGTAAAATAGATAGCTAGTGGGAGGCAACCGCATAGCACAGGGAGATCAGCTCTGTGCTTTGTGACCACCTAGAGGGGTGGGATAGGGAGGGTGGGAGGGAGGGAGATGCAAGAGGGAAGAGATATGGGAACATATGTATATGTATAACTGATTCACTTTGTTATAAAGCAGAAACTAACACACCATTGTAAAGCAATTATACTCCAATAAAGATGTTAAAAAAAAAGATTAATAGCTGATTTATCATCAGAAACCATGGTGGCCAAAAGGGCAGTGGGATGAGGTATTTAAGTGCTGAAAGAAATGGATTGTCAACCAAGAATCCTATATCTAGCAAAACTATCCAACATAAATGAGGGAAAAATTAGCATACTCCCAGATAAATAGAAACTGAGAATTTGTTGCTACAGATCTGCTCTTCAAGAAATACTAAAAGGAGTCCTTCAGGCTGAAATGAAAGGACACTAGATAGTAAGTTGAATGCACACAAAGAAATAAAGAGCACTGGTAAACATAACTACATAGATAAAAGGCTGCGTAAAGGTATCTTTGTAACTCTTCTCCTATTTGATTTAAGAGAGCTGCATAAAGCAGTAATTCTGAAACTGTTGATGGGTTTATCACGTATAAAGAGGTAATCTGAATGACAATAATTGCTTAACAGGGAAGGGGAGGGACGGAGATTTTGTATACTATTGACATTGGCTGGTATTAACCTGAACTAGATTTTTTAAAGTTAAGATGTTAAAACAGTTCCCAGGGCAGCCGTTAAGAAAATGACTCAAACTGGAGGTAAGAATTTGGTAGTTAGTTTTAGAAATCTCAGTGCTTTGACATGCAGGTTAGATTCTGGGAGTGAGATTACAGATTATTTTCAAAGTTAAGTTTTATTTGACAATTTCTTTTATATGCTGTAAACAAGTACATTATCTATGTAGAATATTTTGGATTCTTTGTAAGACCTTAATAAAATACTAAAAAAAACTTCATAATCATCATTCTGAGAACGTTCCCATGAATTAGGAGTTTGTTCTTATTCCAGTTTCTAAGATGAGAAAAGTACACCAGAGTGTTTAAGCCTTGCCTGTTTCTTCTTAGTATGATTTCTAACATTGTGAGAATTATAATACTCAAGCATTGGTTTTATAACATATCCCTCCTCTCTCCTAAAAGTGCTTAATGGCATATATTTATTTTTGATATTAAAATTAATATGTTTAATAATTTTATGACACCCCTCAAGGAACTGAAGACAATTAAAAAATCTCTCTCTAAGCTTGCTTGCCTCTCTTCGAGAACTAATTCCCAGAGGCCTTCAATCTGATGTGCAGTATCTGTCAAAAAACATGTATATCTATTGCCCAGAAAGTTGGTTTTAGCTCAGGTGGCGTCTCTTTAGAGACTTGAGAAAAATTACTTTTTTTCTGAAATAAGTACGGCACATCAATAAAAAAGTTGAATCATTTTAATAGAAATGCCTGAATTTTAGAAGTGAATTATCTGTCAATGTGCAGATTCAATGTATCCTTGAAAAAGTTAATTCAAATAAATATTTCTTAAGAATTTTATATGTCCAAGGCACTGTGGGAGATTCAAAGATAAGTAAAATGTGGTTCCTGCCCTCATCAAGGCTTACTATTAAGGATAAGTATGAAGGATTGTAACATGATGAAAAAAAGTTGCCTTTTATATTAATGCTTGCTTTAAAAATAAAAATAAGAATTATAATAGAGTTTTAGTATAACCTAACCTTTTGGAACTTAGCATAGTGTAACTCACCTAATGAACTACAGAGTAGACTTAACAAAGTTCCAGATAATAAAACCCGTTATAACTTATAATATCGGTGATTTGTTCCTATGGGGAGAAAATCAGCTCTAATTTTGACTTGCTTTCAGCTCTGTTTATTTGAGGAAGAGGTAATGTGGCAGACAAAATGATGAAAGGCTCTGAGCAGTTTTGAATGGATCTTGACCCGGCTGCAAGTAACATGAAACAAGCACTGCACTGCTTCTGGGGACTGGCTGTCAGGATCAGGGATGTCCAGCAGGCAAAACAGGATTCCTTGTAAGTAGGAAGCTATTGAATGGGTGCTCTCGGAAAGGACTACCATCTTCTTCTCTCTCCCCTTAGGGATCTTAGTCTCCTTATTTAGCAATTGTTTATCAAGTTTAAAGAGCGAGTAGCTTAGCAATTTCATAGTAATGTTTCAGCTTAGAAGCAAGCTGTACATGGTTGAGGAAGGGAGAAAGGATACGGTTCTAGTATACAGATCAAGAAGGTGCTGGTTCCACCTCCATGAAGTCAGAGCAACATTCTCAAGGATGTTATGATAGCATAATTTCTTTCTATGACAGACTTGTAAAAGTCTTTTTATTTGCCCTCACAACAAACCCACTGTGCTATTTTAAGCAAATTAGTTAGTTTTACATTAAATGATATTTTAAAAGTTATTTAATTTTTAAATTATGAAATGTTAATTAAAGGAACTGTCTTCAAAGATGACTGACCTAGATATTAGTTACTGTGGGAATAATGAGATAGATAAGGCTTCCCTGCCCTTAAGAAGTTTATACTGTAGTAAGAGAGCTAAGTTATGCACTGAGATAACTGTACTACAAATAAGTCTTACCTTATAGAGGGACAAATAAACCCTATAGAAGTTAGGGAGTGAGGAGCCTGGATGGGAGATTTTAGCTAAGATGACTGAAGAGTCATCTTGTTCATTGACATACAGATGTTAAAATAAAAATGAAATTTATAAATCACCCATATTTCCATGAAAAATATTGCCTTCACTGGAATAAGCCTGCATCTTTTTGAGCATTGGTGTCAACAGTTGCTGACCTGGGAATGCTAATGAGAAGCTAATTTTTTAAGCATCATTCCCGGGGCAGAATCAGTGGTAAAGAATCCATCTAGGTGTGGGGTTTTTTTTAAATTAATTTATTTATTTTTGGCTGTGTTGGGTCTTCGTTTCTGTGTGAGGGCTTTCTCTAGTTGCGGCGAGCGGGGGCCACTCTTCATCGTGGTGCGCGGGCCTCTCACTATCGCGGCCTCTCTTGCTGCGGAGCACAGGCTCCAGACGCGCAGGCTCAGTAGTTGTGCCTCACGGGCCCAGTTGCTCTGCGGCATGTGGAATCTTCCCAGACCAGGGCTCGAACCCGTGTCCCCTGCATTGGCAGGCAGATTCTCAACCGCTGCGCCACCAGGGAAGCCCTAGGTGTGGGGTTTTAAGAGTAAGTCAAAAGGAAGGGCCAAGATAAAAGGTCAAATTAATTCAAGAAAATCTGTGTCCCAAGATATGTCAGACATTGTGCCAGGAACGGCTAATGCTGCGGTCCCTTGCCCCGGAGGAGCTAGCTCGCAGTCTAGCAGGATGCACGCAGTGCTGGGTCAATGGAAGAACCTATCCCTAAATCCCATCCCATAACCCCTGGGCCTTTTAAACTAGGTGAAGGGGAATACATCAGATGCAAGGGATACTTTAAAACCTTCTGGCAGGAAAACTGTGTCCCTGGAATAAACTTTTTGAAGAGGTAGTATGTGTACATGGTATGAAATTCAAACATTCCAAGAGGACAATAAGATGTACGTCTCCTTCCCACCCCTGTCTCTCAGCTACCCAGTTCCTCTCCCCCGCTGCCACCCAGTTTCTTGTGTACCTTTATAGAGATAGTCTATGCATATACTAGCATTTGTGTACATATGCATACCCTTTTTTTTGCACAAGGAGTAGCATACTATACATACTATTCTACACCTTTTTTGCAGTTAAGAGTCTATCTTGGAGATACTTCTACATCAGCACACTGAGAAATGCCTGGTTCTTCTATTTTTTTCTTTTAGCTTTTTATTTTGAAATAATTATAGACTCAACGGGATGTTACAAAAGTAGTACAGAGAGATCCCATGTACCCATCACCCAGCTTCTCCCACAGGTGATATCGTCCTTAACTATAGTGTATTATCAACACCAAGAAACTGATCGCCACAATATAATTAAGTAGACTCCAGTGCCTGTTTCTGTTTAATGCCTGCAAGGTATCCTGGTGTATGGATGTACCATAGTTTATTTAATTAGTCCTTTATCTATGAACATTTAGATTGTAGCATTCCTGGCAGAGGGAAAGACAGGAGACAATAATTATCCATGTATTCAGGGCCACTGCTAGCACCTGCGTTGCCTTTGTGTGAATTTGAAAAAAGTGCCCCCCCTGGGTGGATGCAGCACCATAGGTGCATGGCTTGGAAAGCAGAGTATAACCTGGGTAACTGCATTTAGCATCACTGCATGTGTATCTCTTTGCACCTAAGTGGGAATCCATATGTGGGATAATGGAGTGTAATTGAAAATCTACAGCATGGCATCAGTGGTCCAATTTCAAACTTTGAAGCTGTCTTCTTTCCGACTTGGCACATCCTCATCACCCCTCCCCAATATCTCAGTCATTGAATATCTTCTATTATTTGTATATGTGTTCTTCTCCCACGTTGGATGTTAAGCTCCTTTGATAGCAGAGACCTCATGTCTTCATCTTTGTAGCTTCCTTCCCTTTCCCTCCTCACTCCATTATTACCTACATAGATAGAATATTGTTTTATATAAAAGGGTTGAGTAAATTTTTGTTTAAATTTTTTCTTAAGGCAAAGAAGTTAAGAGCAGTGAATATTTTAATCTGCCTGTCGGTACTTCAAGAGGTGTCACGAAGTTTTAAAATAAAAATTATTTTGAATGAAAATACCCACATATACTGCATTTGCAGGAGAGAAAAAGAGTGTGTCATTAAGTCAATCAACTAATAATGGGGTGCTGCAATTTCAAAAATATTAAGCATTAAATTATTAAAAGGAAGAAAATAAAGTAGCTGAAGTCCGTGTGAGATTTTAAGCCGGTTATTGGGTTTTGGTTCCACCGAATATTGAAATGTGGGAATAAGAATAATCCTTCATAAGGGCATTTTAAGAACTCATAATGTATACAAAAGAAATATATACTGTTACAGATAAAAGAAAGCATTTTAAAGCTCTATCGCAAAGAACCTGAAGTATTTTATATGTATTATACGCTTATGTTCAAAAGTACAGTTCTGAGAAGTTGCATAAATCTCGTGCCCTAAAAATATGCAGTGTCATCAGGTCTTAACTTTGTATGCCGTTGGTTTAGGATTAAAATTGTCCATTTTTACCACCGGGCTTTTTTTTACTGTTAAGCACTAGAAATGTTTTATGAAATTTTAATTACATTAAGTATTTCATTAAAACTTACATCATTAGAAGCATACGTGGTACGTATCAGTACCATTATAAACATACAAAGAAGAATGGAAATGTACTGTTTTTTAAACCATCTTCTATTGTGTAGAATTTACATTCACAATGTAACTAAATATAATTTAGCCGACTAACCATACAACCTAATTGGCATAAATCTTATACAAGTAACAAGTTAAAATAGATAATAGGAGTTGCAGAATAACTTGATTCCGAAGATTAAGCCCATGGCATAGGCAATGAATGGACTTGACATCCATTTTAGACAGTTATGTATGCTTGTGTATAATATTTAAGGAGGTAAGGGTTGAGGAAGTCGTACTGAATAAAAGTGAGGGAAAATGCTCACAGTGAATTATCAAGTGAGAATTGCTTTGCCAGCAGCACATATTTTTTCATTATAGGGAGTGACTGTTACTAGAAGAGAATTGAAGAAAACATTTGTTTTCCTTGATTATTTGCTGTAAATAATTTTTTTTGTAACCAAATCAACAAACTACTGTGGGTTCATTTTGAGATAGAACATTGTTATCTCGAGGCTTTGTTATCCTGATGTTAACTGTAATGGGTTTTTACCTGTATTCCAGGAAACAAAGCAAGTTGGATTGATTCCAGTAGGTTTTATTTTCCAGCTTTTGTGCTAAAATCAGATTGTTTGCGACTCTGAATCATGGTTCTATAAATTCTTGGCTATACTAAGTAAATTACAGTATATCTTCCAGTACAATTATAAGAATGCGCTAACATGCAGGATCCTTTTCTTGAGTGTTTTTATGATTAAAGATTCATTTCCTCCTGAACTTGGCTGGATAGGTTTTCATTCAGCTAGTATTGAAGATCACTGTCAACTACCACTTGAATGCCCTCTGTGTACTTGACAGTTTACTGTGGACAAATAGGAGTTTAAAGAATGGTTTGGTTTGGCAAGCTTTCTTATAAGGGACGAATAGAATGGGCATGTTTACTTTGTAAGTATGTGTTTTTTTTGTTTTTTTTTTTTTATTTATTTATTTTGGGCTGTGTTGGGTCTTCGTTTCTGTGCTAGGGCTTTCTCTAGTTGTGGCAAGCGGGGGCCACTCCTCATCGCGGTGCGCGGGCCTCTCACCATCGCGGCCTCTCCTGTTGCGGAGCACAGGCTCCAGACGCGCAGGCTCAGCAGTTGTGGCTCACGGGCCCAGTTGCTCCGCGGCATGTGGGATCCTCCCAGACCAGGGCTCGAACCCGTGTCCCCCGCATTAGCAGGCAGACTCTCAACCACTGCACCACCAGGGAAGCCCGTAAGTATGTGTTTTTATGCACACAAACATTTCGTGTTAATCTTAGCCTGGAAACTTTCAGTATACAGTTCATAGAATAATTTACCAACTTGCTTTTCCACTGGGACATATGTAAGTACGCATCTTTTCTACTTAACTAAGCAGGTGGCTATTTCTATGGCTACGAGGTATGTCTCAATTTATAATATAACTTGATGTAATTAAAGTTTATCAATACATATATATGTAATCACCTCTCATTATCCCTGCTTCTGTAAGGGACCTTAATGCAAATAGTGCAAAACAGTAATTTCCTTGCCTCCTTTTCTTGACTTTCTCCCTCATTCTGTGAGCTGTTTGTATGTGCTTTCCCTACCGTGCTCCAGTGACTTCACTGGAGTGGCCATGCCCTAGGCCAGTAACTGAAAGAGGGGAAATGGCCACAGGTGGATGATGGGAATTGGGTATTCACAATTATATGTGAGAATGGGGGAGGCATATTAGTTATGTTGAGGTTAATGGACTTACTTGTTGGAGAAGGATTCATGGAAGATTTTGAATTATGTTTCAAATCATAAGCATTTAGAATTTGATTTGTGGGGAGGGCATTAGACATTTCAACCAGTGAGGATCACAGAGTTGACTGAGTAGTTTTGTTCAGGGAGCTATCAGGAAATGAGGGTATTTGAGAAACCCTGAGTCAGGAGAGGGAAGAGTGGAAAGACTTGAAATTAAAGCATTTGTTCATTCATTTTGACTTGATTTTTCTGACCTGTTGGGAAATATTGGTGTAGGAGTTATATGGTTGAATCAGTGTGAGAGATTGGTCACATTTAAAACAGTCATTGTTGAAGAGAACATTGGAACAACAGTTAGCTCAGAAAGGACTCTGGTCTGCATAAGGATTAGCTGTGAAGTTAGGTTTGAGAGGAGAGAATAGGTACAAATCATAGTACAGGAAAGAAATGGTATAGTTTGGCATTTTACTGAATAATATGGGTGGTGATCTAGACGTTCATGCTAGGGCTCTCACTATTCATCCACAGAGAAGGGCTGCACCATTACCCAGTGGATTTTGGAGAGCTCTGTCAGCCATACACCAATGAAACCCTGCAGAGTAAGGTGTGTATTTTTGCCTCCAAGTATACTTCAGAGATCTCTGTTTTTTTCTCCACTTCTGAGGGCAGAATCTGACTCCTGAAATTCTGGTAGAACTTGTGGGGAGACGTCAAGAGCAATAATGTTTGCTGAGAACTTATGTGCCATGCACTCTTTTGGGTGTTTTACACACTCACTTTTTCCCACCCTGTTTCTCCACCAAATCAGATCTTCTGTAAGGGTATATATGCAGGTGGGTGAGAAGGCATCGTGCTGAGAGAGAATTCCCCACCCTGTCAAAGCCTTTGTCACCTAAAAAAGTCCAAAAATGATGGTGCTCCTTTGGCTCTTTGACCGGAAACTTTCTAGCCTTCCCCCTTCCTTTTATTCTACCTTCAATTTATGCTATCTGGTGGCTTCAAGCCACAGACCTTGAGCTAGAGTACTTTCCCTAGTCATGATCCTCTACTTTCTTGTTTCCCTGAACTCCCACACTAAGTGGCCTTTCTTATGCCCCCTTACTTCTCATTCATAGCTGTTTTCTTATTTACTGCTTTATTTTAAATTCTATTTATGTGGTTTCTCTTCTTCACTTACTAGACAATGAGCTCCTAGTGAGGGATGGTCTTTGTTATTTCTGATCCCTAGGACATAGCACAGAGTAGAGAAGGTGCTTCACAATGGTTTGTTGTACTAAATTGACCCTATCAACTGCAGTTTGGTTTCTCATCTTGTTTATCCTTGTGGGATGATGACTCTCTAACCCATTCTCTCTGCTGAGAAAGAATGAGGCCAGGAGCACCTCCTAGCTTTCTTTGTAGTCTCTCTTAATCCAGACAACTGCATGTCCTCCAGATAACAGACTGAATCCTCCAAGGGCCGAGTATTCCCCGCTGTAACCCGTACTGCACGGTGTGGTTGAGGTGAGGAATTCTTTTTTTTTTTTTAATTTATTTATTTTTGGCTGCGTTGGGTCTTTGTTGCTGTGTGCGGGCTTTCTCTAGTTGCAGTGAGCGGGGGCTACTCTTCGTTGCGGTACGTGGGCTTCTCCTTGCGGTGCGCGGGCTTCTCCTTGTGGTGTGCGGGCTTCTTGCTGTGGCTTCTCTTGTTGCAGAGCACGGGCTCTAGGTGCCCGGGCTTCAGGAGTTGTGGCTCGCGGGCTCTGGAGCGCAGGCTCAGTAGTTGTGGCGCATGGGCTTAGTTGCTCCGCTGCATGTGGAATCTTCCCGGACCAGGGCTCGAACCCGTGTCCCCTGCATTGGCAGGCGGATTCTTAACCACTGCACCACCAGGGAAGACCGAGGTGAGGAATTCTGAGTAATAGTTATGCACACTAATTTCTTCCCCCAAGTGATGATACCCAGGAAACCAGGGAGCCCTTGGTTACTTAAGGAGGTGTCAACTACTGCAGATTGAAATTAGATCAAGTCATGCTAATTGCTGTCACTCTGACTGATCGGATGTGTTCTCTCCAACTACAACGACAAGGTGGCCTCTCTTTTCCAGGGTTGGAAAGGAAACCAGAACAATTTGAAAGTTGTTACTCAACTTGGTCTGGAGGCCTAGCCATTTCCCTGAAGTGGAAGATCCTGATTCAACAACGCCTGCTCAGTCTCATTCACACTAGATGACTGCACAGTGTCTCTGCAGTTTGATTTCTATTTGGGAAAAGCATCCCGGGGAGGAAAATTAACACAGCAGTAAGAGGTGGTTTATCCTTCATCCCACTCTTTTGAGATCCTACTCTTGAATTCTAGTAGATAGAATTATTTTGTCTCTCTTAAACCTGCTACTTTCACATGAAGGTAAATTGTTCAAACTCACCTACCTGTGACTGACTTGATAGCAGCAGGTCTCATAATTGACAGAGTAAGGCAATCACTGGCAGTAAGGCAATTAATTCTCTAACCAGTCCAATTTTTATAACCACTGGTTATAAAATTCTGCTTAACTGTCTATTGGATCTCAAGAAACTGTGAACTCCTGAACATGATTTAGTATTGAAGGACCTTTTGTCCCTCCTTACCATCAAGGGCAATGAAATAGTCCAAAAGAACCCTTAAGCTGGTATTAAAATACAGTAGTAGCTAATGTAGGATACTTGGGATAAGCCTGATGATCTTTACTGAGGTCTCCAGATTTGGGCTAATGAATTTATAAAACCAGAAGGGTCTGGTGGAAAGGGAAGAAAGAGAAGATGACCCTAAGTAATTTTTCATAAATGCTCTAAGTTTTTAGGGGTCATGTGCCCATACAGCCTTCATTATTCAGGGTGAGTCATAACCAGAGCCTGTATGGAGGTATTGTGAAACTCTGCAGTTCTTTAGCCATACTGGTGTTGGGTTCTTTTAAAAATAGACCATTTCCAGTCAGTAACCATATAGTCTGAAATTCCCAGGACAGCCCTGGTTTCAGTCTGTCCCATTGTGTCCCTAAGTATGCTCATATTCGTCAGACTCTGTACCAGTTTTTGGTTTGGAAAATATAGACACCAAACATACAAGGACTTCCTTCTTGCCCACTGAGAAGAGTTCAGCATGGCCTAGCCTTGCTCTTCCAACCCTGCCATTTTCATTGCCAGCAATTCTCTCACCCACTACAAGAACTCTCTTAATACTGTCCCCGTCTTGCTTCCTGTCTTTAACCCTTCATGGGTTAACTTCTCTTTTTTTCTTTGGCATCTCTTTTCTCAGGAGTCTAGCAAATGGTATATCTTTACACTCTCAGAAAGCTGCTTGTATCCTAGCATTTGGGTGACACCCCTTTGAAAACTAGCACACTTTCTTTCTTCCCAGGGCATTCTTGGAGGTTGAAAACTGTTCCTGTGAGATCCTCATCTTCACAGCCCTGCAGAACAGATTAAATAAGAAGAAGCCACCGCTATCATTTATTGAGTGTTTACTATGTTCTAGAACTTAGGTAAAATTCTTTAAAAAATCTCATTTAATCCTTACAAACTGTGAGGTTGGTATTATTCCCTTCTCACAGATAAGGAAACATGCTTAGAGAGGTAAAATAAGTTGTGCAAGATCCCTGCTTAGTAACCTCCATTTGGAAATCCTTACTACATTCCAGGTAAAATGTTATTTGTGTGCATACCAGGCTCAGAATTGTGGATGATGTGGCCAAGCATTCCAACCCCATATTCGAAAAGAACCTTTACCTTTATACTTCTCCTTACCAGGAAATGTATATTTCTGTACTCTTGTTATATACCAGTGGTCCTCAAACTTGAATATGCATGAAAATTCCCCGGAGGGCTTGTGAAAATGCAGGTGGCTGGCCCCAATCCCGGAGTGTCTGATTCAATAGGTCTGGGGGGTGGGGCCCGAGAATTGAATTTCTAACAAGTTCTCAGATGATCCCAATGCTGCTGGTCTAGGGACCACACTTTGAGAATCATTGTTATAACAAATTATTATTCAGCATTTGCTGTGTTCTGGGCCCTGTGCTAAGCACTGGGGATATAAGAGTGAAAAGGGCAGACAGGGTCTTTGTTCTCCTAGAGCTTATAGTCTAGTGGGAGAAATAGAGGACTGAACTAATTTTATTTGGGCTAAGTAAACAGGATCGACATGGAGAATAACAGTTGCTATCCTGTACTTTAGATAGGCTGAGAGAAAGTCTCTTTGAGGAGGTGCTATTTAGTCTAAGACTTAAAGGATGTGAAGAGCTCATTAAGGCTTTCAGCATTGGCTTTTTTCAGCTCAACCTCTGTTTCTGTCACTAGTGATGACTACCTTGGGAGAACTCCATGAATTTCAGAGTGACCTCTGGGCAATTCATTCCTTGGCACTTTCTGTGGCCTTGGCCAAGCTTGACTGCATACTTCTTCCATGACTATTTCCCTCCCCTCTACCTCAACCCCCCCCCCACCTCCAATAAAGATACAGGGGTCAGAGGAATTTGAAGGGTAGGCTAATTTTGTCTTCTGCCTCCATCTAGGTCACATTCCTTGGTATCTAATGGCTTAGGAAGAATATATACCAAGGGATTGGGCCTGTGAACTTACCATTCATGGCCACTGCCTTCACCTTGTAACTATTTATCAGTGACATTTTAAGATTCTGTTTTATTTGCCAGTTGGCAGATTTGCCCGGAAAGGGGTGTCAGTATAGGAATCCATGTGACTCCCTAGCTACCCTGATGTTGGGTTTCTTTAAAGAAGATTCCCAGATTTTTGTGTTCTAAGAGGATGCTTTCTGCTTTCCAAAAGTGCATCAGAGCAACACAAAACCAAACCTTGTTTTTAGTTGTGTTGACCAAACCTGGAAAAAATTTTAGGTCTTTGAAGATGACTTTGGTCCCATTTGCCCTTATCTCTAGCCCTCTGGTTTTTAGCTCTGATTTCAACTCAGATTTTAGTTTGATAACTTATTCTTTTTTTTGCTCTGAATCTACCGTGCCCTGATTTAACTAGCTTTTGCTTGGAACCCTACCGCTTCTAGAACCATTTCCTTGATGTTCACTTTTATTCTGTTTTGATTAAACATTTCCTCTGGTATTCTGTTCCTGTAGAGGTAAAGGGACTCTTACTAGATATTTCTCTGGGTGTTTTCAGGCAGAGCATTTCTTTTGGCTTAGGTATACTTTTTTGGGATAACGGACTTCCTTAGTCACCTCTCTATAAATCCCTGAATCCAAGGATGTTTATCAGATGCGGAATACTGGAAACTGACTTTTCTGGTTGCCAAGGATATCCTGAGTTTACTTAAGAAATCTTTTAAACAGTCATCCAGTGCATGCTTCATGGGCTGTGATGTCTCTTCTACATACCTAGGAGTCATATTTAACTACTTTACCCAGATTGAGAATCACCTTTTCCCTGTGGATTCAGAATCTTCTTACTGTTAATCTGGTTCCTAATGATATAGAGTGGATCAGCATGTTTTGTTAACACGTATATCAACCACAAGAATGACTGAAATAAAAAACGAAATGGTGTGCAAGCTCACTCATATCTGGAGATGATAAACTTTTTGTGTGGCTTTGGAGTCTGATAGCCCTGGGTGATAATGTCAGGTCTTCCCCATACTAGTGGTGTCTTAGGCTTAAGTAACCAACGTCTCAGCCTCAGTTTTCTCATCTGTAAATGGGGATAATAACACCTTTTTAAAAATAGAGTTGCTGTGGAGTGTAAAATGCATATGAAAACACCTAATCATACTTGACTCATAGTATGCTGTCATTGAATGTTAACGCTCACTTTCCTCCTTAGTGTTCTTAAAGTCAGGACTTTTGACTGGGCAAGGCACAGTCTCTCATGGTACACCTATCAGCACCAGAATCTTACATTTCCCCAGACATGGAATCCATTCAGGAACCACCTGTGAAATTATAATACTTACTATAAGAAATTATAATACTAAATTATAATACTCAAGTATCCCTACTTCTCCCAGGTATCCCAGGAAGGAAATTAACAGTTATTGAGGGGCTACTTATTAGAAGTTTCATTGGGCAAAAGTGATGATAACATTAATAATTATACCTTTACTGATATGGCATTATAATACTTGGCAGTTTCCAGAACCTCTTAACTGGCTAGTGTCCTTGGATCCTTGTAGCGGAGCAGCCTATCAAGCAGACAGTGCACTTGCCCCCATCTTGCATATCCATGTCTGAAGATGAAGGGAATTGAATGACTCTTTCATGGTCTTCCGACTTGGATGGTGGAGTTGAGCCTTGGGCCTATGTCTTCAGACGCCCCATGCCTATTTCCGTTCCCTTCCCACCCTATCCCAGCACTTTTATCCTACTGTACCACATTGATTTGAACTCTGAGGTTCTGATACATGATTGACCCAATCACTAGAATTCTAAGAACAAAACATCTCTTAGGTTTCCCCCTGATTTTATCCCTGAGACATTTATCTTCCTAAAAGATATCTCTAAAGTGTGAAAATTTTACACTCTTCCTGGGGGCCTGAGAAAGCTGTTTATGCTTTTGATATAAATTCTGTGTGCCACAGTTAGACGTCCACTGCACATTCAAAAACAGTATTGGGTTTAGACCCACAACAAAACTCTTTTAGTGTGATTCTCAGTCTTTTAGATTAAATTATTTTATTCATTCAACAAACATATATTTAGCCCTTACTGTGTGCCAGGGGCTAGGAATACAGCGATGTAAAAGGCATGTAAGCTCTTGGAGCTTACAGTCTGGTGGGTAGACAATAAACAAATAGGTAGTGGTATGTGCTATGAAGAAAAATAAAGCACTTTAAAATTTTTGCTCAAACCATGAGGTAACTAAATTGCGATAGCTACCACTGGCCCCTGGTAGACTTTATAAAAGAGCTAGTTATTGGGAAGATGGCCTCAGAAAAGGAACATTGTCTCTGACAGCCCTTAACAGTTCCTACCTTCCTTTCCATTCTTCGGACTAAAACCTTGCTTTCTTGTATGGTTGTGAGGAACCCTGACAGAATCGGATTGTAAGGATACAGCCAAGCACTTAAGATAGACTGAAGAGGAGAAACAAAATCTTGCACCAAACACCTTTAGAGTTGTGTTTATCTTTTATTCTTTAAGTGTAATGTCTTGCTTTATAGTGTGTTACATGAAGAACATTGAAAATAAATGGATTTTAAAGTATTGATTCAACTATGCTACGTGTAACAAGACATAGTATAAAAAGGCAGCCTCCTCAGATGCTTCTAGTTTTATGGCGTAAGACTGTAGAAGTTCTTTTTGACATAAGTGCTTTAAAAGTTTTGAAGAACAGGGAGTCTGCAAGCTGGAAAGAAGCCATTCTTACCATGAGGCAAATATACTTGAGTTTAATTTTTAAACTATAACTGCTGTTTGACCTTAAATTAAGACAGCCTGTTTCCATTGTGGTGTTTTACCGGTTTAACAATGAGAACATTTAAAGCAGCTGCCACCAATTAAAATGATTCAGAAATACTGGTTGTAAATAAATATTCTTGAAGTTTTAACTCAGTGAAGTCAGTCTTTTTTGTTTTTTGTTTTGTTTTTGTTTTTTTTAGTTTTTTAGTGGCACTGTCTTTCTGGAAGGCAATTTGGTAAAATGCATCAAGAGCTCAAAAAATGTTCATACACTTTGAACTGGTAATTATGTTTCTGAAAAATCTATCCTTAGAAAATAAATCTGAGATCTGGATAAACTTTAATGCACAGAGATGTTCCCCATAGTTTTAATAAGAAAGAAAGGATTACTTAAATTATGGTACACCCATATGATGGAATATCATAGAGCCATTAAAATATTTTTGAAGAATCTTAACCATGTAGGAAAATGTTTATGCAATTTAGTTGAAAAACAAACTAGACAAAACCATGCAGTATAATTTTAACGATGTGAAAATATTTTCATAGAAAAAGGCTGTCAGGAAACATTGTAAGTTTTCATTTTCTTTGCGTTGTGAGATTATGTGTGATTTTTATTTTCTTCTTTCTACTTTTCTGTATTTTCTTAAAATTTTTTACAGTGAACATATATTACATTTATAGTGAATAAAATATTATATAAGTGTTTTGAGTCTTTCTTTCAATGGGATGCTTTTTATTAATACCCAGTCCATTTATAGTATTATGACATAATTTTTTCCAGATCTTCATCTTTAGAGCATTTATTCTTTCTAGTGAAGTTTTATGTTTTTAATCTTCTGTTTATTTTAATTTTTATGATATACATAGTCAGTGTCAACAGTTTTATTTATGCTTGCTCTAATTTCCAGGTATTCTTCCTTAAAGCAAATAATTCAGTTCCACATTGGAATACTAATTTTTAGGTGGTTTATATCAAACAACACACATACATTCATAGTATGTAGTAAAGAGAGTTGGCCCTGGAGCCACAATGCCTGGGTCCAGATCCTGGTCCTACCACTTAATAGCTATGTGACCACTGACAGGTTAATTGTCCTCTCTGATCCTCAGTTTTCCTATCAGTAAAATGGGGATAATAATAATATCTACCTCATAGGGTTGTGGTAGGAATTTAAAGAGTTATTACATTTAAGCACTTGAAAAAGGCCTGGCACATAGGAAATATTCAGTAAAAGTTAGCTATGTATTTTTAGTAGTATATATACACAAACATACATATATTGTCATGATCATTTGCAAAATGCTCTTTTCTGTCTGTCTTATTCTTTTATACAGTTGTAATTTTAAAATGAAGATTTTTGTCTTATTCTCAGGTAATTGGTCAGTTTTCCTTTCATGCTTTGAAATTATTTTTTAAAGTTACCATATTTTCAACAATAGAAACCTTATTGATTTGTTTTCCAATCATGTTTTCTTTTTCCATTTTTGGAATTGATGGCTCAGTCATGTGGGCTGGATGGAAAGGAAGTTGGCTTTGTCCTAGGTATAAAAGAACTTCTGTTTACATACAAATAGTTAATGTATTCATTGCCAGTTATTCTCATCTATTAAATTATTTACCTTATTTGTTAAAGCGCTACTTTAGTAGAGAAGGAAGGGGATGGGCAGGTAAGTGAGAGTGTACCCGCGAGTGATAAAACTACATTTGTTTCATTTTAAACTCTGTAATTCAGACTTCTCTAATTCAAACTGATCTTCCCGGACAGATTTGGGGTGAAAAGAGAGCTACCTTTTAGTGAATCATGCACTGGGCTTACATGTATTTTACATATATATATGTAAAATAAATAATAATACATTCTATACATATTACATATAAAATATATTATAATATGTTGTCTATTACATATATATTATACTTAGGTATATTATGTAATTTTGTAGTCCATATGAGAACTACCAATATTTTATTATAAGTAAAATAATCATTTGCCAATTTTTCTGTCTTATATTACAAAATATGTTCCTATGGAAAACAATTTGGATTTAACTGATTACCTGTTCTCTATAGCTAATTACAATAATTTTGTCATTGCTCAGTTTCACTTCCTCGAAGAAGAGGTGCATTTGTGGTATGTTTACATTGTCAAAATGAGGAAAGACGCTGGGCAAGTTTGAAAGCATGAAGCTGGTCACTGAAAGACTCTAATAAAAAGATTTTTTTCATCAGTTTAGCAGTATTCAACTGAGACCAGTAGAGTCCAGACATCTGCATCTTTAACTGGAAATTTGTTTAGTGTTTAATGCCAAGACAATGTGGAAGAGGTAGGCCCAATGCGAAATTACATTTCCCCTGGTCTTTGGTTCTATAGCTATATAGAAACCCTGGACTGAATATGAAGTTCCATATGTGCATTTCAGATCTGGAAGTAGAGCACTCTAGTTTAAAACAAAATATTTTTTATCTGTGGGATTTATCTAAAACGCAAAGGTTTGGGGATTGTTCTTGTTGGTTTTAAAGGGGACTAGGTAAACTCTAGGGAAAAACTTAGCTTTCAGGGATGAGCATGTTCAGCAGCTCAGGTGGCAAATCTTACTTTCTTGTTGAGTTAACGTGATGAAGCCGAGTAGGTCACCATCATTTCCAGACCCTATACACCACCTTTGGCTAATTTGTAGTCCGCTGTGTACCTAGCAGTTCAGCTGGAGGCTTTTAAAATCAGAGCCTTTAAATATACAGAGGAAGTTGTTGTACTGGTGCTTGTTGGTAGGGCTGCTGTGTTCTTTCTTATCTTCCCAGGGAGTTTGGTCCCTTTGTTTAGCTTCTGTTTCATTTGTTTACAAAGTTCTAGGCTTTGAAGTAGGCAGTTCTATAGGACTGCCTAAAGAGAAGTGTAAGGCGAGAAGGTAAGCAATTATCCTTCTGACTTCACTACCTTATTACCTCGGTTTCTCAGTGTCATTCATGGATTTTGCTTTTTTCTCATAGGTTCTGCTCTGGCTTATTTTCTGCTATCCTAGTTTTCTTTGGAAACTTATGTTGTTTTGTGCCTCCCAGATTAGAAGCTGGTTCAATTTACTTTCTGAACATTGAGCTTTCATGGTGTTGCCTGATGAGTTGGTGGGAAATTTTTAAAAATAACTTTTGATATGATAATTTAATGGCACATGTCACAGAATTTTTTTCTGTTTGTTCCATCATAAAAGATCTTTGTGAATCTGATTTCCTTAATGTGGAGTTCCTGTCCTTAGGTGACTGCCCTTCTATAGATGTGGCATTGTGATTGCAAGGTTTATTCTATTAAGACTATGATAAACGCAGTGTTATCTAGCAGAGTAGTGAGGTAAATAGCTGAGCCCTAAGATTGTTTCAGTCGTCATAGCTGAAAAAACAGCCCTTTAAAAATAGTCATAACAAAACATACATACATCAGACATCATTCATAATTATTAATGACTTCCTCAAGATTTTTTTAAGTGTTGTAAATAAGGTTGTTCAGATTGCATTTATTTATTTATTTATTTATGTTTTGTTTTAACTTGTATGGAGGGAGAATAAGAGGAGTGAGCTATTTTTGGCATGGGCTTAAAGAAGGAAATATCAGTGTGACTGGTAACTGACACTTTTGTCAAGTTCAGTTTATACTTGACTGCTTTGACTTTTTTTAATTTTGTTACTTTGGATTTTAGAGTTCTTGATTTGATATTTTTAAGAGTGACATCTCTAACCTTTTGGTTCTGAGCAGTGCATTGCCCCTGAAACTGGTTGAGTCACTTCATATTCTTCTAAAAGTGCACCAGCTGTCAAAGCTGAAGAGATCTGTCCCTTTTGCTTTCTGCTTCCTGAACCATTTTCCTGCTTACTGTAGTCGTCTACTATTTGTGGTAGGCTTTTTCCACATTTAGTATGTGAAACCTACCACAGAGTTTGACCCTTAAAGTGACTCAGTGTTGAAAGGCTTTGAGACTTCCACTTTGGTCCATGAAGGAGTAACTGGTATAAGACTTGTTCCTTTCTGCCTCGCATACCCCATAAACAACTTGAAACTGGACAAAATATATGAAACAATGTTTTCAGACATTGGGCAACAAGTAGCACAGGACTGTGATCCCTGAGAAAAAGGGAACAAACAAAAGGAGCCCTACAGTCACCCTGGCTTTCTGTCTGTAGGCAGTTTCTGGCCCATAGCATTCTGAGAGGGAACCCAAGCAGAGCCTGCAGTCTTGTTGAATTGATGAGACAGAGATAGGAACTCAGGGAGGCCTACCTAGATGGCAGGAATTTGTAGAGCAGAGTACTGGGAGGGGCGGGGGGAGCTAGTCAGAGAAATAGCTCCAGAAATCTGCATAAATGTCTCCTTTGTCTTTGGCTTAATTATGAATCTGTGAATGTGTTGAGAGAAACACCATGGGGCTGGGCAAAAAACTATTGCTCAGGAGCTATAAGCTGAAATTTTGCCAGAGCTCATATAGGACTGAGAGATACTTCAGTTCCTACAGCAAGAGTTGAGAGACCTTGTTGAACACCCAGAGCATTCAATAGAGACCCTAGAAGGGTCATTCCTTAGTAGTTGAGCTAATGTAGCCCTAGAATAAAGCATACTTTGAACCCAAACTAACAAAACTTAAAACCTTGCAAGCCTTGAAAAATAATTATCCACAAAAAATTTAGACGCACGACCAAACAAACTTCAGTACTCTTTGAAGGAAGACAGTAAAATCAAAACACTCAAGAATGTAATGATTATAATAGCTGATATCCAAAAAATTACTAGACATTCCAAGAAGCATGTGACCCATAACCAAGAAGAAGTCAGTCAGTAGAAACTGAACCAGAAATAACAGTTACAGAATTAGCAGACAAGGACTTTAAAGCAGCTATGACACTATGGTGAACAATTGAAAGAAAAACATGAATATAATGAGGAAAGAAATTGAAGACATATAAAGAAGCAAACAGAACTTCTGGAGCTGAAAAGTATTACTATATGAAGTGACAGATTGACTGGATGAGATTAATAGATGAGACTGCAGAAGAAAAGATCAATGCATTTGAAGACAACAATAAAGTGGCTGGTCTGAAACAGAGAATGCAAAAAACTGAAGAAAAGGGGCTTCCCTGGTGGCGCAGTGGTTGAGAATCCGCCTGCCAATGCAGGGGACACGGGTTCGAGCCCTGGTCTGGGAAGATCCCACATGCCACGGAGCGACTGGGCCCGTGTGCCACAACTACTGAGCCTGCGCGTCTGGAGCCTGTGCTCTGCAACAAGAGAGGCCGCCACAGTGAGAGGCCCGCGCACCGCGATGAAGAGTGGCCCCCGCTTGCCACAACTAGAGAAAGCCCTCGCACAGAAACGAAGACCCAACACAGCCATAAATAAATAAATAAATAAATAAAATTAAAAAAAAAAAAAACTGAAGAAAAAGAAGAGAAAGCCTCAGTGAACTGTGGGACAATATCAAGCAGACTCACATGTATGTAATTGGAGTCCCAGAAGGAAAGGAGAAAGAGGAATAGGCAGAAAAATAGTTGAAGAAATAATGGCTAAAAATTTCCAATTATTATGGAAACTATAAACATATAGATCCAAGAAGCTCAATGAACCCTAAGTGGGATAAGCCCAAAGGAACCCACTCTAAGACTATTATAATCAAATGGCTGAAAACCAGTGATAGAGGGATCACTGAAAAGAAGCTAGAGGGGGAAAAAAAGAAACAGTACATATGGAAGAACAAAGATAAGAAGTCATACACATCTCATCAGAAACAGTACAAGTGAGAAGACAATGGAATGACATCTTTAAAGTGCTAAAGAAAAAAAAAGTACTGTCAACCTCAAGTCTTATCTCCAATGAAAATCTTTAAAAAAAGAAAGCAAAAATAAATGAAGGTGAAATATATTTTTTCAGACAAAAATCTGTCACCAGCAGACGTGACCTACAAGAAATATTAAAAGAAATTCTTCAGGCTGAAGGAAAATGATACCAGACGGAAACTCGAATCTCTGAAAGTAATGAAGAGTTCCAGATAAGTGCGGTAAGTGTGGAATGGATATGAAAGACTTTTTCCTCATTTTTAAATTTTTTAAAAAGTTAAATGATTGTTTAAAGCAAAATTAATAATCTGTCATGGAATTTATAATGCATGTAGATATAAAAGGTATGACAATAGCCCCAAGGCATGGAAGGAGTGAAATAGAAGTATGCTGCTGAAGTCCTTATGTTATATGTATAGTGATGTAATGTTACTTGAAGGTAGATTACAATAAGTTAAAGACGCATCATTTGCAACCTGGAATAACCACCAAAAAACGTATAACTAATACGTTAATAATGGCGATAAAAATGAATACTAAACTATACTCATTTAATCCAAAAGAAGACAGAAAAAGAGGAGCAGAGAACAGATGGGAAACAGAAAACAAATATCAAATATAAAGAACACAGCAATATGAAAGTTACATTAAATATAAGTAGTCTAAATAGTCCAATTAAAAGAAAAGACTGCATGAAAATGCAAGACCCAACTATGTACTACTGTCTGTAAGAAACCTACTTTAAGAATAAAGACACAGATAGGTTAAAAATAAAAAGATGGAAAAAGATATATCATGCAAGCACTAATCATGAGAAAGCTGGAGTGACTATGTTATTGTGAGACAAGTTAGACTTTGGGGCAGGGGGCACATTTCATGATGATGAAGTGGTCAATTCATCAAAAAAGCAGCAATCCTAAAAGTGTATGCTCCTAACAGAGCCTCAAAACACATAAGGAAAAAAAAAACAGATATAACTGAATGGATAAATAGACAAAACCACAATTAGAATTGGCTATTTCAACACTCTTAACTCAGTAACTGATAGAATAAGTAGAAAAGTCAGTGAGAAGATAGAAAATCTGACCAACACTACCAACCAACTGTAACTAACTGATATTTATAAAACACTGGACCTAACACTACCAGAATATATCTTCTTTTCAAATTCACATACTACATTGGCTAAGACCACATTCTGGGCCATAACACAAACCTCAATACATTCAAAACAATTGAAATAATACAGAGTATGTTCTTTGATCAAAATGGAATTAAATTAGAAATCAATAACAAAAAGCTATCTGGAAAATTCTTAAATATTAGGAAATTACACAGTATACCTCTAAATAAACCATGGTCAAAGAAGAAATTATAAGGGAAATTAGGAAATATTTGAACTGAATGATAATGAAAACACAACGTATTAAAGCTTGTAGGATGCGTGACTTCCCTGGTGGTGCAATGGTTAAGAATCCGCCTGCCAATGCAGGGGACACGGGTTCAATCCCTGGTCCGGTAAGATCCCACGTGCTGCAGAGCAACTAAGCCTGTGTGCCACAACTCCTGAAGCCCACGCACCTAGAGCCCGTGCTCCACAACAAGAGAAGCCACTGCAATGAGAAGCCCGCTCACCACAACGAAGAGTAGCTCTGGCTTGCTGCAACTAGAGAAAGCCCACGTGCAGCAATGAAGACCCAACGCAGCCAAAAATAAATAATTAATTAATTAAAAAAAAAAACTTGTAGGATGCAACTAACAGTGCTTAGAGGGAAATTTATAGCTTTAAAATAAGGAAGATCTAAAAATCCGTAGTCTAAGATTCCAACCTAAGGAGCAAGAAAATGAAGAGCAAATTAAACCCCAAATAAGAGGAATAAAATATTAGAAGAGTAGAAACCAATAAAATAGAAAACTAACAATAGAGAAAAATCAATGAAACCAATAGCCAGCTCTTTGAAAAGATTAATACAATTGATAAACCTATAGCTAGATTGATAAAGACAAAAAAGAGAAAAGATACAGATTAATACAACTTACCAGTATCAGGAAGGAAAGAATGGCTATCACTACGGATCCTACAGACATGAAAAGGATAATAGGGGAATATTATGAATAACTTTATGCCAATAAATTCTACAACTCAGATGAAATGGAAGAATTCCTTGAAAAACACAGATTACCAAAATTGACTCAAAAAGAACTAAAGAAGTCTGAATAGCTTTATATCTATTAAAGAAATTAAATTTGTAATTAAAAACCATCCCATAATTAAAATCTAGGCTCCAATGACTTCAATGATGAATTTTATCAAATATTTAAGAAACAAACCAACCTTGTAGAAAAGAGAGGATAGAATTCTTCCCAACTCATTCTATGAGGCTGACATCGCCATGATACCAAAAACTGACAAAGATATTAGAAGAAAAAACCATAGACCAATGTTCCTTATGTACATATACACAAAAATCCATCACCAAATAAAAAAATGAACGTCAATCTTTGCCTTACAGTGTATACAAAAAGTAATTCACAATGGATCATAAACCTAAATGTAGAAGCTAAAATTATAAAACTCCTGGAAGAGAATAGGAGAAAATCTTCATGACCTTTGGATAAAGATTTCTTTTATTGGACACAAAAACATGAACCAGGGCTTCCCTGGTGGCGCAGTGGTTGAGAATCTGCCTGCCAATGCAGGGGACACGGGATCGAGCCCTGGTCTGGGAAGATCCCACATGCCACGGAGCAACTGGGCCCATGAGCCACAATTACTGAGCCTGCGCGTCTGGAGCCTGTGCTCCACAACAGGAGAGGCCGCGATAGTGAGAGGCCCGCGCACCGCGATGAAGAGTGGCCCCCGCTTGCCACAACTAGAGAAAGCCCTCGCACAGAAACGAAGACCCAACACAGCCATAAATTAATTAATTAATTAATTAATTAAAATAATGAACCAGAAGAGAAAAATTGATAAACTTCATCAAAATTAAGAATATATGCTCTTCAAAAGATACCATTAAGAAAATGAAAAGGCAAAACACAGGCTAGAAAACTATATTTGCAATACATATATGTGATAGATTGGTTTCCAGAATATATTTTTAAAAACCTACAGCTCAATAAAAAGAAGAAAAACAATCCAATTAAAAAAATGAGTAAATGAGTTGAACAATCACTTCCCAAGAGAAGATATGTGAATGAATATTAAGCACTTGAAGAGTTGCTCAGTATCATTAGTTATCAGAGAGCTACAAATTAAAACCACAGTGAGATATCCCTACACATTAACTTGAATTAAAAAAAAAAAAAAGACAATACCGAGTATTGGTGAGGCTGTGGAGCCACTGGCACACTCATACAATACTTGTATAAGGTAATTGGTACAGCCACTGGAAATTAGTACAGCCAATTAGAAAATCGTTTGGCAGTTTCTTATAAAGTTAAGCATATGCTTACTCATGGCTCAGCAGTCCTCTTTGTAGGTAATTACCGAAGAGGAATGAAAAGTTATGTTCACACAAAAACTTGAATGCAAATATTATCACAGCAGCTTTATTTATAATAGCCCCAAACTGGAAGCAACCCAAATATCCATCAGCGAGTGAGTAGATAGACAAATTGTGATATATCCACTCAGTGGAATATTACTCAAAAATAAAAAGGACCAAACAACATGAATGAACATCAAAAGCATTGTTCTAAGCAAAAGAAGCTACACACGAAAGACTGCATATTGGATGATTCCATTTACACGAAGTTCTAGAAAAGGCAAAGCTATAGTGACCAAAAGCAGGTCAGTGTTTGCCATAGTGCAGGAGTGTGGGGAGGGGGATTGATTGCAAAGAGACACAAGGGAACTCTCTGGGGTGATGGAAATGTTCTATACCTTGATTGTGGTTTAGGTTACCTGTATATACACGTTTATCAAAATTCATTGAATTTTACACTTAAAAGGCTGCTTTTATTGTATGTAAAATATACTTTAATAAAGTTGATTTTTTAAAAGAAGCACTTTGGAGGTGAGGATGTCAATTCCATGTTTAAAAAAATCATAATCTCTTGGATATTTCATGATAGAGGTTCTTGAGAGGTTGAAGTGTTTTCTGAAAGGAAAAAGAGAAGGAGGAAGAAAGAAAGCAAAGGCAACATAAGTTGCCCTGATACAACTGGTCTCAGTTGAGTACTTTGTCCCTAGATCCTGTGTTTCTTCTTCCCCCTAAAATGAGAAAGGCTTGCCAAATTCCTGCTGCAAAGCTGAGTCTATCCAGCTCCTTTCTCTCAAAGGAGCAAGTAATCCAATACAAGGACCTTAAAATCAACAGTTACCTTTCTAAACTCAGAAAACATGTGAAAAACAAATACATCACAGTTTTATTGCTGGTCTTACTTATGAAGCTGGCACATTACATGAGATCTCCTTGGAATGGGAAACAAGATAAAAATCTAGAATGAAGAAGTTGAATAACTTTCCAGCTGTTTTTATATTATTTTTTTATAAATGTAACTTTTATTTCTATTTTTTAATTAATTAATTTATTTTTGGCTGCGTTGGGTCTTCGTTACTGCACGTGGGCTTTCTCTAGTTGCGGCGAATGGGGGCTACTCTTCGTTGTGGTGCATGGGCTTCTCATCGTGGTGGCTTCCCATTGCGGAGCACGGGCTCTAGGCACGCGGGCTTCAGGAGTTGTGGCACGCAGGCTTAGTTGCTCTGCAGCACATGGGATCTTCCCGGACCAGGGATCGAACCCGTGTCCCCTGCATTGGCAGGCGGATTCTTAACCACTGAGCCACCAGGGAAGTCCTGTTTTTATATTAGTGTTTAAATCAATCAGCATATTTATTTCCTACAACGGGATGGTAGAAGATGGATCATTAGCTGGGGAGGTAAGATATAGGGACAAACCTAAACCAAACCAAAACAACAACAACAAAATCCTTAGTTGTTTTCATTGTTTTGTTTTAAGTGTTATGAATTCCCTGACCATCCGGCATATAAATGATTAAATGGAAGTACCAAAACACAGTTCCACAGAAGTTTTTAATGGCATAAAAAAAGTAAAAGTTGACTGTATCAATCACCATTCATTCTAAAACCCCTGGATCTAGTTCCCCTAGTTCTCTTACTTTTGCTTATATTGAGTTCAGAAATCTTAGGACTTCAGCACAAGGTCATCTTTTTTGGCCTGGTCTGTTTTATATTAAAATAATTAATTCTTTTCATAGTTAAGGCTGAGTCTCAAACTTTAAAGCTCTTTGAACAAATGGTTTCAGAATAGGAATTCCAAATAGAAATTATTTCATTTTGGAAATCTATAGCAATTTGTCATTTAAAATTTATTTTATGAGTTAGATTTTCAGATAATAAAGATTTATGATTTGTTCCTATTATCAGAAGAAAGCACATAGCTATTTCATCCTTCAAATGCTACCAGATATTAAATTTAATACACACTGCAGTGTAAACTAATAAGAGAAAATATGTGCAAATGTAGTATTTTTTTCCCCAATGCACTGCCGTTCTCATCTAATTTGGGACTTTAAAAATGAAAATAATAATGAGACTATCTCAATTTATCAAGCCTGAGACTGATTTTTTTTTTTTAGTTTACTGAAAATTGTTGATTTGGTCTTGCTAAAAGGAAGAAATGGTTCTTTCAGTTCAAAAATTGGCAGAATCAAGGTAATCCTTTAAAGTATGCTTGTGATTTGGCTGTTTGTGTGTCGGTGGTGATTACCCTTGATTTACAAGACACACACACACTCAACCTTCCTAATCATCTGTAAGACTTTTAGACTGCCTCTCTCCCTCTGGCATTTGCTAGTTAAATTAGCATTATATATATAATATATATGAATATAACGCCGCTATGATAGAATTTCTGGGAACACCAGGCAGAGAAAAGTAGTGAAAGATTAGTAATTCCTGATTCCCACTTTCAGGTGTTTGTGGTCTTCTGTACTAACCCATGCTGTCTGTTTAAGGAGTGTCTCCTTATTTTCCTGAGCCCCATGGGATACAGGCTAGTTACAAAGGTTGGAGGGAGGAGTGTGGTATATAAGGCTGTAATGGTGATATAGTGTATTTTCCTTACCTGCAGTAAAGGATTGGTGTAGATGAGAAAGTGTTAAATGTTTTGGAACCTTACCTTCTCTTCCCACCCCCCAACCATATACCTCCTTCTATTCCTCTCCTTTCAGGGCTTCCTATCAATTTGAATTTCAAATTATCTGAAAGACTTAAGCATCATTCATTCATTAATGATTCATTCATTCATTCAAAAGCCTCATTAAATAATATGAATTACTTAAACAATCAGATCGGTACCTAGCTAAATAGTTGTTAACCAATAGTAAATGGGAATTTTGATTTGGTGGAAATTTGTAGATATTAGAACACCTGAGTTTGATGAAGGCTGGCTAAGCAATAGGAAAAAATGAAGGTTGCACGGGAGTGAGAAAGGGTGTTTGGAGGCCATCAAAGACAAAATGTCAGATTTTGGTATGGGCTTCTAATGGGAATGGTATAGAAGCTTGCAAACTGGGTCTAGTGTTTCTAGGCCGATCCAGTGTTTCCAGTTTGTCCTGTTATCTTCTCAACTAATTTCTCTTTCCCCTCCTGAGAAGAGGAGAAGGAGGAAAAGGAGATTTGTGCTTAGGCTCACCTAGGTGGTACTGTGTAGTATTCATGGGGTATTCCTATTCACTGTTATTTTAGAAGACATCTAGGTTTGCTACTCACAATTTTAATTAAAAAATTAAATCAGTAGTGAGAAATTTTGGAGAACTAGCCAGGTTCTAACACTAACCAGTTGACCCTACACTATGCCTAGATAGCTTTTTGTTTTTCACCTGTAAAATGAAGAGGAAATAGAGTCTCTTCTTTTAATCTCTTAAAAGCTCTTTTAGCTAATAACCTTAGATACCTTATTACATAAACTTTGAACTATGTGCTAAAGTTTTTGTTAGCAATTTGCTATGGACTGAATTGTGTCTCCACAAAATTCATATGTTGAAACCCTAACCCCTAATGTGACTGTATTTGGAGATAGGGCCTATAATGAGATAATTAAGGTTAAATGAGGTCATAAGGATGGGGCCGTGGCACAATAGGATTAGTGTCCTTTTAAGAGATACTAGAGAGCTCATGTGGATGCTCGCTCTCCTTCTGAAGCTCAGAGGAAAGGCCATGCGAAGACTAAGCAGCCATCTACAAGCCAGGAAGAGAGCTCTCGGAAACAGAACCCTACTGGAACCTTTATCTCCGACTTCCTATCCTCCAGAACTGTGAGAAAATTAATTTCTGTTGTTTAAACCACCTTGTCTGTGGTATTTTGTTATGGCAGCTCGAGCAGACTAATATAGGATTTAACCATATTTGAGTATATTTTTACAAATTGAATCAGTTGTTTATATAGTCTGGAAATGAGATATATAGCTTGTTTGTGTTGAAATAGGACATGAAAGGTTTTAACCTGGTCGTGGAGGGAAGTCTCTGCCATTTCTGTGTTTCTCTGAGCTTCTAGATACTGTGGAATTATGGTATTGAGTTGGATGTTATGAGTAATACAGTTGGATTTTTTGAACTAAGTTGGTGAGGAACCTGAATTCAGTTGAAAAGCAACCATTATTTGATGGCAGAAGAAAAGAACGAAGCTAGAGGACTTCTCTCTTTTCCTGTATCTACCTACAATATAAATAACCTTGTTGAATACCCCTGTTACAGTAATTAGTATATTGGTGGGGATTGACATTGTGTTGTTAATGTTACTGCCTACAAATCTCATTCTAAAGAAGAGCAAATTGTCGGAGTAGGGGCTTGCTAATGTCTAAGGGTATTTTTAACCTGTATTTGCCTTGGTATGGCAGGGGAGATAGGATTTATGGTTAAAAAATTAAGTAAATACACCTTTTTCAGAGTTGTACCCCTCTCCCACAAACATATTTCTAATCTTTCCTGGTCTGCATCAATAGAATAGTCTCAGAAGAGGGGCATAGGAAGTGGCATGCAGCTTAGACTGGGGAGTATCCTGCTCAGATTTACATTGCTTTTCTGGACTTTTGCTGATTCCGCGTAGCTACATTTCCCCTGAGAGCTACTATTGACCTGATAGTACTGGCTGCCAGTTGGCAGGGAAGATTTACCTAGATTAGGTGGTTACTTCCTGTTCCTGTCTACAGACTTGGAAAAATGGAGAGAGTTTACTTTCCTCCAAACACTTCTCAGAACATAGTGGCACAAACTGTTCAGAAGTGGGAAAATTCCTTAAAAAGCTATGTCTGGTTACCTTCAGATAAACATTTCCATTAATATTTCATTTCATTTTGAGCCCCTTCTGGTTTGTAGTATTTCTTCAATATATATAGGTGGCCTCAAACCATACGGTAAAAGTATTTTCCAAAAACATTCACTTTTTGTCTTACTATGAACTGTTTCCTTATTTCCTTGTCATTGAGTAAGCAGCTCCTCTCAACAGGCTCAAATCCCTTTTTCTACTTTGATCTGTCTCTGATTATGCTGATGTCTTATGTCCTTTTGGGAACTCATACATGTTTTAATAACACATTTAAGAATGAAATTGCCTATTTCTTCCCTCTGTGTGTTGGGAAAAGAAAAACTTTTGTTGCTATGTTTAGATGATATGTATTGAATGTTCCCATAATCATTGCCCTGTGTAAAGTAGTTATCACACGCAAGATACAATCTCTCATGCTCCGTGGTGTTTATTCTGTTTCAGTCTACTTTAAAATGCTTAACTTCCCAAGTTCTTTTCCCCATTAAATATTGCCTTTAGATATTTTGGTTTTTTTTTAATTTCCATATACATGTTCTTTATAAAAGACATTGGATGGGCATTTGCAAATGAAAAATTAGAGTCCCAGATTTTGAAGGAATAGTTTTATTCTGTCTACTAAAAGTCTGATTTCTTCCATCTTCAGGCATCTGTCCTAAACACAGTGGGGTTGTCAAGTAGCAATCCCTCCCATCTTTGACACAGATACTTCCCTGCAATACCAACCCCCAAAGAGGATGTTTCCTGGGGCAGGTAAGGAACAGGGAGAGTACAGATGATTCTGTATCTGCTCTACCTCTTATGAGGGCTCTTGAGAACATATACTCAACAGTGCCTAAAATTCATAGAATGTTAAATCTGGAAGAGACAATAACAAGTTATCAAGACTGGCAGACTACTTCCTGGTCCCTGAAAGTGTTGTGTACTTCTACATCTTATTATGGAGTGCCTGGCAAAATGCAGCTTATCCTCTAGTACCCTACCCTCTGAGTGAATCATTCCTTCATCAGTCATAGCATAGCCTAATAAGAAACTGTGTATAATTTCTCCCACTATGTGTTTGAATGCCCTCCAACACATTTCATAGTGTAGTGTTTAATGGTGTTCTTTTTTTATTTACTCTACAAATTTTGAATGTTTGCTTGAATAGACAGGATTATAGTAAGAATGGCGTACATATCTATTTTAGTGGGATAAACAAGAGGATTGAAGGTAAAGTACTTGTAAATGACTTTCATGTTTTTGATAGGAAATGAATTCACTCATACTTTTAGGTTTCCACTCAAGTCACTGAGGAAGAGAATATACAACTTAGTTCTGTGTTATTGAGAAACCATCAATGGTATTTTAAAGACATGTTATATATATGTTACAGTATGATTCACTTTGTTCTGAATCTGCCAAGGGACCTGTCTTACACACAGCTCTTTTGTATAGGCATTGCTATGGGAGAGGATTGACCTCTTACTGTCCATTTACTGGTTGCTGACGTTGACTCTACCAAATTAGAAGGTGAAAAATGAAGAGGTGAAATTCATCTTTAAAGATAACGTGTGTGAATTTTAGGATACTAGTATTTGTATGAGTAATAGAAGAATTGGTGAGAAAGTGATCCCATCTAATACTTATCTTCCTGATCAACTACTAGTCAAGAGCAATTAGAGAAAAATTTCAGCTGGAGCATTAGAATCCTGTCTCAAGTTATAAGATAGTATATATGATGTAGAGAGCAAAACAAAAACAAAAACAAAAAAAAACCCTGGAATTTACCTTTTGCTTTTTATTTTAGGGCCTTTAGTGTAGGTCATCCAGCATGTGAATACTAACATTGACAAAACTTGGCCTTGTACTTAGTCATCTTTTTCAATGCCTCTGGGCATTTGGCTCTTGGAAGGAGGTAATTCTTAGTACTGCTCCCTGGTTTGCATTATTTATTTGGGAACCTGTCTGCCATTGTGGTTACTTGTCAGAACACAGCATAATTTAAATGTTCGAGGTGGGTGATCGAAGTACTTGAACTTTTTCCCCAACTGCTGATGACTGATTAGAGAGTACTTTAAATAAAGAATGTGTTCTCCAACTTAACAGCATATTATAAGAGATATATGACATATGGTATATCCCCCAAAATTTTAATTTTTAGAAAGCAGAAATGTATTATATTTTACCAATAATACTGTGAATACTCATATTAACAGGAACCATCCCCAACTGTAGGGTATTAATCTTTTTACAAAATGTCCTAAAATGTATAAATTAATTTCATAAAATCTGACAAAGTTGCTTCTGTTTAGAAACGAATTGCTTTTAAACTTAACCATTAATTGAGACTATCAGTGCTTTGCTGCAGAATCCAAACATCTATTGTATTAAACTTCATTTAAAACTATATTACCCTCTTAAAACAACAACAGTCAAAACAACTAAATTATTTTCTTGTTGCCATTTTATTATAATTGATATTTTGATGTTTGATGATTGTATTTATTGGCAATAATTTTATCTGAAAATTAAAATAAACTTTCTGGTTTCAGAGTATTACTTTGTTAATATTTGCTGTTGTCCTTCACCTCTCCAAACCCTACTCGTTCTTCTAGGCCAAGCTGAAGATGATCAAACTCACTGAAATTTTCTCCTATCCCAGTAGCTTAATTTATGGCATTTTGGACATGGCTTATAGCACTTACTTCCTTTTGCCTTGTGTTAGTTAGCTGTGAACATGCCCTCCTCCTGTACTGGCTCCCAGAGAGCAAAGACTATGTTTTAGGCAACTGTGTATCTCCAGTAGCACCTTTCACAGTGCTTTGCACACACCCCCCCCATACATTCAGTAAGTATTTATCAAATCTGTTTATTTTTTTCCCCTGATTTTCTAGACTAGACTTAGGAATCAATCAGTGACTTGAGGTTTAAATGAGGAACGAGGTATAGTAATGGCTCTGTAGTCAGGATTGGCCAGGTTTGAGTTCCTACTTCATGATGTATTAACTGTGGGACTGCCTCATCTGTAAGATAGGAATGTTAGTAATAGTATCAGCCTCCTAGAGTTGTTGATGAGGATTAACATAGATAATCTGTTAAAACCATTTATTGGGCTTTCTAACATATAGAATACATTCAATACAGCATAGCTATAATTGTTGCTAAACGCGGTCCTACTGGGCTAGATGCTAAGCCCCCGAGGGCCTGTCTTCTGGTCTTTATAGCTCAGGCACCTAACCTTGATATAGTAAATATTCAACAAATACTTCTTTTAATTGAATTGATTGATTTACCCTATTTTTATCTTCCATTACAGCCCACTGTTTGTAACATGGAAGATTGGTCGAGACAAAAGATTGCGTGGATGCATAGGTACTTTTTCTGCCATGAATTTGCATTCAGGACTCAGGGAGTACACACTTACCAGGTGAAGACCAATTTTTGTTACCTCTGCTTCTACATTAAAAAAAAAGAAAAACCTTGCGAAACTTGAACCTGATACTTTAACTCCTTTTCCTTTCCTGAACTGTCAGCATTCTTGACTCCTTTCATGTCAGACTTTTTTCTTCTCTTCGACCATTTGCCTTGTCTCTGATAAAATGTTATTGATATATATTATCATAACATAAAATACTGTGATTACATGTATTCTGCCATAGATGTCTTAAAGAGTTTTTTTTTTCTTTCAGTGGCCATCTTATTTTGTATAACTTGAAAATCAATGACCAAATATCTATGGGTTACTTAAATGTGTTATTTCCATAATAATAGTCATTGTGTCGTCTTTGTTAGGCTTTAAAAAATTGTTGATGTCTATTCCATCTCACACATTTTGTTACACTTTTATGTACTTTTGGAATTGAAGGGAGAACCTAAGAAGAAAGTGATGCAACAGCCTGGCAACATAATCATTCACATTCACACTTTACCCAGAATTAATTGCAGCTTACTTATTTTGTTTCATCCAACACAAGGACAAAGTAATGAATGCCTCATTACAGTTGTTAAGACTTTGTTCTTAATTTCTGAACTCACAAAAAGCTATCTAGCATGCCATCAGATTTTTTTGGTTCAAGTTTAGATTTCTAACAAATTGTGTTCCAAAATTATTTCAAAAGAAGAAAATTCCTTAAATAATAAGCTATTAGCAAAGGAATTTCCTGTTTTTGTTCATATTTCAGGGTGATTATCTGATACAGTTTCTATAGTTGTAATATGCACAGTGTCTGTCCAACAAGAAATTGGTCCCTGCTGACTATTGGTACTTGTGGCAAGTTGCTCAATCTCCAATAGATAAAGTAGTAATTATAGTACTTTGTTCTCTATACTTAATAGGAGTATTAGGGAGATGTCAGGGGAATGAAGTAATAATCAGTCACTACTTTGCTTCAGGATTAATGTTGTGGAAGATTCATTATTTTACTATAGAATTGCATAAATGCTGCTCATAGCACCAGTTAATAAAATGCTGGCAACTGAGTTTAGTATTCTTATATTTGAAGATGTAGCTCACAGCTACAGGATTTTCTTAGCTTACACTGAAGCCCAGAAAGAAAAGGAAAGGCTTGGAGGGTCATGTTCATTCTTAGATTTTCACAGGTATTAGAAACGGGGTGTTTGGACTTGATTAAATAATAATTAGGCAGAAAGGGGGTTGAAACACACATTCTGGAAATAACTACAACTTACTAAAGATAGTACAGTTATAAGTCTAGGCATGTTAGATTTTTTTTCGCTGACACGAAATACCATGGACTCATTTTAGGACTTCAGCAAATTCTGCCAGGACAGGTGCATATGAAATTACATTTTAAATAGCTAATCAAAGGCAATTTATTATATATTTCCTAAAATAAGTTGTTATGAGGAATACCAGTTCCTTGGTATTGCTTGAAAAAAGAATTCTATGGCCAAATAAATTTTGGGAACACGAGTGAAACAAATTTAAACAGCTCTGCTCACTGCAGGGTTTCTCAGAACCTTTTATGTTAATGGTGTGGTGAATCTCTGAGGGATACAGAATGCAGCATTTCCCAGACTTTTTTGACTACAGAACCCTTTTATCCTCCCACCCTCGTGTCTTATGCCATTAGTGCTCCAAGGAACACATTTTCAGAAACAGAAGTATGTTATAAAATTTCCATTTTTCTTTATAGTTGGGGAGCCTGAATTGATAGTATAGAAAACCTTTTGTACTTTCAAGTGAAATTGTGGCAGAAATCTCAGTATCAAATATTATATACTTTAGAAATCCTTAGTAGTAGTAGCTATAGTAGCAATTTTTTTTTACTTAAAGAAAATATGAAATTCTTTTGCCTACATTGATAAAAAGGGATGAAAATATCCAATTTTTCTGGACTTGTGAATCTGTCTCCTAGGGCAATTACCAGAAGAATTATAGTATATTTTTTCTGACAATAATATGATTCGGAATGAATCATTCAAATAGTTGGACTTAGAAATTTGCCTACATTTGTATTTGTATTTGTACATATACAGGTGTAGTCTATGGCTCTTCCTGTTTACTTTTCAGCTTTTTTCCCCATCTTTCTATACAATTTCCTGAAATTGTATACAGCACATTAGAGAGATATGTGTGTTTGTGTGTGTATATACACATATATGTACCTGGTCTTCTCATTTTTGTTTGGTTTCATTTCTTTTGCTTAATATGATAATAAGAATGAAGTTATTTGGAAGAGACGAACAAAGAAAACAAGTCTTAAAATATACAGTTGCTCTTTTTTCTGGGTTCATTTTAGAGTCAAAACTGTGGCATCATTTAAAAAAGCTGCAATATAATGTTTTTCGGTCCCATAGGGTACTTATCATTTCTACATGCTGTTGTTATTAGTGGTATTAATTTATATGCATGGTCCTCACAACAACTCTTAGGTATTAATATCCACATTTTAAAAATGAGGAAACTGAGATTTAGAGAATTTAAATAATACACCCACTCACACATCTAGTAAGTGGTAGAAACAGGATTCAAACCCAGGCCATCTGACTGCAAAGTCCAAGCTCTTAACTACTACATTTAAGATAAGATAAAATAAAATTTTCTGAGAATATATGTTTTGTAGCTTCATGGTGAAAATAATGAACTTGAAAGCAGGTTCCTATAAATTGTTTAATCATGGGTCAATAATTCTTCAAAAATTCTAGTTAGCAGTTAAGACTGAAATTTTAGAACATTATTTTAAATTCCAGAAAATCCATAGATGGAATCATAAAAAGTATATAACTCAGGGTTGCATAGACTAGTCAAAAGAAAATTGACTTGGATTAATACTGTAGAAAAGGATAATGCTTATTACAAAAATGTACTACTGTATGGTATGAAATTGCGTTCTTTGGCTACATGTAAATAATGGATTAGACTTCAAGAGGAATACAATTCTTCTGAACATAATAGTTGGTGATTCTTGGAGTCTGGTCTTAAAACCTATAAATCATGAAACTTACAAATGGAATCAAATGAACTTAGGGTATTTGGGATAAAAGGGAAGGAGAGAGCAAAACAAAAAATAAACAGTGAAATTAAAGACTCATCAGGTATAGGTGTCTTTTTAAAAAACATTAGGATATCTGGTTACTCACTGTCTTCATCTGTGACTAGATAGATTATTATTCAGTTTTCATAATGTTACTCAGCTATACTCTTTATTTTTTATTGTAAAATATGCATAACATAACATTTACCACTTTAACCAATTTTAAGTGTATAATTCTGTGGCATTCAGTACATTCACATTGATGTGCAACCATCCACCATAAATCTCCAGAACTTTTTCATCTTCCCCAACCGAAACTCTGTACCCACTAAACACTGACTCCCCATTTCCCCTTCCCCCAGCCCCTGACAGCCATCATTCTACTTTGTCTCTATGAATTTGACTCTTCTAGGTACTTCACATAAGTGGAATCATACAGTACTTGTCCTTTTGTGACTGGCTCATTTCATTTGGCATAATGTCTTCAAGGTGCATCCATGTTGTAGCATGTGTTAGAATTTCCTTCCTTAAGGCTGAATAATATTCCATTGTATGTATCTACCACATTTTGTTTGTCCATTCATCCATGCATGGAAACTTGGGTGGCTTCTACTTTTTGACTATTGCACATAATGCTACTATGAACATGGGCATGCAAAAATCCGTATGAGTACCCTTTCTTCTTTTAAAAAGCTAACCATTTTATAGAGAATAATGATCTAGTTTGTTTGTGGTCCCTTAATCTCTAAAACCTAAATGTAAAAAATGACCAGGTACTTTTTAAATGAAATGCCTATCCTGGATTAAGTTTTTATGTATAAATATACTGTTTTAAAATTAAAATACTTGTCATAGTCAAGTTTTATGTTCTCCTAATTGAAATTTTGATTTATTGTAGACTGGAATAAGACCTTATAAGTAGGCTGAGGATTTCTCCCAATTGTAAAAATACATAGTTTCTGTGTAGGTAGCAGGAAAACTTTGTGAGAATTACAACGTTGAACTATTAAATAGACTATTATTTCCTTGACCTGAGTAAAAGCAGGAAAGATTATAGCAAATAAGAAGCAGGATGGAGAGCTCAGAATTATTGATAGAAGTTTATCCATGGTGAAATTAAAGTTCACAGATTAGTGTATTTATTAGTGGTCAAAACTTCAAGGTAGAAATATTCTTTGTCCCACTTGAAAAAGAATAATTTCTAGTACTTATCAAGCTAGTTGCATTAGTGGCTTTTACCTGTTAGAAAGCAAAGACAAATTTGTTTCCTCTTTTTTAGTACTTAGATTATATAGTTTTATAAAGAGGAGAATTATAATTAATATAGATGAACACAAACATCTCAGTCAAAGAAAATTCCTTAAAATCTTGGTTAATAATTATCCAGTGAAGTGTAGGTCTATTTCTTTATGTAAATTCAAGTTGATAGTAATTTTTCTAGAATATGTAAGTGATTAATAGATGTGTTCTTATTTCATCAAACAGGAATACGGCCTATCATCACGCTTAAAAGACTGTCTTTCCTTTCTTCTCCTTTACTTGGTTGTTCTTAGACATCTTGGCAGTGAAATAATTATGCAGGTGCAGGCAGTGTCTGGAGCTTGATTCAGAACTATGCCACTTTGTTGCACTGCTTAATTCTGAGAAAATAGCAAGGGAGGTTTGTTCTTTCTAGGGAATAGGGTGACCACATAAAAGGTGATGTGTTTTTTTGTGTGTGTGAGAGTGAGGTAAGAGTGTGTGTGGGGGGGGGGGATGAGAGAGAGAAGATGATTGTTTGTTTACATGTTACACATGTTCACTTACTATTAGGCTTTTTGGGATACTGCAAATAGCTAACAGACCTACTTTATTACTTTCAAGGGTCCTGGCTAGATTGGGTACTTTTGGGTAACTAGATTCATTGTAAACCAAGTTTGCTTTTATATTTTGGTGTTGTAATCTGGCATTTTTCTAAAGCAGTATGAGTTTAAAGCCATTGAAAGCAGCATAATTATATTTTCCCCCTCAGGGAGGACTATTTTGTGATCATTGTTTTTCTTGATTATTTTCGGTAACTAGACTTGGCTCCCTGTGAATAATTAGTTTAAGCAAGCTCCCCCCACTCCTCACGGTAATATCAGCCAGATTGAATTTTCTTATGAAAAGAAAAGCTGTACATGAGTCACTTCTGACTGTACACTATTGTCAGCGAAGCTCATTCTGGAGATGTTAAGGCCAGACTATTTTTGGCAAGTGTCTGTGGCAAGGCTCCTGGCTAAAATATGCTTTTTGGAGAGAGAAATTAGATCTATCAAAAACACTATGCAAAATTAATTATCTTAATTTACAATCTACATTTTGTTGCCTTTTACAAAATGTGGCATGGCTTGAGTCCTAAAAGGTATACCTAATTTGTTAGTTTCAGTGTATAAATTACCAAATGAGAAATTAAGTGTTTGTCAGATTTCATAAGCATTTAATTTGAGGTGTAGTTTGGAACCTAGATTGTTACATGCCTTTTACTCGAATTTATCCATAGAATAGCACAGCTAAATATAATCTGTGGAGTCCTGGAATCTTGATCTTAGCCTCTAGCTTAATGCACTCCTTCATTATCCCGTGGTTGTGCTAATGTGCAGAGATGTGGCCAAAAACTGGCCAGGAGAAACCAAAGAGCAAGAACCATTCCCGGTATGGGTGATGACTCCTGAGTTACAGAGAATTATCTGAATTCATATAGCACCTACTGCCACAGAAATTAAGTGTAGTGAGTATATCAGATTCTAATTCCTTATCACATCTTTCAGATCTTCAGAGTCTCTACTTGGAATCCCTGTGCTGCTTTGATTAAGAGCCACAGGCACAATGCCTTTGGGTAGAAAATCAGAAAAAGCCATCTGAAAAAGGTGAAGGTGTGAGAGAAGCTGATAATGGGTATTTGCCCTGTCAGAGCTCTTGGTTTCTGTGTTTCATAAGGAGAGGGTAAACTACAGGAAATTGACCCTATTCTTACATCTAACTCTAAACCTTACCCCTTTGCTCTTTCTCCCTTTAATTATGTTTAAACAGTTCATCCTGTAAATCTAGTCTAAATTTTGCCTTAGGAGTTTATAATGTAGTAGGAGAGATAAGCTATATAAATAATTACAGTCCTAGGTAGAAAGTGACTTTTGCCAAAAAGTCAGAGGCGGTGATAATGGATGAACAGATATTCTATATCTGTAATAAAAGCAGAAATGTATTTAAAGCAATTTATGAAATTATTTTATTTGGTCCATCCCTACTTCACTTTGAGTAAAAGCAGAACACTTTATACCACTTTTTGGTTTGTTTTTATCCTACATGGACAAAAAAAAAGTCCAGATTACAGGGATGTGTGTAAATTATTATTATCAAAGTGACCACATACAAGGTATTGGGTGTTTTGAGAGATTTTACTAACACATATTTTGAAGGGAGGCGGAATGAACTTGCTATGGAAAAAAATAAAACCTCAGAAACAGAGTACCCACACACACACTCTTCACCAAAGAATATCTAGAACCAGTTGGATTATAGCCTGATGCTTGGCAAATGAAGAAAATTAAAAGTTAACAGTTTAGATTCTACTTTCCTCTTGTCCCATTAAACTAAATTCATATTTTGTGTCAGTCCAGTAAACTGATATCTCCCTCCTTTCCTGAGAATCATTGCTTGAGATATTCTTCATTTTTTCGGATGAAGGATGAAGTGGTAAAGATAAGTTAGAACACAAATATTGTATGAAATTATTATCATATTAGATGTGGTCTAAAATCATACCATAGGCATTTAACAATATATTTACTTTTGTCTGAACATTTAAAAAATAAATATTGGGTCTACTTATAAATGTCTGAAGTATTTGAGTCATTAGGGCCTGAATGAACAAGAGAACAGATTTGTATCTTAGTGTTCTGGAAGAATAAGATGCTCACACCAATGTATGCTCAAGGCGACTGTTCATTCTAGAATAGCATGCAAGTAATATACTCTTACCACTCTAGGGGACAATGTTGCTAGTAATTTGAGTACTCTAAAATAATTGAATGTTGAGGTTTTTGTGCAGCAATTTAATATTAAATTTTCAGCTATTATTTTATGAGCATGAGCAAATGCTTTTTAAAAGATTTCCTTAAAAGGCAAAGGAAACAGCCCTCCTCTGTGATCTTTGCCCTTCCCCCAAACTTTCAACTACCTCATATGTGGATATCCAAAGTAGTAGACTTTGGAAAACATTTCCTTTTCATTATTGATAACAATTTGGTGTTCTTTAAAGCCTAAACACTTATTGTTAGCCCTTTATCTTGCATTATAAATATATTTGTCTTAGAAACAATTTCCAGATTTTTTTTTACAGTCTCTCTCTTTTTAAATAAAGAGCAAACATTCAATATGTCTTGTTCTAAAGAGCTACATTTTCTGAGCTGCTTCTTGTTAACAAAATAAATTAAAACACCCATACTATATAACAAATAAAGTAGACATGGACAAATGGTAACTTAAAAAAAGTTCTACTGGAATAAGAATTTCATAGGTGCTAAGGATTTTTAAAGGTGAAAATTGGTATTTAACACCTTCTATTGAGAATGTAGCTCTAATTATTGTTAATATCAAATGTACATTTTTAGTATGTTTAAAATTTAAAAGTGAAGAGAATACATTAGATTCATAAAGTATAGATTTACAGTTGGTCTCATGTTCAGAAAACTTTTCTATTAGTTTCACAATTTTACTTCAGCTCACGAAGCTATCTTGTAAATAAATATATCGGAAGTATAGGCTTCATCATTCAAATTAGATTAGCAGGTTATGTCCCATATTTAAGCCTCATTTTTAACATTTATACATTGAAGTGCCAACTCTTGTGTCCTTTCTAGTAGTGAAAGAGAAGGTCAGAAAAAGCCATAAAATAAATCCTTCAGAAGCTTTTTTTTTTTAAACAAGTTTCTTTTCTTTTTTTTAAAATTTTATTTATTTATTTATTTATTTTTGTCTGTGTTGGGTCTTCGTTTCTGTGCGAGGGCTTTCTCTAGTTGCGGCGAGTGGGGGCCACTCTTCATCGCAGTGCGCGGGCCTCTCACTGTCGCAGCCCCTCTTGTTGAGGAGCACAGGCTCCAGATGCGCAGGCTCAGTAGTTGTGGCTCACGGGCCTAGTTGCTCCGCGGCATGTGGGATCCTCCCAGACCAGGGCTTGAACCCGTGTCCCCTGCATTGGCAGGCAGATTCTCAACCACTGCGCCACCAGGGAAGCCCCCTTCAGAAGCTTTAATTAAAGGGATTGCCCAGAACTCAACTTCCCGTTCCTATACCCGGCTACTTTCAGGACTGCCTTATATGTTCCACAAAGCTGATTTAAAAGGTTACCACTTCACTAAAGATGGGAGGAAAGAGGATCTCTCTTAAATTCTTCAGGCTGCTTTAAACCTAAGCCAGATTCTTCTAAGATGGCCTTCTGTTGCTCTTTGGCTAAGGGGGATTGATTTGCTTACCTAGGTAGGGAGAAGGCTGCTAAGCCATTGAAATGAGTGGAGCTGCATTGCAATATTATGAAGAGCAGTAAATAACCATACACTGTGGTTAGACTTCCACTGCTAATGAGGTCACAGGTTCAATCCCCATTTGGACCACTTCACTTTGTTTTGCTCTGACTCACAGCCTGCACCCTAGACCCTGGGCAGTGGATGACAAGGGGCCTCAGGTAAGAGCATGTGGATGATCCAGTACCACACCCCAAACCTCAGCATTGTCTCAGCATATGAGACATGCTACATTTGGAGTACCCCAAACTGAGCTGTCTCAGAAGTAGTTAATAGTAAGTCTAATAATAATTGCTTTGAATCTCAACGAAAAAAAAGAGAATGTTAAAAATGTTAGTTTCTTTCCACAAGCTCTCTGAAGAGAACCAGTGTGACATTGGAAAAAGAGCTCTTTGGAGTAGCGGTGGGACTGAGAACACAGGTTGGGTTTCAACAGGCCTGAAAATGCTGTGGACAAAAGGGGAGATCTCTGGTTGGATCCCTGGCCTCAGAGCAGCCTGGAGAAATTGTGTATTAGTTCCTTTTTCCTGAATTTCCACCTCTAATAAAGAGTAGTGGCTAGGGATGGGAGTCATCCCAGATAACAGTGGATTTCAGCTAAAGCAACTCCTAAGCACTTCAGTGGTGAAAGGATGACTGTTAAATTCATAAGGTTATAAAGACATGTTATAAAATGTAATTGCTCTTTTTAAAAGACATTTTTTGAAAAGGCTGCCTTTTAAGGTTGTCATCTCTGGTGTATTGAGATGTTCCTGTGCCTCATGTATCAGCTCACTAAGGTGTGTGTCTACTGTCTAAGCATCTGTGCCCTCCCATGCTGTTGCATCATCCTCTTCATAGCTTTTGTTACTGCTCAGAGCAGCTCACTTACCCCATCAGCCAAAATGGGCACAGACGTACCCACTGGCGTGACTAAACTCTCCTCAGTTATTGTTAATCCTTATACTCGAGACAAGAAGCCCCCCCTCTGTCTACCCATCTTGTCTAGAGTAAAATTAGAGTCATTCCAGAGCCTGTATTTCACTCAGAATAAAGTTAATGTTCTAAAGTGCCACCATCTTTGTCTGCCCCTGCCTCTCCCCCCATCTCCTATTCCCATCCTTCTTAAAAAGCACAGCATCAGAGGCCCTAACCTCACACTCCAGCCACGCACAGTTATTTGCCACTTCCCAAATGTAGTCTTTTGTGTCTCTCTGGCTTTGAACATTTTTTTTTCTCTGCCAACCACACCTCTCTCCATTTCCAGCCAGTCAACTCCTACTCATCCTTCAAGACTCAGCTTGCTCATTACTTCCTCTGTGAGATTTCCTAGACACTCCCCAGCAAAGCTGGTCCGTCTCTATGTTCTCGTAGCACTTTGTTCGGGCCTCTATTATAACACTTAATATATTGGATTGTACTGATTAGCTTTACATGTTTGTCTCTCCCTTCTGAAATTGCTCTCAGCAGTAGTTTAGCAAGCCACATCAAAGCAAATCAACAGAAACCAGGCTCATGACTTTGTAGCAACTTTCCTAGATCCTGAGAACCATTTTTACTCTTTTCCCTTTCTGTCTGCTTCTGTTAGCTTAGGTTTGTCACCTCCTCTTGCTGCCAGTGTGCTTGAGCTGGTAGGAGTTGCCGATGCTGATTGGTAGTGAGAAGGGGTAGTTTAAGGCCACTTGGAGTTAGACTGAGCCAGGAGGCAGTGTACCCAGTACACTTTAGAAAGCAGGTTAACGTAAGGTCAATCTCTTGTTATAAGTGCTATAAGTGATTGAATTGATGTTCACCATGGAACCATATAGCTGGAAGACATCCTTAGAAGTCATCTTAGTCCAGCCCCTATCAGGTACTTTAATCTCTCTTAAAGTCTCCCAAGAAATGAGCATCTAGCTTCTATCTGAATCTCTCCACTGACTTGGCACTCACTACCAGTTAAGTAGTCATTTCATTCTCAAACACCTCTAAACCCACCGCCACAGCTCCAGTTACCACATAGCTATAGTTGAAGTGCCAGAAGTCAAAGATTGCCTGTATTTAGCACTTTATCCTTTATAGAAAGCCACATTAACCAGCAGTGGTTAAACTTGCCCTCTGAGTAATGGCTGAGTCTTTAGAAGTTTAGGAGTGGTAAGATACACAGCTTTACAACTGACTCCCATCCACCCACTCATAACAATTTTAACTGGCCCCTTATTGAAACCTTTGAAGCTGCTGCCACCGCATCTTCTCTCACTGCCTACATTAGACTTCTGGAATTGTCTGGGCCAGAGAGTCCACAGATTCTGAGATAGAACTGGCACTAGAACTTTTAGTACCCCCAACAACTCATCACACAAAATTGTGTTGAATTAGAACACAGGTCCTCTGACATCACCAGGGAGACTGTCACTACAATTTCCACAATAGAAGGGATCCATAAAAGTATGTAAATTTATTTATTTTAGTTTTATGTTAAGAAGCATACAGTTTCAAGGCACGCTGTAATAAAATAATCATTTTGTAATGTAACATCTCACCGTAAAGTTATCTGCCTTGGGTCAAGTTTTTGGCATATTTCCGTAAAGTGAAGAATGCCCTTGGAGCTATTCAACCAAAACTACAGGTGTAATAGGATATGTGTATTGAGAAGCCCGAAGCAAAACATACACACACACACACACACACACACACACACACACACACACACACACAAACTCATATATATATGAAGTTTACTCGTATCTTAGATTTCCATTTTTTTTCCAAACATGCCTCCAACATACTACTAGTTATATTTCCTAAGCACAATAATAACTTCTATTTTTGTGGGTGTGCTGGACCTGTCCTAAGTATTTTATGTAAGTTACCTCATTTAATCTTTTCAACAACTGCGTGAAGTTGAAGGTATTTCACTTACATTACAGTTAGGGAAAACCAGGGCTTAGAGAGGTTGAGTGACTTGCTGAATGACAGCTAATATTTACATGACAGTACCTGAATTTGAACCTGATTCTGTCAAAGTCTGTGTTCCCAACCACATTGCTATACTGTTCCCCTCCAGTAACATCGCTCCCGCTTCTCCCATGAAAGCTTCTTACAGCTATTTGTTCTGCTAACTCAACTGGTATCCCCTGGTCTCAGCTCACAGGAAAAACAAACAAACATTGAACAACTTTTCATTCAGGGACTCAGTTTCTTAACTCAGGAATCCAGAAATCTCCCTTACACCCTCAGCCTGTTCATTCCAGTCTTACTCAACTTCTCCTGAGTTCTCTTTCCTTTTAGAATCCTGCGGTGCAATGTCTCCCTCATGTGCCTTTTTTCTTCACAGCTATCCTGTCAGTCCAGTTTGGTGTTCTGAACTCCCATAGTCTCACCAGAATTGATCAGTCTCTCAGGGATACACACTTCCCAAGCTTTGATTTCTCTCTGTGCAATCTTTGCATTTAATATCAGCAAGTTTCCATGGAATACTAGTTCAGCCTTTAGGTTTCTAGTCAGGCATAACCCACTGAAATCTACTGTGACTTTTCAGGGGCTCTGCTCTTCTCAACAGTCAGTCAAAAGGGAGACATCATTTCGGGGGTCGGAAATCAGTCTGTTCCTTGGAAATTATAATTAAGGAAACATATTCCAAATATCTAGGTGATTCAGGCCAAATTTATTGCCTTAGTTTTCATTTTTACAACTTGAAGTTCCTTAGGGCAACTTATAAAACAAGAAACAGCTATATAAATGGAGGACAAATATATCCATGACGGACATTTTTCTTATAGTAATAAAAAAGGAATTTCAGGAAAGAATTGTATGTATTTGGTTATGGACTATGTCGGTTTTACCAAACTTAGATTTCTTACAATCATAGGGTTTAAAAAAATGAAACGATCCAGTTTTTGTCTCTCTCTTACTGCAGCTGGGATTCAGGGATCTGAGTATTTGGAAGACAGGGAAGATTTTTTTAATGTATTTTTAAAAATCGTATGCAAGTCTTTTATGGGTGCGTTATCTTTTTTAAATTTTGAGGTGAATGGTAATAAAAACTTTAGAACCATAGGCTTTGTGAATATCTTCTGTTTTTGCCCCTGATCCATTTAAAAAATTTTCTTTGTCTAAAGCAAGTAATACATCGTTGGAAGTCTATTTTCAGGAGAGTTATTTTAAAATCTGACAGGAAAATACCTTTCAAAATTTATATTCATATACTGCCTGTTAATTATTGTAAACTTAATAGCAATGTTGGTTGGTACATTGTCCATGTCACATGTTTCTTAATAGGCTTTCAAGAATTTTGCCCGTATAAGAAGTCATTTCACATATTCAAGGTCCCACATACCAGAGACTCAATCATGGCAACATGGCAAATTAATGATGCAGTGGAGGAGAAACCAGCAAATGGCTTGGGGATGCTAGCCCAGAAATTAGTAACATATTTAGTCTTTGGGATGCCAGTGAGGCTAAACAAGGCACTTAAGTGTCATTTGTAGGCTTACGTCATAGGCCAAAGAGGTGGGAGGAAAGGGTGATGGGGGCCTGGTAGAGCAGAAATTCTGTGGAATTGTTTAATGTCAGAGTTGATTGCTGCTGTTCTGTCTCTTGCCTTAGGTGTATCCCATTTTAAGTTCAAGACTAAGAAAACCTTCCAGAAAGAAAATTGAAAAATTTCAAAGCAAATAAATTAGTAAACGCCCATGGCTGTCGAGTTTCACGTTGCAGATTCCATCTTCTGTTTCCCAAAGGATTCACCCAGGGTTTTCCCCAAACCCCCAGAGTTACTGCTGCTTTTTTTGGTGTGCTCATTACACACTGCTTGGTGCCTCTGTTACAGCACTTGCTTTATCTTGCCTTGCAGTGTCCTTAGTTTCTTACATGATTGTCTTCCCTACCTAGATGGATAGTCCCTTGAGGACCTGGGCTAAATTTTTCACATCTTTGCACCCCTTAAGTAGCTGTGGGGGATTAGGCATAGATCAAAATAAATGTTTGAATAAGAGAGTTCCCTTAGTATACTGAAATAATTGTTTACTTAGGTGCGTAAGGTAATTAAAGAAAATGTTAGGACCCTATGCAAGGGAAGCAGGAGATGAAGATTAAAGCATCTCTGAACACGTAAACCATAGGACAATAAAATTATTTTACAAAAGTAATTTACTTTCATTTTTAGGAACCTAGATATAACCTAAGGTGAGACATATCTGTATTTTGTTTTCTATTTATAATTTTAAGTCAAGGAGTTTTTTTAACACCTTATTTGCTTTACAGTTGCATCAGTTGTCATTTAATGAAGGACGGGAACACAGTTCTTATGAGAGGCTTTTCAAGGTTGACAGAATATTTCAGTATCCTAGTTGCAGCTGCTAAGTTTTGCTATTATAAAGTGAAACAACTGAAATAAAAGTTTAACATGTGCTTCCATGGCAAAGCCTATATATACTAATTCTACAAATGTGATGAATGAGAAACAGAAATAGCCTGAAGAAAGGAAATGAGAGTGATATTTAACATCCTATATATTACCTGTAGTGCACAATTGCAACTTATAAGCATTTGGTGCCCCAAGGCTGATTATTAGAATTGTTTCACGAGGGACATTTTATTCACAGTGGCACTACTGTCCAGGTATTTTTTTTAAGTCCTCGGAGATGGCCATTTCTGGGAAGTTTTACATGTACTTCCTAGTCTTAAAAAGGTTTGGGTTAGTGGGTGATGGTTTGTCAGAAATGATCTTTCTGTGATGGCCAGACACCTTGGGGGGATCAAAGTTTGAGGTGAGCAATCCCAGGTAATGTCTTCACGTTGTGCCATTTATTAGTGTCTAGTTAACTATGCTTGGATCTGTTAATGGATGAAACCACACAGAAAGGCTGTGTTGACATAGAAATAAAACTCGAATTCAACAAACAAAACAGTACTTCACCCCCTCTTTCCCAATGAAGAAGATTTGGGCTAGGGATTGCGACAACATTTTGATCATTGTATTTATTAGCAAGTTCAAAAAAGTCCCCTTGAGAGATGCCTCAAGGGCTCCCGTTTGTGATTATCTGTGGGAATATTCGCTCAGGGAGTGGATCCTACCCTACTGTGAGCCCGACTTTCCTTGTCATTCCCCCTGCAATAAATACTATGCAATACTTGTCTGTGTAACAAATAAACAGTTTGGGGATTAAATAGAATGCAGTGGAAAAAAAGAAGTCCTTTTGATATGCATTTGATAGGAATGTGTTAATTTCAACAAAACATCTGGTATAAAAAAAAGTTGTGAATGCAGGACGTCTGAGGGAGTTGTGGAAGAAGGGATTTACTGTGCTTAACAATTGCCAGTAGTCAGGCCACTTCCAAGTTGTGATTTTGTCAGACTTGGAAATTAAGTGGGATCAAATCTACTCAGCCCTTCAGTGGGAGAAGATCCAAATCCAGCTGCAGCAAGGAGCAGTTTACTGATTAAGAACTCAGGCTGTACCCAATGTCTCTTCGCTAGTTTTCATGCTATTAAGGGCAATGCTTAATATTGCCCTTTTTATATTCTGGGTAAAAAAAAAAAAAAAAAGACTGCCTTTGTGGTTTACTGGTTGAACTTGTACAGCTGAATCTACAGTAAAAGGTCTTTCTTCATTGGCGTTATTTTACTACAGATTTCAGTGTTCTTACTGTTCTACTTATTTTCTTAATAAGATAATTCAAACTTAGAATAGTTACTGTAGTTTCAAAGCTTGATTGAAAGATGCATTCAGTATTTTCTCTAAATAAGCAGCAATTATAACAGCACAGCTGTAGTTAAAGATAGAATTTATTATAAATCCTGACAGTCTTGCTTCTCAATTACACCAGGCTGAAATAAGGTTTATTCAGTTCAATTCCACATTTATTGAGCACTTACCTCAGCATGATACTGTACCAGGTACTGTGGAGCTACAAAGATGAACAATGCATGATATCTACCCTCCATGAGCTTGTAGTCTTGTAAGAGAGATGGATGGACACACAAAAGAACGATGAGGAAGAAAGTATAAGTGCTATTTAGATGTATAAACAACACTACTGGAAGTTAGAGGAATTAGCTGTGGTTGGACAGACTGTAGAAGGTTTTACAGAAGAACTGACATTTAAGCTGAACCTCTGTGGACATTTAAGACTCCATTTCAACATTTAAAAGTGAGGATGTGGAGAGGGTATGCATTATGTGTCCAAAAAACTTCCTGAGCCAAATGCAAGGAGGCAGAACAGTGTATGTTGTTTGGGGGAGAGCAGTAAGTAACCCTGTGTGGCTTGAGCTCCAGTGAGAACAGTGGGAGAGAAAATGATAGACTGGGGCTGGATTTTTTCTTTTTTCTAATGGCATTAAATTGCCGTTGAAAGATTTTCAGCAGAGTAAGAAGATCATTAGGGATGACTCCGGCTGCTTGTACATCGGATGGAGTGAAAAGGATAGAGATGAGAGACAGAACAGTGCAGAGGCTAATTTTAAATATTCCAAATGAGAGATGCTACAAGCCTGAATTAGATTAGTAGCAGGAAGGATGTAAAGAGACTTATAACAGAGACATGGTAGTTATAGAACAAGATGAGACTGTATGTGGGGAGTAAGGTAAAGGGAAGAGTTGACGATGGCTCCAAAGGTTCTTTCTTATGTGACGGGGAGATGGCACAGTTACAAGTGATAGGCAACACGGGAAGAGGTACATGTTTGACACATTGCTTGTAGAAGAGTCATTTTTAATGTCAAAGTAATTTTGGCTTTAATCTTAGGTTATCTTTTTTTTCTGAATTTGAGCCTTGAAGATTTTTTAAATTAAAATTTTATTGAAAATTGTTTCCTTTCAACGGTAGTGAGAGTGACGTATCCTCTTTAATGTATTATTGTCTTATTTCACTTCTGTTTTCCTCCAGTTTTGCTGAGGTATAATTGCCATACAGCACTTTTTTTAAAAAATTTATTTATTTTTGGCTGTGTTGGGTCTTCATTTCTGTGCGAGGGCTTTCTCTAGTTGCAGCAAGCGGGGGCCACTCTTCATCGCGGTGCGTGGGCCTCTCACTGTCGCGGCCTCTTGTTGCGGAGCACAGGCTCCAGACGCACAGGCTCAGTAGTTGTGGCTCACGGGCCTAGTTGCTCCGCGGCATGTGGGATCTTCCCAGACCAGGGCTCGAACCCGTGTCCCCTGCATTGGCAGGCAGATTCTCAACCACTGCGCCACCAGGGAAGCCCCGCCATACAGCACTTTTTAAGTTTAAGGTGTGCAGCATCATGACTTGACTTACACATATCATGAAATGGTGACCACAGTAAGTTTAGTGAGCATCCATTGTCTCATACAGATAAAAGGAAAAGAAAAAGAAACAAAAGTTTTTCCTTGTGACAAGAACTCTTAGGATTTACTCTCTTAACAACTTTCATATATAACATACAGCAGTGCTAATTATCTTTATCATGTTGTACATTACATCCCTGGTCCTTATTTATCTTATAACTGGAAGTTTTTGCCTTTGACTGCCTTCATCCAATTCCCCCTCCCCTCACCCCCACCTCTGGTAGCCACAAATCTCATCTCCTTCCCTATGAGTTTGTTTTTGAAGTACAGTTGTCGTACAACAGTGTGTTAGTTCCTGTTGCACAACATAGTGATTTGATATTTCTATACATTTCAAAATGATCACCGTGATAACTCTAGTTACCACCTGTCACCATGCAAAGATATTAGGTAATTATTTATTTATTTATTTATTTATTTATTTATTTATGGCTGTGTTGGGTCTTCGTTTCTGTGCGAGGGCTTTCTCCAGTTGCGGCGAGCGGGGGCCACTCTTCATCGCGGTGCGCAGGCCTCTCACTATCGTGGCCTCTCTTGTTGCGGAGCACAGGCTCCAGACGCGCAGGCTCAGTAGTTGTGGCTCACGGGTCCAGTTGCTCCACGGCATGTGGGATCCTCCCAGACCAGGGCGCGAACCCGTGTCCCCTGCATTAGCAGGCAGACTCCCAACCACTGCGCCACCAGGGAAGCCCGATATTAGGTAATTATTGACTATATTCCCCACACTGTACATTTCATTCCCGTGACTCATTTATTTTGCAACTGGAAGTTTGTATTGATACTTCTTAATCTCCTTCACTTAAAAAAATATATATATTATTTTATCGGATAGTATTATTATTTAATATATTATTTTATATAAAGGCATGATAAGGAAAATAGAGGAACAAAATCCTTGATATCATTATTTTCTTTTAGCCCATGCCACAAAGCAAAACTCAGAAAATAAAAGATAATTTTTATAGGCTACACTTGCTTGAAAAAACATTGATGTTGAAACATTTGTTAATGTACAACTAAACCCTCAAAATTCCTTTTCTAACTAAATATACATTTTGTGGATGAGAAATCTATAAAGAAATAAATGTTTGTAAACACTGGATGGTTGTTATGGAATTTAAATATCTGTACTTATTACCTAAGAATGTCTGGGTTTCAAGGCTGAATTAAAATAGATTCCAGGCTTCCTTAAAGGTAAACAGCACATCTGTTAATTTGTCTAGGATGATGGAAACTGACTGAATTTTGTATTATGATAAAAGTCAGCATCTTCTCTTCCATCTATTTAGCAATACTTCTGGGTAATCTTTTCTCCTTTGGGGAACTTGCCAGATGTTTTGTGAACATGATTCCAATTTAGAAGAATTGTTTTTATATTGTAGCTGACTGATGTCCTAACTCTGAAACTCTTAGACTGGTGTAATTCTATCCAGGGGGTCCTCTGCCGTATGTGTAGGAGTGCCCTGTGACACTTCGGCTTCCTCGACTGGCCTAGACTGTCAAAGCTGCCTATGGGGGCAGTTTCCTGGAGTCAATGAATCCAGCCCCTATTGCAGTAATTTCCATTAACAAAGAAAATAACATTTCCAGGTATCAGCCAGGGTCACTGAGTTTTGAGCAGTGTTCATATAGTACAGTGAGCATGAACAGCTAATCCCACAAGATTATTTAGATGGTTCCTTAGGTACAAATGTCGACTTGTATTTTCCAAAAGGAAGAGAAGCCCTGAAATGTAGTGAAAATCACAGGATGGTTGCTGTTGTATACATGGTTCAAAGAACCATCTTCAAATAAAAGATTGCAAACATTTATTTTAATGCTAATGCATTGTAATAGTCCAGCATTAAGTAGTGAAACAATATTAGACAAGTGTCCAATCTGTATTATGACTACATTTGTTTCTTAATATTTCTTTAGAAAATTAATCGCCAGTGCTTAGTTTTATCTGGGTATGGATTATGCCTTCTATGATCTTCCACAGAAAAACCCTCCCAGACCGGAACAACTCGGAGCTACCTCACACTCGGCCCAGCAGTTGGCTTGTGTCTTGTGTTTGCTGACCACCTTAAATATTTGCCTATACCAGGCATAATTTCAAAAGTAAAATTCTCATCTGAAAAAAAAAATGGTTCTGAAGAACCTAGGGGCAGGACAGGAATAAAGACGCAGACGTAGAGAATGGACTTGAGGACACGGGGAGGGGGAAGGGCAAGCTGGGACGAAGCGAGGGAGTGGCATGGACATATATACACTACCAAATGTAAAATCGATAGCTAGTGGGAAGCAGCCGCATAGCACAGGGAGATCAGCTCGGTGCTTTGTGACCACCTAGAGGGGTGGCATAGGGAGGGTGGGAGGGAGGCTCAAGAGGGAGAGGATATGGGGATATAGGTATACGTATAGCTGATTCACTTTGTTATACAGCAGAAACTAACACACCATTGTAAAGCAATTATACTCCAATAAAGATGTTACAAAAAAAACCTATATATGAATAAATTGATTTTATAAATAGAAAAAAAAAGAGTCACAAGCTTATGGTGTCCAGTTGTAGATGATTTTGAGACTGTGGACCCTCTCATAGCTCTCATTTTAACACTGATACAGAGATTGACACAGATGATCAACTCAGTAGATAAAGAGACCTATGGTTTTTTGTTTGTTTGATCGTTTGTTTTTTGTTTAAATTGAAGTATAGTTGATTTACAATGTTGTGTTAGTTTCTGGTGTACAGCAGAGTGATTCACTTGTACATATATATATACATATTCTTCTTCATATTCTTTTCCATTATGGTTTATTACAGGATATTGAATATAGTTCCCTGTGCTATACAGTAGGACCTTGTTGTTTATTTCATATATAGTAGTTTGTATTTGCTAATCCCAAACTCCTAATTTATCCCTCCCCATCCCCTTTCCCCTTTGGTAACCACAAGTTTGTTTTCTATGTCTGTGAGTCTGTTTCTGTTTTGTAAATAAGTTCATTTGTATCATTTTTTTAGATTCCACATATAAGTGATATCATATGATATTTATCTTCCTCTGTCTGACTTACTTCACTTAGTATGATAATCTCTAGGGCCATCCATGTTGCTGCAAATGGCATTATTTCATTCTTTTTTAAGGCTGAGTAGTATTCCATTGTATATATATACCACATCTTCTTTATCCATTCCTCTGTCGATGGACATTTAGGTTGCTTCCATGTCTTGGCTATTGTAAATAGTGCTGCTATGAACATTGGGGTGCATGTATCTTTTCAAATTACAGTTTTCTCTGGATATACGCCCAGGAGTGGGATTGCAGGATCATATGGCAACTCTATTTTTAGTTTTTAAAGGAACCTCCATACTATTTTCCATAGTAGCTGCACCAATTTACATTCCCACCAGCAGTGTAGGAGGGTTCCCTTTTCTCCACACCCTCTCCAGCATTTGTTATTTGTAGACTTTTTAATGATGGCCCTTCTGACCAGAGTGAGGTGAAACCTCATTGTAGTTTTGATTTGCATTAAGAGACCTGTGTTTTAAAAGAGAGTATGTAAATTAGGAGTTTGGGATTAACATATACAGGCTACTATATAAAAAATAGATAATCAACAAGGACCTACTGTATAGCACAGGGAACTCTACTCAGTATTCTGTAATAACCTATATGGGAAAAGAATCTGAGAAAGAATGGATATATATATATGTATAACTGAATCACTTTGCTGTACACCTAAAACTAACACAACATTGTAAATCAACTATAATATAAAATAAATTTTTTTTAAAAAAAAGAGAGTATAGACTTTCTTGCCCAAAACCATTTCAAAGAACATTTTTCCCTATAAAATTTACTGGCTAGCATTTCACTTTTGTTGGAACATTGACCTATGATTATTTTATTCAGTATTCTTGTGGGACACCTATCAATTTTAGTGTCCCAAATTTTCTTAAGCAAACACATTTCGTGGTTCTGGTATTTTCAGAGTCTCTATAGAAACTAGAAATTTGGGCACCGTTTAAAAAAAAAAAATCCTACTGCTCTGATTTACAGTTCTGTATATGAAAAGAGGGAGTCTTATCACCTCAACCCAAGCGAAATTAGTAGTGTAGCCACCCATGATGTGCTAGTTCTGCGTGTCTTGTGCTTAAGGGAAACTGGTAGGAATCCGGGAGCTTACAATATTATTAGAGTGGTCATACCTAAACTTGTGACAAGGTAACCAGGCCTCTCAGGCAGTGAGCCATGTTCACAGAGGGAGCTGGAAGTCTGCCCTGTGCTAGTGAAGTTAGAGCCAGTATGGAGGTGTGAGGAGTAACAGCCTCAGGAGTACTTCCTTTGGAGAGTGATGCTACTTTGTTGGACTTTCATTTGATATTTGTTTCATAATGACTGAGTATTTAGGTTTCCCAAGGACTTTGTTGCTTTCCCTTTGATTTTGTTTGTTCTGGTGTGTAGGCCTCTAATCTAAGGGATATAAGGCTTCTTTTTGTTGGTGTTGTTCTCTCTCCCCCCTGTTTTATAGCTAGATGTAACCCAAGGTATTAAAAGTTGGTGACTTCTTTAGGTCAGACAGTAAGGAAGTGATTGAACTCAGTCAGGAGGCTTGGGCCATATTTCTGATTCAGTGACTAGTGATCTCCCGTTAAGACTTGTACTCAGAGGTCTTTGACCGTGACCACAACTGTAGGCGAGTAGCCTAGCAACACCAAAGTAGAAGTCAGAGCTCCCAAATTCAAAATAATTGCAGGAAGTCCAGAATGATCAATAAAGAATGAATGCAATATTTCTTTTAAAAATAGTTCTGCTTGGTTTAGTGACACAGGTAACTCCAAATGGGCTGAGTGTTATTAAATAGAAGTCTTCCAGAGATCTGCTTTTTCATATACACACACACACACACACACAAATGTGTAATTATGATGTTACAGTGCACGTAGATGGTTAATTCTAAAGTTCTGAAAATAGTTTCTCTTTCAGCCAGTCCTGTACTTCTCTTCCAACCTTAATTACAAAGTTGATTTGCTTAGCGGAGCAGACCCTTCTTTTCCTGTCAGCCTAGGTCTGTTTGAATTAGCACAGATTTTGAATTAGTGGAGCTCAAATTAATGACGTTTTATTCTGCTACGAAGAGTTTGTTTTCCATCACTGATAATTATTTCCAGGAAAGTTAAGTCCACAGAAAATACTCTCCCAGTTTCCTTCACTTTGTTTACCAAAGTCTAAGAAGTGGCTTTTAGTTACATGGGGGAGGGAGAGCAAAGGAAAATGAGGTGCTACAACTTGGCCTCTCAGATTTGTGGAGCAGGCTCTGAGCAGCATTCTAAACCATTATTTCTTGTAAAAGGCAAACCAGACCTGGGAATGTTAAAGTCTAATGTGAGTGAGGGAATCTGTGCTGGTGCGTACTAATTCTTTAACCCCCATCAGCCCGGTGGGTTGTCAGAATGTCTCAGTTGACGAGCGTTCTGCCAGCCCCACCAGAGGGGCATCACAGGTCCACCCATCTTCTCCAGAGTCAGCTCTTCTCCCTCTAGATCATTCTCATTGCCTCTGAGGGTTGATTTCCAACAAGTCCCCTTTCCCCCTTAGACGCTTACTCACCTGAAATCCCACAGAGAACCGGAAGAGTAGGCAGAGGATTTTTTTTAAATTTGTGAACTGACATCTAATTTCTTTTAGACCCATGTTCATTTAGAGAGACTGTTATCTTGTGCTTCTTTTTTCTATGCCTGCCCTTGCTGACTTGTGATTCATCCAGTTCATAAGATGTTCCTTTATAAGAAGGTGTGAAAGGCATAAAGAAATAGATGAGTAATATGGGTCCCTATATGTTCCAAACTACAGCAAAATAGTAGTAATAATCACTGCACAAACATAAGAGGCCACTGAGCTCTTCCAGGTTGCAAAGCATCTGTGTTTTCTGCAGGGGGTGGGGTGGGGTGTGGGGGGGGGAGGGAAGGCCTGTGAGATCAAAGCAACTCTGTAACTCTATCATGGAAGTAGATTATTATCTATTTATAGCAGTCTATGAGTTCTAGATTGAAAAATGTCGCCAAACTGTGCTGCACTGTGAATGCACGGTAATCTAACTAAAGACTCAAAACACTAGTTACCACCTTCTAAATGAACAGCATTTAATAGATACTAAACAGAGGAAAACACACTTTAGTGGACAGTTTTTAAGTTGATGGATAAAAGGATATTATTTAGAGTATAGGGGAATGTTGACTGTTTAATAAACTATAACCAGTGGGGCCATTTAATGTTTATTATATTGCCAATAGATGTTTATTAAATATGCAATGATGTGAGACTACCTTCCTATATTCTTTCTTTCACTCATTAAATATTGACTCACTAGCTACTGCATGCTGGGCACCGGGTATACAGTGGTGGGCAGAAGTGGGCACATCATCATCATCACACTCAAGGAGCTGACGGTCCAATGAAATTATACATATAACACACGCATAGGTGTAAGTAGTCAAAAACCTAGTTTTTGAGTTTCGGTAGGGTTTTTCTTAGCCTAGTAGATTCTCTATACGTAGCCTAGTATCCATAAAGTTAAAAGTAGTACGGCACTGTGAGTTTAAGTGCCGTTCTCTTTCTCTTTCTCTCTCTCTCTTTTTTTTTAATGTCTCTAACACATGACTTAGTTTGAGACTTGTACTTATCATTGGGTACTCTGAGTTGCTCATGTAAACGCCAGTTGTACCATAGTGAAACTTCTATGAGGGAAGGTGTTCCACAGGACTGCAGTTGAACAGACTATGCCCCTATGTGTAGACTTGTACTTGGCATATAGCAAGCACTCAATAAATATTTGCTGCATTAATTAGTTCACGGTCATAGATATTCTCTTCCATCAGTAGTCATTAGGACTGCCACTTATTCACTGCAAGTTTTGCTGCTGTGGGGGACAGAGCTATTGTCACATGACTGTAATTTAAATTGCATGGCTTTTATCCATTGCATTTTTTCCATCCCCAAATGATGCAGTTTCCTTTTAGTATCTATTGTGGTTTTCCTAATATGTACTGCAGTACAGAATCAGCAATTGTTGTTATTTCAACAGCATATTGTGAAGCTTTTCCAACATATTTCATTACCCCATGTGCTTGTCTCATGGAAACAAAATCAAAGTAGGACCTCTTCAATGGGAGAATTATGTAATTTTTAATGGTAATAGAATGGGAAACTATACATGTGAAATTTTTCTTTGCCTTTGAAAATTAGATTTATCAAGATATAAACCAAGCAAGAGATGAAGCGTTAAAATATCCTTTTCTCTTCGACCAGGCTCACTTTAAACATTTGTTGAAAGGAATAAAATAAAAATCTTTTCCAAGTTAAGAGACAGGAAGGTAGATTGGAGTAAAGTCCGAGGGCTTTAGCAATACATGAAGAACGACATATTTCTCCTGTGCCGGATCCTTGCATGGTGGTGTGCTATTTACTGGAAAATGGGCATTGAGGTTACCTTGCCCTGACGAGCTTATAGTCTGACATATTTATATACACACAATCAGAACATAGTGTGGCATTTACAACAAGGACAGATTCTCTAGTTGCGAGAGCTTGATAAAAGGGAATTAAATATCTTATTTTAAAAATGTATAACTTTTCTGTTGTGCGATTCTTCTATGTAGCTCAGCAGCTAGGGAGAAATGACGGGCCAGAATGGATGGCCCAGACTGCAAGGGCGAAAAGAACAAGGGGAAAGCACAACAAGGAGAGAGCAACACCTACTATAAAGAGAGGTGAGGAGGGAATGGATTAGAAACGCAGAGGAGGGCAGTAGTGATGACTGCGTTCGCTGCCCTCACAGCACAGCATTTGTGCTCTGCTGCTCCCTCACCCTTATCTGCTCAGTTTGTAGGTTCTGCATGACTTCAGCATGCTGGCAAGTCCCAGGGGCCTGGCAGTGTTGGGAAGCTCACTGCTTTATTGTTCTAGCTATTCCCCGGTGCCTTTGGCATCATTTTCTTCTTCCTACTCCGTACATCCCTGGTAGAGTATTATTGGATTAGAACAGAGTTGGTCAACAAACATGTGAAAGAATACAGGAAAGATGAGTGGATGGGGGACAAGGGAAGTCGGGAGATGCAGCAGATGAGTCCCGACTCCACTGCTCAGTAGCTGTGTGACTTTGGGCACGTCACTTTCTGCTCCAGTTCCCCCAGATGTCAAGTGAAGGGTGTGGACTAGATGGTCTCTAAGTGCTTGTAGCTCTGACATTTCGTGACTCTGTGACTATAGGGGGTCTTGTTCTTGGAGGAACACCTATTATGGTTTCTAATGTAATGTAGCATTAGCTTGTCAACTTCATGAGGCTGTTTTGAGCGTCAGGATAGAAGATGTGAAGACCCTTTAGAAATTCCATGAAGAATCATATAAAACCAAGGTGATATGAATGATTTAAAGGAAACTTTCCCCTAAAGATACCACATAGTGATAAAAATTGAGGTAGTTCCATTTAAACAAATGTAAGGAAAGTTACAGAGGCCTTAAAAACAGGCGTGTAGTTATGCTTCATTGTAGAGATATACGTCGTTGGAAATTACACAGATCAAAGAAACTGATTCTGTAACCGTTGTGTGGTTAAGCAGCTAGGCTTCTGGGGGTGAGGCCCTTGACTTTTCATCCCAACCCCCATCCTTCTGCTCTTCAAGGGTATCCTTAAAACCCCAGAAAGAAACAGGCAGTGGATTGTGTACCTTCCTCTGTCACCATCACTCATCTACTTCCCGAAGGCTGAAATAGAACATTAAAACCAGTACGGAATGGAATGGGTCATCTTGACCCAATGGCAGCTGCCTTACTTAATGTTCCCATCCCTCCCCGCCAGCCCCGTTCTTCTCTTTCATCTCCTTCTTGTGACATTTTACAATTCTTTCTTCCTTTCCTTGGTAGAGTAAGAAGAGGAAGAAAAGGAGGAAAACATCCAGAAGGTGGGGGAGGGGAAGAATAGAAGGAAAATAAAGATGAAAAACATCTCGGTTGAGGCAGTGGAGAGGACTGGAGTCCTTCGCTCCCCCTTCCTCAGCAGGACCGAGTTGATAAGTTGATTTTGGACCTCATCTTCAAGACTGACTTAACCCTTTTCCTTTGTTACCTTTAGTCCCCTGTCAGAGACATCTGAGAAAATCAGAGACAGCCCCCACAATAAGAACCAGCATGCTAGCTCTCAGCAGGCCTGCACCATCTAGAACTGACAAGAGTTTAAGAAAGGACAGTAAACCCGTGGGTAAGACCAAGCCACCTTCACACACGGCACACAAGTTAGAGTGACACCATATGTTTTGCAGTTTACAGAGTTTAATTTATAGATTTGATTACCATGGAAAGAGGGAAGGAAAAAAAAATTGCATGACTCTTGTGGTGAGTATGAGAGGGCTTATTCATTCACGTTGGAAAAGCAAAGTTAAAAATCAGAAACAGGCCCGCCAGCCTAGATATGTCCGAAACTAGTACTTTGGTAACGCTATTATGACTTCCAGTAGATTAAATTTCAAATTGTGGAAAGGCTTCAGAATAAGGGAAGGCTTAGTGTCCCACTAATAGGGCTTATTAAATTTAGATAAAACAGATGTTTTTCAATGACAGCAGCTCTGAGTCACCAAGATCAAAATGGAGAAAGAAGAGAACAAAAACAAGCCAAAACTTTCACTAAAAAAGTACCATTTATCTCCGTTGCAGAACTTGCCCACACTTACAACCTAAAGCATCCAGTTAAACCCCAGGAGAAGCATTAATTGGGGGGAAAATTCCTTAAAACTGACTGAATGTGCATATACTGAAGTTGATTTGCTAACATTCTAGAAGCGGTGCTGTGAAAAGAGAATGGGCCATAGGGGCAGGCAGCCTAGAGTTCAAATGTCAACTCTCTTACCTGTTTTTGTGACCTTGGGCAAGTTGCTTAATCTCGCTGAACTCAGTGAACCTCGGTTTCCTCATCTACAAAATGGGGTTGTTTTGAGGACTCAACAAGATAATACATGTCTAACACCTGGCTCACGGCAGGCGCTCCATAGTTATTGGCTCTTTTGTATTTAAAGCTCTTTTTGCTCATAGTGTCATGTCTAAGTATATTAGGAGGACCAGTTTCTTAGAACTTGATTAAGAGCTTTAGATTAGCAGTCTCCTAAGAGGGGTGCACCCAGATGATCCACTGTGGGGCAGGAAGAAAAGATTAGAAATTCTATTTATGATATTTTTACCTAAAATATAAGAAAGTACTGAAGTAGTATTATTTTCAACTTGTGGTTTCTTTGCAGGAATCTTCTTAAACCATTTGACCATTGTGCATAGGTTAGCTAAAGCTAGATAAAGCCACTCAGGATGGACAAGTGGCTTAAGATTCCTGCAAAGGAACAATGGAGTGACGATAATAGTCTTACTACAAGCACAAGGCAAGGACAAGAAAAAGGTGGAGCTAGCTGCCACTTCTCCTGCAAGTCGCCTTGTAACTTGGTCGGCCAAGTCATCAAGTAAAAATGAAGATAATCTAATCAGACCTGACAAGATGTCAGCCCCCAAATAAGAAGGAAATTATCAAGAACATTATTTGAAATATGTATTTATACCCACTGTTTTTTTAACAACAAAACTTATTTAAGTCTATATATGCTTTGGATATATTAGCTATACATGACAGTAGTACACGTATGTATTTTATAAATAAATATACATATTGAGGATGTGTGCTCAGACTTCTACTGATAAGAATGCTCAGTCAAAACAGTTTGGAGACCATTGGGTTAGATGAGGAAAGCATGGAGCTTCTCAGCTCTCATTCTCTGTCTGCTGCTTAGAGAGTATTTTTGTTTTGTTTTGTTTTTCCTAAGGACTTTGCTGGAGCATATCCAGTAGGATAGAGAATAACATATCTAAATCCATTGAAGGCTAATTGAGTACCGTTCAGGGAACTACATCTCTCGGTAAACATTTTTTTTTGTATGGAAGTAAAAAAGCCAATCCGTGCCCTGGAGATTTTTTAAAACCTAGCTCAGGAAATCTAAGAGTTACATTACAAAGCAACATGTGAATGCATGGCTGCAGGATAATGGAAATTTTTGATGAAGAAGTACCTCGCTTGATGTAGTAGATTTCTTACTAGAAAAAAAAATGTGTATACATTTAATTTCTGTAAATTTACTTGCAATTGTTACTTGGTAACAAGTAAACCAGTAGCAGAGAGTGTAAAACAGATCCTTCCAGGAAAGACGCTAAACCTTGTCTGACCATTCCTCTCAGCCTTCCTGTCGAAGTCTTTTACACATATTCATATATTATTTTGTAATCTACTATTTTTATATCCTCTGTGGCTCTTCACTTAATAAAAGGCATATAGCCTTAATAAATATTTTGAAAATGAAAGAAAATGAAATGAAGGCTTCTCAGAAACACCAGAACCTGAAAAGGGTAGCCATTATCCCCTTTAGATGGTCACAGTAAATTTCTAGAGCAGATAACTTGCTTAGACCTTCTCATCATAAGGTTGAATGGTCAATCTTAGTCCTGGGGCTCCATTCTTTTCACCAGAACCATGATATGGAGGCAGCCCTGTGGGCATAAACTTAACAAATATGCCGAGGACCAAAGTTCTTTGACAGCCACTACTTATTGAGCACCTGGTGTATGTAAGGCACTTCTGCAGGTATTATTATTTTGTCCACTTGCCACAGTAGCTCTGTGAGGAAGGTACTAGTATTATCCCCATTTTATAGATGAGGACATGGAGGCTGGCACAGGTTAAGAGACTTGCCCAGATGTCACACAGTTAGTGTGCAATGGAGCCAGGATCCAAATGTAGTTATGTCTGACTCTAGAATCCAAGCTCTTAGCCATTCATTCTCCTGTGCTGTGTTCTATAGGACTGTGAAATAAGGCTCATGTATTAATGATGACTTCAAGTTTTCATTTTTAGGAGCTACATTTATTGGCAGTAAGTCACAGTTATTACACCTTGGAGAAGTGCTTTTGATGGCCCTGGGGAAATAATACTTGTTCAGGGTTGTGTAAGTTTTTCTAGATTCTACGAGAAAGGCAATAAAATTTACATTTAATCCAATTCGAGAGGTAGTTCAGTTTTATAGTATCCTAACTTAGAGAACACAGAGACAAGATCCCTAGAAACTTTGAAAGTCTATGACAGGTTATATTTTGTGTTACATTCTCTTAAAAGTAGAGACTATGTCACACTTTCAGATTTCCCAAGATGGAACTTGCTGGTGGTCATACTGTTAATCTGTTTTCCATACCCACAGATTTTTTTTTTATTGCCAAGACTACATTGAGAGCACTGTTTCAGTACCGTAATGAATGACCCAAGTCATATTGAGTCTTAAAGATGAACCTGACTCATTATGTCCATTACACTCTGGTAGAATATATTTTAAAAGATTTTGTCAGAAAAATAATTAAAACAAAAACCAGTTTCTAGCAGTTCGTTTCTAAAAACCGTATCAAGTAAATCCAGAAAGTCTGCAGGGAAAGCATTATGTGGATGTTACATGGAGGGAGATGAGGAATACCCGCCATATACGCCAGACATTTAGCCGTATGTTTCTTCATGTATCTTGTATTTTCCAGTTGTAGTTCCACTCCACTAAATCAAATTCACAACCTCGTCTCCTAATTTAAAGGTGAGGAACTTGTGGCTAGGAGGCAGATTCTTGACAATATTGCTCTAGTCATCAGAGCATGCAGCCCACAGAGTATTTTTCCCTCCTGCTGGGCAGCTGTAGCCATCTCAGAGAGTAGAGGCTTTTAAGAATTCGAGATCAGAGCAATTCAAGAACTTTAAGCCAATCGGAGGGCAATAGGTGATAACACTCTAAAGCCTAAGGGAATCCTGTAGGATAGGAGCCAAATAACATATATGAAAACCTCCAGCACCCATCCCACTGGATTTCCCTTTCCCTCTTACCCTTCCACTCTTCCTTCCTTGTGTTCTCTCTCTGCCCCTTTGTGTGTCTCTATTTGTTTAAGTTTCTTTGCTTCCCACTTCCTTTTCCTGCTTCTTGTTTTCTCTCCCTATCCATCTTTCCTTGCATATATTTCCTTTTTCCTTTTCTTTCCCACCTTCCTACTTTCTCTTCCTTTTGTTCCATGCCTTAGTTCTTTCCTCTATTCCCTGTTAATTACCCATCATATCATGTTTAAAAATATATATTACAATGAATAAATTTTAATGTCAATGTTCATCAAGCAGCAGGTAGGTTGTACTCATTACTCTAAAGGGGAAAAACATCTCCCAATTAAGTAACACTTTACATATGGCTTACAATGGAAAATTTCCCTTTTTTGGGTCACAGCTCTCACCAAAATAAGGTTCCCTTCCTCCCTCCTTAACCATGACCATGTCCTTTGTTGCTCCTCTCTACCCTTAGGTTTGATGAACAGTCACTTAACTTTTTTGCATTTTGTTTTGTGTCTATTATTTTTTTAACGGTGGGAAGCTAACATTGCTACTTAATGTGAAAGAGAGGATATAGATAACTTTTCAGATTTGGGCTTAGGATTCTAGTATTCTAAGTTCCTGGAATTCAGACCTGTCACATGAGGAATGGCAGAATTTCCAGATGATTGAAACCCCTCGTGAAAAAGCTGTTTTTTGGGGGGTTTTTTGTCTTAATTTTAGACTCACGTATGCTTGATTTGCTTTTCTTCACCTATCCAAACAGGGATTTTTAATTTTAGTTTTAATTACTTCCTTGTCCTGAAAAATGATTGCCTGTAATTATGAAGCCCTTCGGCAGTTTGGTAACTTTCCACTGTTTAACCAATTAAGGTCATCAGTGTTTTAGAAAGTAAAGGAATGAATGGATGAGTGAGTGAATGGCTAGCTGGCTAGATTCTTAAATAATTTCTGTTGCATGCTATATTGTTTGTGATGAGCCTTACAATATCTAAGGCTTTGTCTCTTTTTTTTTTTTTAATATTTATTTATTTATTTATTTATTTATTTATGGCTGTGTTGGGTCTTCGTTTCTGTGCGAGGGCTTTCTCTAGTTGTGGCAAGCGGGGGCCACTCTTCATCGCGGTGCACGGGCCTCTCACTATCGTGGCCTCTCTTGTTGCGGAGCACAGGCTCCAGATGCGCAGGCTCAGTAATTGTGGCTCACGGGCCTAGTTGCTCCGTGGCATGTGGGATCCTCCCAGACCAGGGCTCGAACCCGTGTCCCCTGCATTGGCAGGCGGATTCTCAACCACTGCGCCACCAGGGAAGCCCTAAGGCTTTGTCTCTTTTCAGCTGTTTTTTTTCCCTCATAGTTTCCAGGTACTGTCACAAACCCTTTGATTCTTTGATAGCTAATTCCTTTTTTTTAATGTTCATTTTCATTAAAGTGCTATTTAACATTAGATATTAACTTTGACAGATGTTAATGCTGCTTCTCAATTAGGTGAAATATATTCTTGGGAGAATGCCAATTTGAATTGAATATACTTGAATTTGGTATTGAATTAAACTGTTGTTTAAACCTTAGCCATCCATCATATGGGTGATGGAGTAGCCCGCAGGTTTTTGTACATAAGTGTTCTTTTTTTTCCTAGCAATATTTAAACACTAGAAAATGGCTTCCTATTGTAGCAAAGAGAACTTCATACGAGTTTATTACAAGATCTCTTTCTTTGTCAGTTCCTTAGACTGCCTAGAATTTAAATTGGCAGACACTACTTTGGTATAAAATGCTTTCCATGGACAATATTAATATTTTAAAGTCCTTTTTGCTCCTGCAGATTTCCAGTAGACAGGAAGTCTAGCTCTATCTACCCTTCGGCTACTAATGAATGCTATTAAATTATTATTTATCTTCTTTAGGCAGAGGCACTGTAGGTATGAGATCAGAATTGCCTAGTAAAGCAAGCATTTCATTTTAAAATTAAAAAAAAAACCCCATAAACCAGTCAAAGGTGGCAACTAAGGTACAGATACTAGAAAGAATTGCGGACTTGAGTCAGAGAATCTGGGTTGTACCCCTACCTGTGTCACTAACTAGCTGGGTCACCTTGAGCAAGTCACTGCCTGACTCCAGACAGCATAGCCTCTCTAAAGGCTCAGCTTCCACATCACATATTCTATATACTAAAGAGAATGGGGCTGAGGGAAGCTGAATCCTCTTGTTTATCAGCCATCCACACCAGCCTAGCAGCTCTGAGGTCAGTCTCCAGCCACATTTTTCATCTTTTTCTTATAATCCCTTAAATCCTTGCTAGGCTTTCATTGCTAGTTCTTTTCCCTAGGAATTTGCATTTAGAGATATTGAGGGCTTCCTGCCTTTTAGAATTTGTCTGTATTCATGAATTTAATGAAAAGTTACTTAGAGTTGATGAAAAATGCAAGAAATAAAAGTCTTGTTTGAATGAGTGTTTCTGTAAAATCAGACTGTTTCCATCATGATTAATGTACCTTCACTATTTCAGAGTTTTGAAGTTAAAACATTTGAGTGTTGGTATGGCGAGGCATGATTGTTATTTATGTTATTAGCCACACTAGCCCTCTCCCACTCACTCTTTGTTCTAAACATTCTTTTTTTAAAAGCCCCAAATGATTGAGCAACCAGCTCCATATCACGAGGAAAGCTTGCTAGCCTGATCCTCAGTTACATTTTAGGTACTTGAAAATTTGCACTGAGCTAAAATATACCTTTCACTGGTTTGCTAGGAAATAAACAAAATAATAACTTGCCTCAAAGTGTTGAGAAATTAACTGCATAGCAACTTCAACATGTGTATTTTTTTAATGTAAAAGCTAGAGCTAGATACAAAAACCTTTTCATTAAAGGAGGCCTAGCACTATAATGAAAAAACCAGACAGTAACAGGTGTTGGCAAGGATGTAGGGAAATTGGAACCCTTGTACATTGCTGGGGGGAATGTAGAATGGTACAGCTACTATGGGAAACTGTTTGATGGTTCCTCAAAAAGTTAAACATAGGGCTTCCCTGGTGGCGCAGTGGTTGAGAATCTGCCTGCCAATTCAGGGGACACGGCTTCGAGCCCTGGTCTGGGAAGATCCCACATGCCGCGGAGCAACTAGGCCCGTGAGCCACAATTACTGAGCCTGTGCGTCTGGAGCCTGTGCTCTGCAACAGGAGAGGCCGCAATAGTGAGAGGCCCGCGCACCGCGATGAAGAGTGGCCCCCACTTGCCGCAACTAGAGAAAGCCCTCACACAGAAACGAAGACCCAACACAGCCAAAAATAAATAAATAAATAAATAAATACATAATTCCCATTTAAAAAAAAAAGTTAAACATAGAATTACCACATGACCCAGCAATTCCACTCCTAGGTATCTACCCAAGAGAAATGAAAACATTATTGTCCACACAAAAACTCATACATGAATGTTCATAGCAGCATTCTTCATAGTAGCCCAAAAGTGGAAATAACTCAAATGTCCTTCAACAGATAAATGGATAACAAAATGTGATATATCCATAGAATTGAATATTATTGGGTAATTAAAAAGATGATGTACTTTTACAAAATGTAACATGTTAAAATTATCAAACAGAAAAAAATATATTAAAAAAGGATGAAGTACTGATACATGCTACAACATGGATAAAATCTCAGAAACATTATCCTAAGTGAAAGAAGCCAGACACAAATGGCCACATATTGTATGACTCCACTTACATAAAATGTCCAGAACAGGCAAATCCATAGAGACAGAAAGGAGATTAGTGCTTGCCAGGAGCTGGGGGGAGGGGAGAATAGGGACTGACTCCTAATGGGTATAGGGTTTCTTTTTGGTGTGATGAAATGTTTTAAAATTGGATGGGGTAATGATTGTACAATTCTGAATATACTAAAAACCATTGAATTGTGTACATTAAAAGGGTGAATTTTATGGTATGTGAATTATATGTCAATAAAGCTGTTATATATGAAAAGCATTTGCAACTATATTACTATAATTGTTTGAAATTATAAAAGTGTATTTAAATTACAACATTTTTGCCAAGGGCTGGGAGGAGGGAGGAATGGGGAGCTGGTGTGTAATGGGTACCGTGTTGCAGTTGGGCAAGATAAAAAACGTTCTGGAGATGGTTGGTGATGGTGGTTGTACAACAATGTGAATGTACTTAATCCAATAGGAATGTACACTTAAAAATGGTTAAAACGGTAATTTTTATGTTATGTATATTACCACAATAAAAATCTATAACCCTAAAAATTATATTTTATGTTATTCTAATGTATAAGGCTCTTTTCCCCTCTTTTGCTTTGCACGAGGAAAATTGAAAGTGTGACTGGCCTTTGGGTTTTTATGCATGGGATTCTTCTGGTCTGTATTTTAGAACTTCTCTCCTGTGGCAGGTCTGGGGCTGGGGGGACGTTACACACACACCATATATGTCTTTATCTTGACTTTGAATGAGAACTTGAGAATATTTTTTAAAACTTTATTTGCCAGTTGGAAAATAAAGAAGCCAAGCCATAGGAAATTTATGTTGTTAAATTATAAAGTAGTGAAGTGCTGTTCTCAGAGTATGAATTATCACAGATTTCCTGATTTTCTTGGTTAATCTTGGCTCCTCGAATGGGGAAAAACATGTATGCTTTATATATAACATCTCTATCTTTCTGTAAGCATTTTCCTCTGTATAGCAGGATAGAATGAGCACCAAAATGTATTGAAAATACTTACAAACATAGGGGTATATTTGTACAATAGAGTGAGTGAGTTTCTGAATGCAAAGGAAGGGATGGAAAAAAGAAAATCCAACAATGAGGAGCTCACTGAAAAAGGAATTATTTCCAAAGGTCATGGAACTTTGTTATGACCCAAGCAGTTTGTAGGCTCTAAGTTTTTAACCTCTAAGGATTAATCTGTGAAAACATTTTCTAAGCCTGGCTCTACTTTATAGGACATTTGGAGAGCGACGGCGCAAATGCCAGCGGTGCCATTAATATAGTGTGTAATCAGAGGTGTGTTTGTTTTCTTGACCAGGAAGTGGTTTCTTTTAAAAGTACAAGGAACACACAGTGCCTGTGTGTGTGTGTGTGTGTGTGTGTGTGTGTGTGTGGTGTGTGTGTCTTTGTATTTTCTACTGTATTTTCTACATTGTCTATTCTACTGTTGTAGGAAGAATTACGATCTTCCAACGTTTTTGTCCTTTACAGTTGGGTTTTTCTAGAGTTAAGCACTGTGGTACACTACCCTTGATTACAGGGTCCAGTCAGACTTGATGTACTCAGAAATCCATTGATGTGATTAATGGTCTCCTAATCATAATTTTATTTCCTAAGATTAGCCCTATTTCCTGAAGTTTCACAATTTTTGAGTCATATCTTGAATTATCCTTTATAGGGGGCCTGAAATCCTTGTATTTTTAGTGTGTAATTTGCATGATTATTTTCATTTTCTTTGATTTCTTTTGCTTGAAGAAAATAAAATTATCTTTTTTTGAACTCTTTATATGCTGTTCTATGGTAACTGGCCAACCTAGTATGAACCTTTTTTTTTAACAACATGAAATATGTATATATTTTTTCCAACAGTGCTAGATCCAGAAGTCTTCCCACGAGTTTCCACTACTCTGGTTTTTATTCTCCTCAAAAGTAAAATAAAACATTGTCAGGTTCTATAAGTAACAGGGAAACATACAAGGAAATAACTGTACAGGAAATGTAATTGATCATTCACTCTTTACAACTGAATTGGTCACAGGATTGGCTAGTAAACACAATCTACTGAATGAACAAAAATAACGACTTCTAAAATCTTTGGAGCCTGTGAATACACTTGAAGATTTGGGCACCTTTCTCACCTGAGATTTTTTTTTAATCTCATACCTTTTTCAAATGATTGCCTGCCTTTGAAACTAAGAACTCCCATATCTAGTGATTGCTTTAATATTTGCTTTGTTTTCAACAGTGCCCTTAAAGATAGCCGTTTTCCCCCAATGACAAGGGACGAGCTGCCGCGGCTGTTCTGCTCAGTGTCTCTGCTCACTAACTTCGAAGACGTCTGTGATTATTTGGACTGGGAGGTAAGGCTATAGAGAATTTTTAAAGAAAAATGAAAGTAACTCCTGAGTAATTGTTTAAAAATTAGGCCCAGAAAATAACTCTTTCAGCCCATTTCCTATTGTAATGGAGGTGGAGAGTAACTTGGATAAACCTCACAGCTGATCAATGAGATTGTGAGCGAAGGAGTTTTTCTTTCTTTTTTTTTTTTAAAGGCAAAGTACCCTGTGTTGTTTTAATCCCCCAAACTGAATTTGCTCTTCATTTTTATCCTATTACTTCACTACAGCACCTCATAAAAGCTGTTAACAAGTAGTAGGCAGGACTGATTGGAATTTATTTCTCCTCTTATTTCCATTCCAATGCACTCTGGCGTGACTGCCATCAAGCAGTTAAGGTGGTCAGAGGATACATCACAGAAACAAGGAGCAAAAGGGTTAGGATAATACACCAGTTGGGGAAATCAGCTCATGGATAATAACAGGGTGTTGGTTAACTACAGGTAAACCATGCTAATTCATTCTTGGCTACCTTAATCTGTGTATTTACACACACTAACACGTAAGGGTATATATCTAAGGTGTCTCTGTGCGTTGGGATTATCAGAGTAGCCTATATTGATCATATTTTTGTTCTTCGTTAGTATGTGGGGTTGAGTTGTTAAGGAAGTTCAAAGTTCTCACCATGATTTGCTTTGGTGGTTGGGGGGAGTTAGTTGAGTGTATGTCTATGAAATTTTACACGCAAACATACCCATGTTACCTGACTGCTTACTGTATTCAAGGCATGTGCTACATGTACAAAAGTGTTAAGATTTGGTCCCTGCCATAAACATCTTAGAGTCTACTAGCAGAGAAAAGGAGTATACACAAGCACGAAGAAGTAAGTGCTATAAGAATTAAACAATGGGAATTCAGTGATATACAGGGCATTCTTGTGTGTACACATACTCATAAATGACATGACTGTATCATCATGATATAACATGTTTAATTCTACTGCCTTTTTAGAATGACTGTCGCCCATGATAACTGAGATATTTTGCTTTGTGGACAGACCACTTTCTTGACAGTTAATTTCATTTTTGGCTTTCCCTTCATTCCTTGTGAGACTTTGGACAACTTACTCCACTGCGATTCAGTTTTTCCACACAGAGAAAAAGACATTTATAAAGTTCGTAATCTTCATTGAAAAAAATCTCTGTGATATAAACAATGTTTTTATGCCAGAGCTATTTAAAAAATTCTGCAGAGAGTAGGATGAAAGAGTTCCTTTCTGCATTTTGTGGTAGGGTTTTTTGGGAGCATTATTAGAATACAAAAGCATCTTAAGATTTTTTTCTAAAGGAAAAAATAAAATTTGTTGATAGTGTTGATCCTGGGAAAGTTGGAGTGTGTAAAATCTTTTAGGGGATTAAAATTTCCTAACTGATTGTTTTCTATAGGTTTTATTGTTCCTATTTGAATTTTTCGTAAAGAGAAGTCCACCGATATTATAGAAATATTCCCAGTACTTCATTTTTAAATGATCCCAAATCATATCCCTTACTTATTAACAAATATTACAGTTTGGGTGGTTCTTTGACTGTTTTAAGGGGACTACTCCCTCTTCTCCAGCTAGAATTTTATTCCTGCTTTCTGAATTGCAGGGTGCTGTGTGTGTATTGGTGGGAATGGGAGTGATAATAACAGAAAAAGCCTGACACCTAAGGGATGATTGAGCTACAAAAACACTTCTTCCCTTACTTGCAGCCACTGAGTTGGAAGTACGGTTCTGGGGGGAGGGCGTGCATTCGTGTGTGCATAAGTGTGCATGTGTGGCATGTACATGAATGTTTATTGCATAAACGTGTGTGCATGTGTTCTGGGGAAAGTTGTTAAATAGGTGTGGGTAAGCACACCATCATCTTCTTTAGCCCACATCAAGTACTGTCTACAGCTAAAATGAACCTTGATATTATTGGGCTTTTATGTTCATGAGACGTATCATCTTTCTCTTGGGAGGGTGGGAGGTAGAACTCTAAGAATTGGTACTGTGTACTCTTTGAGGGTGTATTTATCCTCTCTGATCACCATCTGCCAGTTTGAATTTCTGGAAGATTCTGTATGCTTCTACTTGGTATTGTATATTTAATACATCCCTTAAGGTTTAAATATTGATGTCTATTTAGTGATGCTTTTCTTTTAAAGAAACAACAACAACAAAATACATATATTTTTGTACTTTTAATATATAAGCATTTGAAAGTGATTTAGGTACTGCTAGAATGGCTATGCTAAGAGAAAAAGATTGTCCTTTTCAGTTAGTTCATCATAGTTTAAAGTATTTAGCATAAAAGAAATTTGTTCCCAAAGAATAAGGATGAAAATTACATTTTTGAAAAGAACGTGATTTGGCCTTTAAAAAAAAAATGTACCATAATCAGTGATTGAAAATGGAATGGTATTATTGTAAGAATGATATTTTTAGGGTTATCCTTAATAATTCTGAAAAAGCATTGCTACTTTAAACACAGAATGCCAAAGTAGAATTAAAGACATTTTAAAAAAAGCATATGTCAATAACATTCCTCTCCTAGGTATATACCCCAAAGAAATGAAAACAGATGTTGAAACAAAAACTTACACATGAATGTTCATAACAGCACTATTCACAATAGCCAAAATGTGGAAACAACCCAAATGTCTATCAACAGATGACTGGATAAACAAAATGCATTATAGCCATACAATTGAGTATTATTCAATTGAGTATTATTCATAAAAAGAAATGAAGTACTGATACATGCTACAACAGGAATGAGCCTTGAAAACATTATGCTAAGTGAAAAGAGCCAGACACAAAGGCCACATACTGTATGATTCTATTTATATGAAATATCCAGAGTAGGCAAATCCATAAAGATAGACAGCAGATTAGTGGTTGCCAGGGCGAATGGGAAGTGACTGCTTAATGGGTACAGGGTTTCCATTGGGGGTGATGATAATGTTCTGGAACTGGATAGTAGTGATGGTTGTATAACATTGTGAATGTACTTAATGCCACTGAATTGTACACTTTAAAGCGGTTAAAATGGTAAATTTTATGTTATGTGTATTTTACCACAATAAAGAGGCACATATGCATATATATGTATGTATTTAAACCTACTGTCCATAATAATATAGTAATTCTAAGAAGAAGAAAACTTTAAAAATTCAAAAAATATAAAGAAAGAAATGCAAGCCATTTGCAGTCACACCATTCTGAGATAACCACTGTTAATAGTTTGGAATTATTTCTCTTCTTTTTCTGTGTCTTTGTATCAATAAAACTGCATATTTGTTTATGTAACTGAGATCATATTAAATTTACAGTCACTATTAAAAAGAGGACTATGGGGAAGTCTTCGTTTATGGTTTACCTTTGTATATAAGTTAATTATTTATATTGTGGATTTCCTTTATGAGGTGTCAGTCTATATTATGAAGGTATACGTTTCACTTTGAGAAATTTCACACTGTCAAATAGGTACACCTTTTCTTCCAAGAATGAAATATCCTTTTCACCATAAGTGTCTCGTTTTAACAGGAAATGCAAGGTGCTATACATGTTTATGCCAGAGAGGGAAACAGGAGATGATTACAGAATTTCAATAGAGAATTTTTAAGTCAAGGATTGGTAATGAGTATGTTTCATATGAGCAGAAGCCTCTAACATAGGGCTTTTCTGGTGGAAGTACAGTTTGAGAGTTGACCCCCACCGGTGCAGCGTGTTACTGCAGTACAATTCCTAATTAAAGGGACAAAAATGCCCAGATCAATGCAGGGAGAGGGCAAAGTCTAGAAGTCCCCAAGGGTAGAGTTAGGTAACTTCAGCAACAAGAAAGACATCCCTGTGGTCACGAGGATGAGGGATGTGACCAGTGGTAATAGACACCTAATTTTCAAATGACAAGTGAACTGCCACAGGGCTGGCAGTTACTCTCCACCCAAGGTTTTTAACTCAGCCTGTTTGGGAGCTGTCTTCTGGTAACATGTCTCTAATTTTATGATGGCAGTTAGTAGGAAAATAGGATCTACATCAGACTTTGTTTTAGAGGCTAGAATGCTTCTATTTGATAATGTGAAGAATGTTTGATAAATGGTTTCACAAGTGGATGTAATTAATTTCAAGTCACTATTGAATTGACAGAATGATCAGTAATGCTTCCATCTGTTATATTTCCTCAAAGTAGTAATTATACATTTAAAATGAGTGTCTGTAGGTAGCCTCTCAAGGAACCTGGGTAGTCATTAAAAACAACAAAGCCAGCCACAAAAGGCTGTAAAGACAAATTGGAACAGTGGTCCCTCCCTTATCATTGCCCGCATCATGATCTACTTATTGCCCTGGTAGGCATGAGAAGAATGAGGAGTGATTGAACTGGGGAAAAAAATTCATTGCTGATAAGTAGAAATATCTACCTACAAGACTAAAATGATTGTTAAATGAGGAAAATTGCTCCCCTAGGGAGAAATCTGAAGTGATCTGCCTTGTGTTTGAACACAGAAACTTATCACCATTGTTCTGTGTTCTTCAATCGACAACACTCTCTTAATTCTGAATGGCAGCATGGCTGACAGACATGGCATTTTAGAAAGAAAGAAAAGCTCATGCAGCATGTTGGAGTCCTCTAAAATGATACAGAGCCTAGAACTTGTATAGTTACACTATTTGGGAGCCATGCTTCCTTTTAAAGATCTGAAAGAAGATAAAACCAATGACATCACAATCCCTGGAGTTTTGACTCGTGGGATGATTCTAGGTGTGTCATCTACTAGCTGCTCATTTTCAGGGAGATATAAATGAATAAGCTTTTTGTTTGTAGAAGAACTTGTATAGCAAGTATGCTACCAGTGATCCTGTGGGGAACCGATGTAGCAATTTGCTGACAGACGTCAAAATATTTTATAAATTGTAGTCAGGCATCTTTTATCTCTGCTTTAGAGACAAGATCATTTTGAAGGTATGAGGAAGAAATATTTTTTGTATTCTGAAGTAGACCTTCAGATCATATTTCAATAGATTACTGACATTTTCACAAACCGTAAGGTACTTTTTGCTATATCTAGCTCCCCAAATCACTGAGATCTCACCTGTGTATACAGCTGTCACTTGTGGTCCTAAGGCAGATGGTTCCTTTTTAGCACCCAACACTTACATGGAATAAACCCATGCTGGGTGGGGCTGGCCAGCATGATCCTTATGTGACGCCAAAAATCTGTCCCCAGACTATAAAGCTAGACCTCAAGCCCCTAGTCTCACTCTGTCCCTAAAGCACCCAAGGTTGCTGGACTGCTGGTACTCAAGAGAGCTGCACTTCACTTTGAAAGCAGCCTCCAAAGCACACCTCTTGAATGATCACAGCTGATTTCTGACGTGGTCAGTTGCAGTTAATAATAGGGAGCTTTTGTAGCAACCTTCATGAGTAAACAGATGAGATGAATAAATCAGCTGCCATCATTATCTCGCATATATTTTAGAAGTTCATGTTCTTCTTTTCACCCTCTCTCCCCACTTAAAGGTTTACCTTTTTCTAGATCCTGTTAATGTTCCACTGAAAACAGTGTTCCCATTCATACACAGATGATTAGCATGACTCACAAAGTCACCAAGTGAAATGACTTCTAGTGGTACATGTTCTGTCAACCCCCAACCCTTGGTTATTTTTTCCCAACTGTGATATACACTATGTTTTCCTTCTCTTCTAACTGAAGATTTCTGCCTCTTTAAAAAAATACATAGGCTTCATATATCCAAGAAAATGTTTTTCACAGTATTTTCTCAGGGACCTTGAGGTTGTTGTATAAGATGTCACTATCATTATGGTAATTTAGTCTTTGTCCTGATGCTCTACTTTAAATGTTTTTTCAAGTGCTGTGGAACATTGGGAAAGGAATGCTTCACGCTTCCTGGCCATCTAGAAAGAATTTGCTGTGAATCAACAATTCAATGTATCAGAAGCCTAGTGAGGAAGCAAGCCGAACAAAGTAAAGTGACTTCTAGAAGGTGATTTAATGCATAAAAATTTCCATTGGCTATTGATACTCTTAGTGAAATGGGCTGCTGTAGTCCATTCTCAGGCCTCCTCCAGTCGCTTCCTGCTTCCCTCCCAGTGTGTTGTTTGGTGGTGGGAACGTTTTCCTGCTTCTTCCCCCAAATCCATAAATTCTTCCAGCCCTTTCCCTAGTAGTTGCATTCCAGTCTACTCTTTCCTGTACAGTTTGACTCTGTGTGTGTATCCCTGGCATTTGATAAAAAGAGTACTGAATTGTGGGAATGAGGGGACTCGGGTTCTCTTCCTAACGGCCACTACCCAGCTTGGTGACCTTTCTGGATCTCCGTTTCCTCACCAGGAAGCTGGAAAAGTTGGACTAGATAATTCCTAAGGTTTCTCTGGATGCTGACACAGTGTGACGCTGTGACTCCCGTTTTAAAAATGGCTTGTTTCGTTTTACTTCCAGGGAATCAATCACTGCTAGCCATTTAGAAGTCATAAGAGGTCCCTAACTTTTAAAATGGCCATTGCCAACTTAAATGTAGGAAACAAAGTAAAAGATAGTCCAGTTTTTAAAATTTTACATTCTAGATTTCTTTTTCACAAAAGGATTTTCTTCAGGAAGAAAAATACTCTATTCTAAACCATATATGCTTCTATTATATTACTGCATCATCCTCTAAGTCAACATTATATGTATAAATCTAAATTAAGCAAACATATTAGGGAGTGATTATTCACTTTACAAATAGATATTTTCCTTTGCAGAAGGACACACTATAGGGTTTCTTTACTATCCTCCTCATGACTTGAAGATTAATTCATTTACATAAGTTCAACCCATATGGAACTTTTTAGGAACAAATCTCTTGTAGACTGAGTAACACCGTATTGAGTCAGATACTCAATGTACAGTTGTAATGTGTATAAGATTTTTCTCAGTTTCTTATCAGGCAAACATTATTTTTATATTGGGTACATTTGCAAGAGGTATTTTTTTCCCCAGCCTTTGAAAAGCAAACTAAATCACATCTCTAGGTTTTAAGAAAATTTTATTACTTTAGTTTCCTTGTCTGTAAAGTCACCCCCCTCCTCATTCCCTTTTAAAAAATGGTAGGAATGCACTTTTCTAACTTTTGACAAAAAGCAGGCTTTTTATTTAAAGGTCACCTGTGTTGCCTGAACTTTCCTTGGAAAGCTTCAGGATGTTCAATTTTTAAGGAATGCTCATTATAATTAATCATTACAGAGAATAGGTTTTCTTTTTTTTCCTTAATTGCATTCTGAGCTGTCTCTTGTTCCCTGCAAAACCTTAGAGTAAGAACAGTTTCTTTCACTGCAAATGATATATAAACATGTTTGGCTTCATAGCTTTTCAGAGCACCTCTTCATTAGCCATGCTTTATTTTAAAATCTTAACTAATTCTTTCAAAGTTCATGGGGGTGATTATTAGCTAGTCCAGGTATTTTAGAGCTGCACGTCTATTAGTTAAAGTACAAGTTTTCAGATTGTTGTTCAGTGGCCTTTGTGAAATAAATTGGCAGCCTTATGTTCCTGATAGACAAGATGTCTAAGTCTCCTACATCTCCTACATGAATCAAAATTGGCACTAATTGGTCTTTTGGTAAGCTCTGCAAAAGCCAAGAATTGGTCCATGGAGACCAAACTAATTTCTAAGCTAAAGGTGTCTGATTTGCAGGGATTTTAGAGAAGAGCAGCTTATATGTATTTTGGTCAAGGAGACCTTTGCAGTTGTTTTCACAAAATAACAACGGGGGGTGGGGAGAAAACCTCAGCTGAGGTAGATGGTGAAGTGGAGTTTTTATAGTAGAATATATTAAAAGGTTACTTGTGCCCAAGTGATGGTTTTGCAGTCAATTACCCTTTTTGATTTATTTTTGTAGTATTTCTTCTGCTTTTAAGAGCTTCTCACTTGAAGGAGATTTGAAAGCAAGTACAGCTACAGGAACTGGTCAGATAATGGATAAAAACAGCCTAACAATATAGTCCTTGGCGACATCTCATTTGGTTCAAGAGAAGATTATTTTTTAAGTCACGAAGGCAAGAGTTGTCTCTAGCTGGTACTAGGATTACACGTCATCTTTATTTTCTCCTTTATACTTTTCAAAAGGGATTTTTTTTTGGTAATATGCATGTACTATTTTTATAACCAAAAAAAAAATCCATGTTTATAATTTTTAAGGTTTACAAAAGTAAAAATTACTGAGAAAAAACCCCTGAATTGCAGCAACACTGTTTTTAAAATTTATTATTTGGCCAGATTCTGAAGTGTTAATTGTTAACCATTGTTAATTGTTAAGTGTTAACTGTTAATCAGATGGGCACTTTCAAAACTTCAGACTTAACTTCTGAAGTTGATGGGTGGATTAAAGCGTTGAGGAATCACAACTTTGAGGATTTGATGGGCAGATCTGGACAATCAATACGTAGTCAACATTATTTTTGTGTAGTCGACATTATCAGGATTGGGGGAAGTGTTTCATTATGATCTGTGCAAATTGTCATCAGCCTTTATGATGAAAATGCTAATTTTTCTTGCTCAAATAAGAACTATTCTTGGTGGAGACCCAAGTTTGGAGTATTTTCTTCTTTTATGTGGAATTTGCTTTCATTGGGAAGAGGAAGAGTCAGTCTGCAGAAGTCTGAGCTGGGGATGGGGCAAAAGGTACTGTGGGGCTATGAGTGAATGAGTTGAAGGTGCTGCGTTATGGGTTTTGTGCTTTCAGGCAAAAATATCACTTGTGGCTTTGTCCTCCTACAAATATTAGAAACACCAGACTCTGGGTCAGACCCATAGGTTGTCCAATGCAGTGTTTGTTTCTGTCCGTGGTACCACGGGCTGTTTTGTGAGAGAGCGTGTGTGTCTCCTATGATGCCAGCCTCTGGAAGTTAGGGGGTGTCCTCTCCTTAGAAACAGAGTCCTTCCATTCAATTCAATGGAACTGCCATACTGAGCCTGGCAGGTCAGTCTTTCATGAATGACCAGCAACTGGCTGCTTTGTTAATTGCAAAGCCTGTTTTGCCAAATGATATCAGCAACAAAGCCATGTCAGACAAACCTTCAATTCTTTGATCTCCTGATATTTTTTATTTTATTCAAGGTGAACCCACTGAAAATCAGTGGAGTGAGCTATGGCCATACTGTTACAGGGAAACCCAACATTTGGTTCTGAAAATGGGGACGAGTGGGACTAACTGTGACATTGCTAAGACAGGATGAACCTGAGGAAGTAAATTGGTTTTATTGGCCGGGAGGTGATCAGGGGCAGATTTAGCTTTGAGGGTCAGGACCGTGTAGGTAATTGGGGACCCAAATGGTCCAAGGCTTGCATGGAGCCTACTCCACTTAACCAGAGCACATTTTATACTCACTGATGCTTTTAGCCAGATGACTTTTTCATGTTTCAGCATATCCAGATTGTTGGCTTGCTGATTAGGCTCACAAGTAAAAGCGAGACCCTTTTGTAGTGCTGCTAGTGGATTATAGGACTAACACTTGCCTTATAGACAGACTAGGGTGTTTTAAACTTTGTGCAATTGAGCAGAGCATAATATGGACTATGTATTATAATGAGGAGGGAGAGGGCACTTATTTTTAATGTTCCTGTGTTGAGAGTCACTGCATTAGGGGGTAATAGTTTTAAATGAAGCCACGTTTCTAACAAGGGACCAGATAACGAGGATAAATGAAATCTGCAGACAGTCTAGAAGCTTCATTTTAGCCATTATTTATAATCTCTTCTCCTACCAAACCTTTTTACTATGTAGCAAAATTGATTAATTTGCGTGTATCTCTTTTCCCTGTGCCCACATGCTCTCTGATAGAGCGGTGAACAAATAGAGAGATGGACAAGGGAGGAAAGAGGATGAGGCCGAGGCCAGGGGGAGTTGGGGATGCATAATCCCCACACTGAATAATCAACTCCAGAATAATCAAGATATATTTTAGGGTCCTAACATTAATCTTGATATTTAATCATTCTGGGTGATGTTAAAAACAAAAGATTGTATAATAGCATTAATAAAAATCACTTGCTTTGGAAAGGTTCGGAATATGGCTTTCTTTTTAACATGAAATAGGAATCTGCTGAACTGCTCTTAATGTTCGCTCACAGCACACACAGATACAGCTCTGTTTAATTCCATATCCTCTTATCTATAAGTCCTACATTTAATTTGCTACCATTCGAGTTGATTTATAGCTTTGCTTAGCAAAAGTACAGTCTTGATTAAAAGGACATTATCACAGCTGATGGACCTTGAAAGCATTTTTCTCCCCAGACCTTCTAATAATTTTGAAAATGACCTGAAGACTCCGATAAGGCTAGATTTGCATGTCTCCAGCTTTTGCTCACCTGGCTGTACTTCGGGCAGTGGTGGTTAGGGGTGTTTGGTGACATAGTTTTCCCATATGCTAACTCCTTATCCATCCTGAGAAATGGAAAGTTACTGCGATAGAGTTTTCTAGCAAGTTTGCTTCAAGGAATCCCAGAGCCCTGGTTAGCTGATCTCTTATCTAGCTGATCACTGCAGCTAGAGCCTTTGTCTCTTGGGATGCTGCTGGCCCGAAGGATTCTCCAGTCTGTTGAAGGGAGGATTCAATTATTACACACGAGGGTTCCATTCTGGAGTTGCAGCTGTGACAGATGCCTCCCTCCAACAGTACAGAATTCGTTTTGGTGCTCATTTCAGTGGAGATGACTTAATTTGCAAAGCCAGTGATTTCCACAGGTTGGCCAGATTGGGTCAGTCTCCCTCCACAGCAGGCCATTTTCCACTCTCCTGTTTTGATTGCGCAGTATGACTACTTGGTGGCGTCTGTGGTTCTGGGAGCAAGATGCTGTTGCTCAACAGGTGATAAAAGGCTATTATACTTTGATTCTGTTCAGAACATTATTACCATTCTCCTGATTCCACTAGTTGAAAAAAAAATGAGTCACTCTGGCTTTGGCTTTATATCTCTGTGGAGTATATTTTTGACCTATGAAATAAGTTATTTCTCACAAAGGAATCACTTGAAAATCACCATACCTACAGTTCAATTTACAGGGCTTTCGATTGTTCAGAATCGTAGGAACACAGAAAAGAATAAAAAATTGTAAATGTGGTACTAATTCAAAATGGGGGAATTTGGGTAATTTCTTTCATGTCAAATTTGATGGGGGGGCCTTCTCAAAATACAACAGTAAATCAATTTTATCCATGAGTAATTTTTATTTTGGTCAACATGTCCTTCCAGTTTGGTCTTAACCTCTTCATATGCATATATCTTTATTAAGATATTATTTGCATACCATGCAATTGGTCTTACCTCTTTTCATTTTTAAATTACTAGGCTTCAAAATCTCTGTCATTTTTGTTGAATAGCACAGAATGTACTCCTATGAAGAAAGGATTTATGTCTAAATCACCTCCAATTTGCGTAAATCACTTTTTTTCCCCCCAATACTTAGCCACAGTTTGTCAGAGCTAGACTGATTATTAGAGGTTATCTAGTTAACCCGGAATAAAGATCACCTGGGGACTTATTCTTTTTACAAACTATACTTGCTGAAGTAGGAAACCTGAAGTTCTGATAACCTTCGCAGCCCACACCCCGACCCCATACCAATTAAACAGCACTGATTGAGTCTAACATTCTCATCTCCCAGATAGGGAAACAGTCTTCCTTTCACAGTTTTGATGAGACACCTTAATAAACACCAAAATTCTTTTCAATTTTAACATGACAGATTTTTGATACATTGAGTTGAAGTTGCAGAATTCACCTCAGTGAATGATGGGAGCATAAATTATTTATGCCGTATGTTTTTAAAAACAAATTATGAAGGATCTAATATTGTTGAAGGAAAAAAATTTCAAAGTCACTGATCAGAAAGTCAGTATACAGAAACTGTTGCAAATCTGTCATTGTCTCCATAACGTGTCAGGCACTAGGGAGATTAGTAGATGTCCTTTATCCTGGAAATGCCTGATAGCTAAGCACTCATATTTCTTCTCAGCTGTCCACAGTCATTTCCCACAGGGTATGAGAGGCCTTACTGTGTTAGTTTTTAAACAGCTGCCCTGATTGCATTTTCAGCAGAAGGATATTCATAAGAATACTGATATTGGATAGAAGAAATAGCCACAGAGATAGGCTTTAATAAAAAAACATCAACTGCTCAGAAGATCTGACAGACTCTAATGGATGGATGTGTGAAGACCTGGGGGAAAAATAAAATGGATTTTCCAGAGGACTTCTTATTCCCTGAAAAACTGGGAAATTTCAGGCTAAGTGCAGAAGAAGCAAAAGAAGTTTTCATGGACCCCTTTTCCTCTTCTAGACCTTTACCTCCATACAGATGAATGGATATAGCCACCTGCTCTGAAAAGAAGCCCCTTTCTCCGGTAAAAATGTTTACCTGGTCTTAACATCTTCCCTCCTGGACTTTGGACAACCTTAAACTCCACCTGGGAACCCTTGATCTAAAGCAACCATAGATTTGGGAGAGCAGAATGGAGTTGTTACTCGTTTGAAATGTCATTTTTATTATCAGCGTATATAAAGAAGACAAGAACTTTTTGTGATCTTTAGCACTAAACACTATTCTATGTAAGACATGACGGGAAAGGACAGATTCCTTTTGACTGAATGCTAATCAAAGAAAAAGTAGATTACTTTCTTAAAACATTAGCAAGAAATTACCCACACTTACTTAGGAGACCACCTTTTTTAGGGTACCATCAAAAGTTTGTCTTTCACATAATAAAGTTATAGTGGTCTCTGGGTTAGTATATATGAAACTATGTAAAAATGCCCTGCCCCAAAGTCATTTGAAATCTTTATTGCTCTCAGATTTGGCAGCAGTGTTGTAGATAGACAGTGAGGGTTTGCCACCGGCACGCTTTAAGCCATAATACATTTTTTTAGAAATACCGTAATGGGTGATGATGCAGGATCTGATTGTTAGATTTTTTTCAGTCTTATCTGTGTTTGTTTGTCTACATATAATTCAAGGTTTCAAAGAGACTAGACAGTTTGGGAAGAGAGTCAGCAGTCCCAGAAGTTTTGGAACTCAATCTGAAATGGTGATTATCCCTGAAAGCAGGATGGTTGCTTGCTACCTCTCTGAAGTCGGTTCCCTTGGTCTAGTTCCTTATTGTCATGAGCCACAATTTGGGGGTGGGGGCAGGACTCTTGCCATCATCGATTGTCTTATTCTACACACAGCCTCAGAATGGTGGCCCTGGTTCCAAACAGAATGGCATAGCCCGGTGCATGCTGGGCACATGCAAAAATCAGTGTTTTCAAGTCTCCGTGGCCATCATAACGGCCTTCAGTCCTCAAAGTTAGTGTTTCAGAAAGAGAAAACAGATATGCCCTTCCAAAAGCAAGGGGAAAGGAAGAACTGCATTCTCTGAAAGTTGAATTATAACTTTTTCTTTCTGTTTCTATGAAGAAGATTGTACTAATAAAACTGCCACTTTCTTTCAGGTGGGTGTACATGGCATTAGAATAGAATTCATCAATGAAAAAGGATCAAAACGCACCGCCACCTACCTACCGGAGGTTGCAAAGGAGCAAGGTCACTGTTGTACTTTATTTCATATGATCTAGTGAAGAATTTAAACAAATATACAAATTGAAATGCGTTATCTGACCTTGCAGTTATATCTGGTAATTGATCACTGTCAGATTATAAGAAATGACTCTTCCATCGCTGCCACTGCAATGTCTGTATGAAATCGGTGAATTACACAGAAGTTGAATCTCTGCACTGAAGTTTGGTAGCAAAAACATATAAAAGTATACTTTCAAAAAAAGCATAGATTTGTAAAAGTTGGGCTTTATTTTAGGCAATGGTTTGCTATGAATTTTAAGTGCCATTTTCCCATATTCCACTGGGCTGTAGCCTTGTGGCATAAACAAGCCTTTAGTTTGACGATCAGCCACACCGTTCATTGTCAGTATCAAATGTTTCCTTCTTAGGTGGTTGCCATTACTCCTTCTGCTACTATTAAGATTGTAAGTTTCCCATGAAGAAAAGGAGCATTGAGAATACATGAACTATTAGTGTTTTATATGTTCCTAATCAACAAACGTTTTTTGATTTTACAGATATAGCACAAACCTTTATGAACTACCAGTATAACACAAAATAACGTTTCACTCTGTAGTATCTTGTCCTTTCTAGCCACTACTAAATTATAGTTTCATGTTAGTTGAAATGAATGCCTCTTCTTTATCTCATGGAGCTTTTCTTCTCATCAGAAAGCATTGGTAATTTGGTTTTCCCATATCTGTTTCATATAAATATGATATATAACTACAAAATTTAATATCATTAAACCCCCAAATGAGAGCGTTAGTCTTTAAAGCAGCTATCTGCAGATTTATTTGGGTTGCTTTCGAAAATTTCTTAATTCTGTAGTTCCACTGACTCTGTAAAACATACATAAGAGGTCGAGGGCCTCGGGTATGAGTGTGCATCCCGTGTCAGAACCCATAAAAATGCCTTTGAATGCTGCACACAGATGCACTTGATAGCCTGCAGAAGATACGGTTAGAAATGGCGATTACCATGAGTTAGTGTGGGAGTCCTAAGTACTACTGAGTTGGCTCAACGAGGCTTTTCCTTCCCTTTTAAAGATGTCACCGTTAGAGGAGAGTACAATGTTTGTGGCTTGTTACTGAGACACGACCGAGCAGTTACTGCCAGCCTCTCAGGCTCCTTGCCTTCGAATGCGGTTGAGATAAAGAAGCCAATGTCGCTAGCCAGCAGGGATAGCTAGAAGTTAAGGTGTGCCATGGTGTCCCTGCTTCTGTGCAGGATGAAATCTTAGCTCTTCTGTGTGACTGTTTTTAGGACCAAAGGGGTCGGTGACAGTGATAGCTGACCTCTACAAAGTCATTTTGTATTTAACCAAAGGTGGTTGTTACATGTACTTGACTGGTATTTTATCTGGTCTGCTCTCCACAGGATGGGACCATATTCAGACCATAGACTCCTTACTGAGGAAAGGAGGATACAAAGCTCCGATTACTAATGAATTCAGGAAAACCATAAAACTGACCAGGTACAGAAGGCGTTTCCTAGTGCAAGGCTGACCAGTACATTTTGATGCGTATACCTATAACCTTTTGATTTCTTTGGTCTCTCTAACTATACTTGCTTCTCTTTTCTGAAACAGAGTGGAAATGAATGGCAGGGCTGTACTGAGGGTGAATACAATGAACTCTGCTTGGCAGTAAAGCCCATATGATGTATGAGCCCATCCTTCGCATCGTAGCTCTGTGGGCTTACTCTGGCTTTGTTAAAGCAAGCCCTCTGAGCCTTTAGACTACATTATTGAAGAAAGTTGCCTGAATTAGAAATTGGCCAGCTTTTGACATTGCTTAGCAGAACCCCAGGATCCCGATAAGCAGTCCTCAAATTTGAATTTCACCTTAGACTTTTGGCAGTGATAGAAAGCTTGCTGAAAAACACAATTGAGCTAGACTCACAAATGCTAGATGAATTTCTGCATGGGCTCATAGGGGTACTTATTTAAAAAGGAAAATATCAAACATTTTGGGAAAATGGGTTGCTGTTTCCATTTCTTTTAATTCCACAAAACCACATTGAATGCCTATAGTCTAAAAATGGACTATTCTCAGCTCTGAGGAGTTACAAATTTGAAAATGCCTGCATTGCTGCTCTCTCTGAGTTCATATTCTAGGAGAATAGAAGGGCATGTACAAAGATAATTATTAATATACAGCAGAATGTGATAGATGATATGAGATCATAGAGTAGGGAAAGAGGAATTCCAGGAGGGGGTTGAGGATAACAGAAAATTTCAAAGAGGAGGTAGATGTGAGGCTGGGCTTGAAGAATGAGTAGAATATTTGACAGGTGGAAAGTGGGGGAGGAAAGGGATTAACTTAAAGAGAACTTGGTGAGTCAAGGCATGCAGGTGGCGAAGTATGGGGCAAGTTCTAAGGAATCTGCAATAGTCTGATTTGGTTGGTCTCTCAGTGTACATAGAGGAGGTGGTCACTGGGGAAAATATGGCCCAGAAGGTAGAGAGTAAGAAGTTTAAACCTGATGCTATAGGCAATTGGTAGCCATTGAAGGGTTCTGAACAGATGGGTTTGGGGAAGTGTAAGATTAGAATTGGAAACAGGAAAAATAATTAGGAGACACTGTTATTATCTAAGAATCTGTGGCAGCAATCCAAAGAAGGTAAAATGGGAGCCTTAACACGAGCTGTGGCAGTGGGATGGGAAGAAAGGAAGGAAAAGAAAATATTGTGGGAAAAATGAAAGGACTTAGTCATCATTCAGAAGTAGGGAAGAGGAGCAAGTCAAGGCTTTCATCTCAATAAAAGGGACCAAGGCAGTCCCTTTCACCAAGAGAGGGACCACACTGGGGAGAGTTACATTAACGTCTTGATTCTGGATTTGAAGTGCTTCCTAGGCTATCTGTATAGAAATGTCCAATAGGTCACTGAAAATGTACGTGTGTAGAGCTCATGGCTAGAGATGGTGATTTGGGATCATCTGTAAAGAGGACATAGTTGAAGCTGTGAGGCAAGAGTTCACTGAGCTGGGACAGAGCGTAGGGGCAGAAGAACTGAAGGTAGAAATGTAGGAAACTCCTACAAGGCGAGGGTAGGATGAGTAGCCAGAGAGATAAGGAGCAGTCCGAGAGGCAGGGGGAGAACCAAGCGAGTATGGAGCTGTAGAACACAAGGCACAAAAGAGCTTCCAAAAGGGAGTGGTGCGTGGTATCCTAATGGAGAGGTCAGGCGGGATGAGGGGTGGCTTCTGAAAGAGCAGTTTCTGCGGAAGCGCGGCAGTAGAAGCCAAGAGGCACAGGGCCGAGGAGCGGTGTGAGATGAGGGATCGAAGGTAGAAAATACACGTTACTCTTCTGAGAAGTGTGGCAATGAAAAGAAACCTGAAGATGGGGGGAAAGAGGATTGAGATACCACGATCAAGACAAGTTTTTTGTTGCTACTGTTTTCCCTTAATGGCAAGACCTGAGACGTGTGGACAGAAGGAAAGGAATGGTTAAAGAGGAAGCAACGGAAGATCCCGGAAGAAAAAGTAGTCAAGTGAATGAAATGCATACATGGCAGTAATAGGCTGGCTTTCCTCCGTTCTTTCCTGTTAGCAAACCGGAGCTGAGGGGGCAATACAATTTCTAGAACAATTTAAACAAGGAGTAGTAGAGTGCAAAGAGCACCGGACTCAGACTCTGGATTCCTGGGTTCTGATCTCAGCTTTGCTGCTTATTAGCTGTGTGACAGTGGGCAAGTCACTTCTTCTCTCTAGGCCTCTGTCTCCTGATCTAGAAAATTATCTCTAAGGGTCCCTCCTAGCTCTGACATTCACACGTCACCTATTTCGTGATGTTAACTTTGTCTCTTCCCTAACTTTCTTTCAGGTACCGTAGTGAAAAGATGACCTTGAGCTATGCTGAATACCTTGCTCATCGCCAGCATCATCATTTCCAAAATGGCATTGGGCATCCCCTTCCGCCATACAACCATTATTCCTGACACTGAGCCACACAACCAGTCACTGGGCCTCTCTGCAGACCTCTTCCCAGGAGACCCTACCCCTTCTTGGTCTAGCTATCTCTTTTACTGTACCATTTTATGATGATAGTTTCCGTTGCCATGGTGAAGCTTCGACATCGTCAGTTAAGATCATCATGGTAACGGTAACGGGTAGGAAAATGGCATTTATTAAGATGATCCTGTTTTATTATTTTAGATTGTTTTTTTTTTTTGCAGCATATATGAATTTTGGGGTTTTCTTTCCTTACAATATTATATGGAATTTTGCTTTGCTATCTCAATCAGGTTTGTCTTTCTGTCCTTCTTGCCTTCCTTCCTGTCTTCTTTCCTTCTTTCTTTCTTCTCTTCCTTCCTTGTGTTGACTGTGGATGGAAGAAATCATGCAGTTTCTAAGGATTTCATTTAGGTGTTTCTTTCATTTTCCTCAGTAAGATAGGTAATTTTTGATAGCTGTGTTTGGGAGTAATTCATACCAGATTCAGGTATTTGTATATTACTCTTGAATTTGTCTAAAATTCATTTTGTTATGAGAGCTTAGTATGTGGGTCTTCTCTGTTTAAGTATATGTTTTTCCCATGGTTAGAATAGATGAACTTTCGCTCTAGTGTAGAACATTCGAAGGTCCGTGATAGGACTTGTCACAGAGAGTGAGAAATCATTTATGCCTATTGTGCTGGTTATCACAGGAAAAACTGCCTCATCACTTTATAGAACCAACTTACAAACTAAAACACTGTTTTAAGAAAGTACAAGCTACCTTTGAAATATGCTACAGAAATTATTTTGAAGAGCAGCAAATATCAGGAAGAGAGCAGATACAGAATTTAGTGCCTTTGAGAAGAATATAATTAAGTGGAATTAAGAGGGGTTAGAAGAAAGGCAATTTAGAGAAATATTCTTAAAAATTTTATTTCTATATGTGAAACAACAGATTAGACAAATTGCTTACTCTTAAGTATTTTTTTAAGCTGAAAAATTTATTTTGAGCAAATAACCAAAAAGAGACATGTGTCTATTATATATTAATTTAAATTTGTTAGCTTTATCTTTCAATAAGTCATGATTGGCCAGAGACAATTTTAGCTACCATTTAAAGAAATAGTAAAGATAATCTAGTGAAACAAAAGTTAATACATGTCGTGATTTCAGACATGTTTGTCATGGGGACAATACTGGAGTTTTAGAAATACTATAAAATTGCTTGAATCTCTTTCTGCACTACATACTTTTGATAGAAACACATTTACTATATCGATAAGATGTTATGTTACCCCTGTAAAAACGGAGTTGGCATTTAGATGCGATATAGTTGTTAGAGCCCAGCTCATTTGCAGGGCTAGTCTTCCCATGATGCATATGCAGAGAACTTCCTAATGTCAACGGGAGGTCTGTATGTATATCCCCAGGAAAAATGACAGATGATTCTGGAGAAAGATTACCTTCATTTTATGGTAGTGTATATATATATATATATATGTATGTGTGTGTGTGTGTGTGTGTGTGTATGTGTGTGCGCAAATTTTTTTTCAAACAGGAAACAAATACTTCAAGTGATGAATATAAGTGTGGTGCAGAATATATAGTCTAAAACTATGAGATGTCACGGAATATCAAGATGGCATAGCTTATACATGCAGTTGCTGTGACAAGTGACAGACTGCTAGTTCAGAATTTGAAAACCCTTTTCTAGTTTGTGAGATTAATCGGCTGAATTCCTTCTGCTTGTCCTTATGGCAAAGCAAACTGCTTTTGTTTTTGATGAGAGTTTTCAGAAGTTTGTTGGTATTCCTTCGTCCACAGCATCTGTTGTTGGAATAACCATTTTCAGTCGTGATGCCTTAACCAAGAAGCCAATTGTTAGCCTGAAATGGAATCTCGGTAGCCAGTTCCACTGAACCTAGAGATTAGTCAGAGAAAGCTAGCTGCTGGGCTTTAGAAAGGGATTTTGAGTCCTTTCATTTCTACTTGGGAGCATTCTGGAGCAGATTAGTCTTTCAGTATAAAAACAAGTGGCTACCTGATGGAAATTTTTTCTTGCCCTTATAGGGAAACTGAGCACAAGCTGAATGATATTGTCTGCTGCAAGAAAAAAAAAAAAGTAAATAAAACAAGCAAACCGAAGAGAGACAAAATAGACCAATATTGATCCATCTTATCTATCATCTCATCAGTTCAACAGGCTCCTTGTCCTGGGTGAGCTCATGGTTAGAAGTTTTTTTGTTTTTAAAGAAAAGATCTATTCCATACGTGTGTGTGTATACTTACAATACATACATATGTGTGTGTTTATGTATTTAACGGTGCTAATCAATCTTGAGCAGGTCACGTGACTGGTCATGCGGACTCTAAAATCATATCAGATTTTTAAAAATTCTTGATATATGCAGATGTTATACAGATTTTCTTACCAGTGTAATAATGTTATACTGAAGAAATAACCATCCTGCAGGCTTCAGAGGACGAGGTCAGCAATATTTCCCACCGTGGCTTGGGGGAAAAGGATAGTTTTGTCTCCTTTTGTGTTCAAATTAATGCACAGTGCATTTGTGTGTCTAAGTAGCTGTTGACTAAAAGACTTTGTAGTGTAAAGGGTGTTATACAAACTTGTAATGGTGTGCTTCAAACAAATGCTAGACCCTTTCACCTTTGTCGTATATTACAAAGCTGTTAAATATGTAGTTTGAATTAACTTTGAACATGTTGAAATATGTAGCATGTGTTTTTAACTCAGACGAAGATTCTGACTGCACAGGTTGTGTTCTAGCCAGTTGTGGTTTATTTGTGCAGAAACACAAATGTGAATTGCACTCTTGTCACCAGAATATTGTGTAAGTTCAGCGATCTCTAAACAGCTCAGAAGTAATACTTGAACTTCATTTGAGTAGCACAAAGTTTACATAGCCCCCCTTTTAAATGTTAATTAGTTCCATTTATGTTTTCCGTTTTCA